>NC_143254.1:92303695-92611795 GCF_984573655.1 Nuphar pumila
AATTAGCATGCGTATATGTGGTTTAATTAGAATGCACTTTGATTTAATTTTTTAAATGACATGAATATTCAATTAGGTTTAGGGTTGTTTATTTTGTTAATTAGCATTTAGTTTTTTTTGTTTTTTTAAATGAAATGAATATTTAATTAGGCTTTTCACATGCTTGAATTTAGTTAGATTTTTAGGGGTTTTGTGTATATTTTTAATTTTATATATATATATATATATATATATAATTTGTTAGAAGATGGGTTTTTGATTTTTTAGTAGCATAAATATTTAATTAGGTTTTAGAGTTTTTATGCATTTTTTAAATAGCAATTTAGATTTTTATTTTGGTTTTTTAATGAGTTGAATATTTAATTAGGTATTTTTATTTTTTAAATCAACATTAAACATGATTCCATATGCTTATTTTTAGTTTAAAATTTAACTTTATTTTTTATCAAATATCCTATAAATGAGTGATGTTTGTTAGGATTTAATGTTTTGATTTGTTTTTTTATAAAATGGCATAGATGTTTTTATGATTTTTAGAGTTTTTTTTTTATTTTTTCAATGGTAATTAGACATGAATACATGAATAACCAATAATAAATGTTTGATTTTAGTTAACATATTATGGGTTTTGTTTTTAATCAATTAATATAAACACATAATTATGATATTTGTAGGAATTAGGGTTTTTTTTGTAAAAGTTATGTTTTAGAATAATTGTTTTTTTTTGGAAATGTTGTTAGTATAGTTTATTAGGCTTTATTTTTTCTTTTCAAAGTGCATTCATGCCCACCCTAGCTTAAATTCCTGGCTCCGCCCCTAGTTTGATATGGTGCCATGATCTCATCACCATCACAACATGGTAACTTCTTCTCAAGTTAAAAACAACTAAATATACAAACAAACAATGACATAGATGACATTAATTTTTAGCACAATATCATAAAATTAAAAAAAATATATAACAAACATGGAAAACTACAAAATATATAAATGAACAATGGCAGTTCTACTCTTTTGTATGGCTTAAGTATTGCCTGTGATTCCCATTTGATTTTTAGTCTAATCTTTGGACTATAGAACCACCTTTTGATTAACATGAACTCATGGAGATCACAAGGACAAACAAGAGATTATGCAAATATTTTGAAGTTTAAAGGAATTTTGTCAAGATATATTAAAAAAAACGAAGTTTATAATAAACTTAAACAAATGATCCAATAATAACCTATCTATTTATCTTTTACTGATTTGTCTCATACATTATAGAGCCATGGGAAGCATTATTCATCGTTGTCAATAGGCTATATGAACACCAACTTGATTGAATATTCAAGTGCCTTATGTGCGCGCGTGCACATGCGTGTATTCATGGATGATGGATCTATGCTGATTTTAGGTGTACACATGTGTTTGTATGCATGAATGATTCAATGAATCAAACTCAAACTTGAATGTTGGTTGTAACTAGTCTAATTGGACAATATGCAAACCTTAGATACAAAGAGATGTTAGACTCCAACATTAAAAAACAATTGATAAAACTCATGATTAGGATTAGAAAATAAACCATGCATTTTGACTAGAATTAGGCCTTCTTGTTGAAAATAAACCAATTTTGGGTTATTAGTCAAAGTCAAGCATTGAATTTGTCATGTAATTAAGAGTTAACATATGGTGTGTAGAAATTTTATGGACAAAGCTGGTATTTGCATAATGTAATATGAGCATGAAAAAAGTGTTAATGTGAGTTTATTATGTAGGTTATCCATGCACATAGTGGGTATCTCTCAATCATGTAATGAATGTAGTAGGTCATGTAGTAAGACATGTGTCGTAGAGCCATTGAGATGACATTTAAAGAGTTAAGAGAAAAGTTATATGAGTCATGAGTTATGTGAGTTAAGGCATACTGGTAGTTATCATTGTAGTGCATGTCATTAGTAGTCATTAAATAAGTCATTAAGCTAAAAAAATCATCTTTAGAGATAAGACCCATAAAAAAGAGGCCAAAAGTTGTCACGAGAGGTGCATAGAAAGAGCCTCAAACTCTATATATACCTATAAACTATGTAATTTGAGTATGAATGAAAAATATTATTAAATAAATTGTCATTTTCGAGTGCTTATCTCTCTTGAACCTTTCTTTGTGTGAGCTTGAGAGCTCCCTCAAATTTTTTTCTTTCAAAGTAGTTTTAAAGCTATAATGACATCAAACAACATGCTTGAAGCTCAAGTCCCTCATTTGTTAAAGACAACTATGAGGACTGGTGCATCCAAACAAAGGTTTTGTTGGGCTCTCAAAAGTTTTGGGAGGTGGTCAATGAAAGACACATCAAACCAATAAATGCTCAAGCAAAGATTACCTTATCAAAAGTTGATAAAGCGGTTTTCAAGGTAAATAAAAAGTTAGACAACAAGACTATCTTTTTCATCTATCAAGGTGTGAATGAATATACTTTCGAGATGATTGCACTGATAACCAATTTAAGCAAGCATGAGAGATTTCTCAAAATTATTGTAAGAATGTCAAAAAGGTAAAAAAAAGTTTGACTTCAAACTTTGAGAGTCGAGTTTGAACTTTAAATGAAGAAAAGTGTATCAAAATTGGACTATCTTTCAAGAGTTATGTGGTTTCTAACTAACTATACAAAAATTATAAAATTTTGAGTGATGCTCGAATCATGTAAAGGATTCTACGATCTTTAGAGACAAAATTTGATTTCATCATTGTTACTTTAAAAGAGTCTAAATATTTATAAACTATAACCATAGATCAACTCATGGGATCTCTTCAATATCATGAACTAATATTTGTAAAAGGACTAATGCTTTATTAAAACAAGTTTTACAAAACAAGATATTCTAAACAGAAACATGAGGTGGACCTAGAGGAAGAGGCCAAAGAGGTCATGGCCAATCAAATAGAGGTGAATGTGGCTTTGACAACACCAATAATATAGTTGAAAGATGACAAACACAAGAGAATAAAAATCGTGGTGGTAGAATAAGTAACTAACAAAGGTATGATCATTCTAATGTTTAATATTTCAATTATAAGAAATATAGTTATATAAGTACTGAATGTAAATTTAAAGACTCTAACGAGAATGAAGAACAAACAAATCTTGTAAAAAAGAAAATTGATGAGGTGTCATCAAGTTTCTTGTTGACATGCAAATAATGAGACTTTGATTAATACAATTCTTGATATCTTAGCCTGCAGAGACTCTTGCTTATTTGGTAGGAGAAGCTAGTGCATGTCAACTTGTATTGGGAAGTTGCATATTCAAATCCCAATGGTAGTGTTGTATAACTGGTGGGGGTCTGCGTAACCCCAACTTGCTTTCCAAAAAAAAAATCTTGATATCTTGATAGTAGGCTAGCAATCACATGTGCAGAAGGAAGGATATATTCGTGGAACTTGATGAATCAATTAACCATAAGGTAACAATTGGTGATGCTTCTCAACTTTTGGTAAAAATAAAATGTAAAATTTTGATGTAGTTGAAGAATGGTGAGCATGACATCATGTCCAATGTTTATTATATTGCAATCATAAAAAACAATATTTTGAGTTTGGGCTAGCTATTAGAAAAAGGATCTAATATTCAGCTAAAGTACTTAATCATCATTATCAAATATCAAAATGATAGCTTAATTACTAAAGTTGGCATGTCAAAGAACTATATGTTCTTGCTTGATGCACATACTAATGTGCTAAAATGATTGATTGCTTACATGAATGAAAAGCCTTGGTTGTAACACTTGAGGTCTGAACACCTTACTTTTGATGTTTTAAAACTATTGAATCAATTAAGTATGATGAAAGAGTTCCCTATAATTGATCATCTTAATTAATTTTGTAGGGAATGTGTTCTTGGGAAATACCATCGTGGGAATTTTTCACATATTATTTTATAAAGAGCAAAGGAATCTATTGCGATAGTTTACATGTGTTTACGTAGTCCGCTTAATACGGTACCTTTTGGAGAGCACACATATTTCCTCACTTTCATTGATGACTTTATTTGAAAATTTAGAGTTTATTTCATAAATGATAAGTTGAAGGTTTTAAAACTTTCAAGCAATTTAAAGTCTTGGTTGAAAAAAATGAGTTTTAATAAGTTTTGAAATCAGATAAGGAGATAAGGATAATTGATACTATTCAAAAGATTTTGACAACTTTTGCAAAGAACATGAGATTTTGTATCAATTTCAATAAGATGAAGTAGCAGAAAGAAAAAAATATGCTCAATAAATTTTGAGACGTAGAGTATATTTTTTGAATAGATGTCCTACTAAGAAAGTCTGTTTTATGACTTCCCAAGAAGTATGAAGTGGTTATAAATCAAGCGGTATCTATTTGTGGGTTTTTGGTTGCATCACATTCCACATAAAAAACGATCCAAGTTGAATAATAAAAACAAAGTGTGACATGATATGTATTCTTTGGCTATATATAGATTTATGAGATCATTCCAAGATTTTTACATCAAAAAAGCAAAACTTTGTACCAGCTTCCAAGCGCATTCTTATATGAGAAACTCTCGAGAATGATATTGGTGACATGGGAGCTGACTCGAGGCCAACTTGGGCCATGCTTGACATGAGCACGTAAAAGCTAGCATGCATTTATTGATCTTATAGTGGCATAAATATATGGAAGCAAATCATGTCATGCTGGACAAGAGCTTTTTTGCTCATGCCAACATCATGGCTGTCCATTTTGTATTTTGAAAAGTTAAAAAATCAACAGAACAATTACATTCATCCAAAATGCAAACAGACGGCTACCGCGATGTTGGCATAAGCAAAAAGCTCATGTTCAGGATATATAGATGAAAACTTCAGGCATTGCAGCCTTCTGTTTAACTTCTTATTATGGCATTTCAGCCTTATGTTTAGTAGACCTTCTCTTTAGTGGATTTGATCACGATAAAAATAGAATTGACCCTTGGAAAAAGTCTACTAGGTCAGTAGGTCTATATAATTTCAATAAGCTTAAGTCACGGCATAGAAGTTGCAATATGTAAAGTAATCAAAAGTAAAAATGCAAACAATTAAGTCTAAAACATAGTAAAATTTGTTGTGCCAATTTTCGTTTTTCTCTACACTATGTTTTTCTTTATTCATGACTGGTCAGGACCCACCAAGCCACTTATGGAATACATCAAAAATGAGAAATATATATATATATATATATATATATATATATATAGAGAGAGAGAGAGAGAGAGAGAGAGAGAGAGAGAGAGAGAGGCATCATGCTCCATTTAAAAACGTGTCCTTGATGTACGGTGGTGCACAAGTGCTAAATGTTACAAGCAGAATGTGTATAATTTCGTAGCACTAGAATTATGAGAGAGATGCTCTAAATGTTGAGTGCACAACAGAAAGTGGAGTCTACGAACGGGCTGCTGCTCGGAGTTTCAGAAAAAAAAAGGAGAAAGAAGGAAGATAGTGTTTGAGGTTTGCTTCGAGAGAGCTCAGTAAGAGTTGCTTAGAAATTTTTTTCCCCATCTTAACATTTGGCTGAGCATGACTATTTATAATTTCTCTCTCGGTTTTCCTCGGGCTCAGTTGTTGCACATAAGTACAATGAGAGATATTAGGAATGAGCCAAAACTAAAATCTGTTGAAAATAAATTTTAATTAAAAAATAGTTTTGAAAACAACACATGCATATCCATGAACGAGCCCTGTTCGTGGATATGCCGAAGTGTGCGGATCTTGGCCACACACTCCAACATCTCCCACTTGGCCATGAATCTGCCGACCTTGCTCCCACTAGTGTGGGCTTCCCATAGAAGATTACGGTTTTTCCTTTAAGGATTCCCATCGTAATCAAAGATACCTTAATCTCATGCGAGCAACATGCTTTGAAAACAGATCCTCAGGGATCCCTGTTGTAAGAGGATCAACGATCGTGTCTGATGTTGGTAGATAATCAACATTTATCTCATTTCTTTCAATCATATAATGTATATAATGGTATTTTACCATTATATGTTTGCTCTTTGAGCTATCAACTTTGCTTTTCATCAGGGAGATAGCAGCCTGATTATCACAGAAAAGTTAAACAAGTTCAAATGCTAGATCAAGCTTTAAATCGTGAATGAACCTTCTAATCCACACTGCAAAGGTTGTGGCTGCATTACATGCAATATACTCAGCTTCCTGAGTATGTAAGGCCACACATCCATGCTTTTTACAAGACCAGGCTACTGCACCTCTCCCAAACAGAAAAATATAGCCAAAGGTGGACTTGTTGTCGTCTTTGCAACCTGCAAAGTTCGCATCAGAATATCCGATCAAGTCAAGTTTATCAGATTGAAAGCTTAGTTGTAATCCCTTTGAGCCTTTCAGATATCAGAATATTCTCTTAATTGCTTGCTAGTGAGGCCAACTAGGATTACTCTGTTATCTGCTTACAAGACCAACAACAAAGCTTATATAATGTCTTGTACACAACATAAGATACATTAAGCTTTCAACAACTTCCGCATAGGGCATATTCAATCTCTGTTGGCCTTCTCTTGGGCAGTTACTTTTACTCAGATTCACTCCTTTAGTGACAGGAGTACCAATGGGTTTCAAGTCATGCATTCTATATTTCTTTAAGATATAGTCAATATATCTTTCTTGACTCAAACTGAGAATTCTTGATTCTCTGTCTTGGGTGATTTTAATTCCCAAAATATATAAGGCTCTTCACCCATATCTTTCATTTCAAATAGTATACAACCAACTTTTTGTCTTGACTATCATTTTATTATCATTCCCGGTCAACAATATATCATCTACGTATAATGATAGAATGTAAAAGTGACTCCCACTTTTCCAAACATACACACAGTGGTCTAACTGATTGGCTACATATCCAGTCTTGGTTATTGCTTTATGAAAAGCCAAATACCACTGTCTTGGTGACTGTTTAAGTCCGTACAAGATTTTTTTCAACTTGTACACTTTGTCACTATTCGTGACATACCCCTCTAGCTAAACTATATAAATGGTTTCTTTTAAGTCACCATTTAAGAAGGCAGTTTTAACATTCATCTGCCATATATCAAGGTTGAAGAAAGCTGCTATAGACAAAATTATCCTTATGTATGCAAACTTAGCCACTGGTGAATAGGTTTCAGCGTAATCAACTCCCTTTTTTTGGGAGAAACCTTTTGCCACCAGTCTAGCCTTAAATTTTTCAATGGTTCCATCAGATTTGCATTTTTTCTTTAGAACCCACTTGCATCCAACATGTTTTCTTTCTTCAGGAAGAACGATTAATTCTTAGACCTTATTCTTTGCGATGGATTCAATTTCCTCATCCATGGCTTTCTTCTATTCTGATGCTTTATATGATTTTATTGCATTAGAATATGTCAAATTATCGGTTATTTCATCAAGGTCTACATAATAGCATAGCTCTTCAGACAAATACACATAATAATCATCCAAATAGGATGGAGGAGCTCTAGACCTTTTATGATCACTTAGTCTTTGAGAAGTAGAGGTACCAAAATCAGTTGATTTATTGCCTAACTGTTCCACAGTTGGTTCATTGCCACACTGTTCCGCAATTGGTTCATTGCCTAATTGCTCTTCATGATTCAGTAAGTCAAATTGGTCATCAATTGAATCACTAGATTCATTATTGAGTTCTTCAAGGAACTCTACATATCTACTCTCAATCAGTCCCAACCTCTGATGATATAATCTGTAGCCTTTAGATCCCTTAGGATATCCAATAAAGATACACCTTGCAGATCTGTTATCCAATTTATTCATAGTTGGATCTAAGATTTTTATATGAGCTACAAATCTCTATCTTCTAAGATGACTTAAGTCTGGTTTCATACTAGTCCACCTTTCATAAGGACTGGTTGAGATGGCTTTGCAGGGTACTCTATTCAAAGTGCACATAGTTGTACTAACAACTTCTTCCCAAAATATTTTGGGTAGTTGTGCACCTGCTAATATGGAACTAACCATGTTTAAGAGAATTCTATTGCACCTCTCTTCAATACCATTTTGTTGCGGTGTTCTTTGCCTATTAATGCTAAGTTCTTTGCAATGTTCACAAAATTCATTTGAGGTGTATTCACCACCTCCATTCGATCTTATTATTTTAATGTTCCTTCTAAGTTGTCTTTCAACTTCACTTCTATATTCTTTGAATTTTTCAAGAGCTTCAGATTTATGTTTGATAAGATTTAAGTATTCGTATCTTGAGAAATCATCAATAAAAGTTATGAAATATAACATACCACTATGAGTTTGGACTCTAAAAGGTTCACATATGTCAATATGCATTATTTCTAATATTTCATTGGCATAAACAACATTTGATGAAAAGGATTTTCTAGCCATCCTTCCGTATATATAGGATTCACACTTTTCAAACAAGGTTTCATTGAAGACATGAATAATGCCTTGTGCCATGTTCTTCATTTTTTAATACTTATGTGTCCCAATCTTTTATGTGAGATGTTTACATCAACAGTTAGGACACAATCAATATAAACTGAAAGAGATCCTTTTTTATCACTTAGTTTGAACATATTGTGTTCTTTTATAAATTTGCCCTCAAACAGGACTTTTCCATGTTTTCCCATAGTAACTTTACCAAGAACAAACCTAACTTCAAACCCTTTGCCTATTAAAGCAGGCATAAACACTAAATTTCTCCTCATAGAGGGAACATAGAGAACATCATTCAGAAGGACATTGGTGCCACCAATATTAAGTCGATACGATCCAATGCCTAAAACATCATAGTATGAGTTGTTTTCCATGTATACTTTATGTTCTCCTGGTCCTAATTCTTTGAGTTCTAGAGCTCCATCTGTGGATCTAGAAATATGATGGGTTGCTCCAGAATCCACCCACCATCAAGACAATTCTTCATTTATGAAGAGAGACTCTGACACCACACAAACAACCTCCTTATTTTTGTTGTTGGGGTTGTTGTTGTACCTCCCATTGTTTCTGTTGTTCTTGTTGTTTGGAAACTTAGTCCTGCAGTTCCTCTGTATGTGTCCAAGCTTGCCACATTTGACGCATTTAACTTGAGGGCCTTTGTTTCCTTGTGGTTGATCCTGAAACCTGCACCTTTTCCTTTGTTGAATTTTCCATTACCCTTTCTTTTAAAGTTGCTTGTTTTAAGGGGTACTCGATTGGATAAAGAGATGTCTTGAGCAATTAACAATTTGGACTTCTTTTCTTTAGCCATGTGTTCTTGTTCTATGGCTAGTTGCAAGAGTAATTTAGTCAAATTTAGGTTTTTGGAATTTAACCTTATAGCCGTTGTGACCATCTTTCAAGAAGGAGGTAGGCTATTCAATATTGTTGAAACTTGCATCCGGTCTGGGATCACATTTTTGGCAATGGCTAGATCCTTGGCCATAACTAACATTCTATTTACGTGGTCAACCACACTTTCTGACTCTTTCATTCTATAAGAGTTGTATTGTTCTAGGATTAGTTGTATGTGGACTTCAGATGTTGTATCATAATTTGTAGCGATTGCCTCCATTTCTTTGGCTATTGTATAATCTTCAAAGACCCTTATAAGGTCATCATCCATATAAGTAAGCATAATTGTTTTAACTATTAGGTCATCTTTTTGGAATTTTCCATATTTATCTTTGTCATCTTTTGATGCCTCTTTATCTGGTTTAGGAACAGAGGTATAGAGAACATATTCAAGTCCTTCTAGAGTTAGAGCCAAGGGGATGTGTCTTTTACAAATGAGAAAGTTTGTTCCATTTAGTTTGTCAATTTTGGCCAACTCGACTGCACACACATGACTAGTCATTTTTCTATTTATGTATATATATATATTAAATTTTTATTTATTTATTTATAAAAGAAGGACAAGAACAAGAAAACAAGTGAACAACCATGTTAATAACTTTATAAAGAAGGAGTCAAAAGGCAATAACAAAAAAAACAAGTCTTTAACCAGAAATAGATCAAGAATGGATGGTTAAAGATGCAAAAACCTGTCGATATAATTTTATAAAAGATTTAGGTACTTGTCTGGTATTTTAGACAAATTTAAAAATTTTTATGAAATTTTAAACCACGCAACCCTTGTTTAGTAATTTTTAAAAAGAAAAGAATGCAGGTTTAATTTTAAAGACTTGTAACAGTCTTTTGTAGAAAATCTAAAAAAAATAGGTGTAAACACATCTTTTAAAAATAAGGCATATAAAACTCAACAAACACGATTTTCAGTTCATTTTAATGAGGGTCTTCTCTCTCCTCTCTCGAGTCTTCACCAGGAAAATGAAAGGAAAATTGACAGCTCCGACCGGTTCTGACGGTGGGGAGGCCAGATGACTGCTTGGGTCTTTAGATCTCGCCTGAGGCTCCTCTCAGCGAAAAACCCAAAGCAAACCGATGGGTTTTTCCCAGTTTGGTTGATATCTCATATTTTTCGGTTTTCTGACAGATGGTTTTTCAACAAACTCTGAGTTTCTCAGTTTTCCTATCGTCGACTTTTCGATAGATCCTGAGATCTCTATTGTTTTACCAGCTTATCTCTTGTTGTGTGTTGTTTTCAGGCTTGGTGTTTTCTTTTCCAAGAGGAGTTTGATGATTTGGGAGAGAGGAATAAGAAACAACCGACAAAGCTCCTTCTTGACGGCCAGAAAATAGAGGTCGTCGGACAACTTTTCGGCAACAAACAAGATTATATATATATATATGTATATTTCTTCCGTGTGTGTTTATGGTTTAACAAAAAGAAGATGCACAGTTTTCCTGCAATTTCAAAGAGGGTTGCCCAAAGTTGGGCGAGCCTTGTAACTTGTCTCTTGTGTTGTTTATGCAAGAGCAATATCCTTGATGTACTAAGTAAGGGGTTTAAAACAAATGCACATAACTAACTACTGTGATTTTGCTATGTCTTACAGGAAATACATGCTTATTTTCAAGAATAACAAAAACACAGTGAGGAGTCCTCGGCTCGTTGAGGCACAAGCAGAAATAAGACAAGTTTTCAGAAAGGTAAAGCTCTAAGCGTGCTAGTTTTCACGCTTAAGCACATATGCAAAAGGGCTTCCCCAAGAAGCCTTGACTTACTTGACGTACACTTAATCCTATTTTCTTGTGTGTGCATGAATGATCAATAGGCACCCTTCTGCAACTTTAGTGTCGAAAGCAATTCCTGATCGCAGCAGTAGTGTCCACCGAATTCTCGGATCAGTGACACCTGAAAGCTCTGATACCACTGTTGGGTGCACAACAGAAAGGGGAGTCCATGAACGGTTTGCTGCTCGGAGTTTCAGAAAAGAAAAGAAGAAGGAGAAAGAAGAAAGATAATGTTTGAGGTTTGCTTCAAGAGAGCTCAGTAAGAGTTGCTTAGAATTTTTTTCCCATCTTAACATTTGGCTGAGCATGACTATTTATAATTTCTCCCTCGGTTTTCCTCAGGCTCAGCTGTTGCAGATAAGCACAACAAGAGATATTAGGAACGGACCAAAACTAAAATCTGTTGAAAATAAATTTTAATTAAAAAACAATTTTGAAAACAACACATGCATATCCATGAATAGGCCATAGTGTGCGGATCATGGACACACACTCCAACACTAAGAGGCATAATGACAAAAGTTAAAAACACTTTTTTTTTGGAGAGAGAGAGAGAGAGAGAGAGAGAGAGAGAGAGAGAGAGAGAGAGAGAGAGAGAGTTGCTCTCCGAGGCACAGTGTTATGTTGTCAGCATTGGTACATATCGACTGTACCAGCAGAAAATCGATACACATCACCCTTGAATCGCTTATTTTTAATAAATGTAAACAATATTAAAATTTAATTTTAAATATTATTTTAATAGTTTTAACATGTGTCACATTTTGATTGACATGTCATATTTTTTATTAATATTTGACCAATACATAACGATTCACTCACTTGAGTATCAGTAGATACAACTGAATCAGGATCGATATCTATACTAACAACATTGCAGAGGCATGTGACAAAAGTTAAAAACATGATTTTTGGGCAGTAAACAACTGGCAAGATTTTTTTTTTTTAAATCTCATAATTTTTGGCAAAATCTCGGCAATAAAATTTAAATAAAAAATATAAAAAGTATTTTTTATAAGAAAATATGCATAAACAAATTTAAAAATAAAATCACACGGTTTTTCATGATAAAATGGCCGTTAAAAATATAAATATTGCATTTAAATCACAATATTTATGTTTTTCCAAAAAAATCATGATATTTTAAATATATTGCAAGAAATTGCCATTTTTAACTTTCAGGTAATTTCTCGCGCTATTATAACGAGATTTTCCCAAATCTCGTGATATTTGTCACTGTGCTCAAAGGCAACTGTGCTCCACTTGGAAAAACGTGATGCCGGGTGTGAAAGCAGACCAGGTGCAATGTGATTGTACATATTTGGCGTGATGCTGCACTTGATTACTCTCCATGTGCTGTTGGGCCCCACAGCTGACAGGCTGTATATCGAAAATGGCGAGTGATGAGGTGCAGCAGCACACCAAAAGTGCATCACATTTTGCGCTTGGATCCTTCCTCTCGTTTGGTGCACACGTGCTGAACGCCAGAGGGAAACGTCGACTCACTCCCTAACTCAAGAGTTCTGCTGTCAGTCAGAAAGCTAAAATATGAACCTAAACCTCGCCGCAATACTGGCAGAATTTCAGGCACTTGCCTACTCTTTTGTGCTGGCCAATGCAAGTGTTTGTGGCCAACTCACTTCATCTCCTTCCTAGCACAGATTGCTTTCCTTCATTGTTTATACTTGTACAGTTTTGATACGATTAACATTAGCTATAGTTACTGTAAAGCCTATTTTTTGGTTAAAAACCTATCACATTCCTATAAAATGAAGTACATAGATCACATCTGTATGGTCAGAATTTAAAAAAAAAATAGAAAAACCTATTTAGCATCACTACAACAAAGCAGTAGATTAGCGACGACCACATTCCGTCGCTAATCCGTCGCTAACATGGTTAGCGACGGATTAGCGACAACGAGGCGACAGTATGCTTACGTCACTAATATTTCGACGCTAACTGGCGACGGAATTATTCCCTCGCCAGGTCCGTCGCTAATTGCGACGGAATAACGAGCGCTATATTCCGTCGCCAATCCGCCGGTACTAAACGGCGACCACGGCTTGGCGACGGATTTACTTCCGTTGCTATGTCGTCGCTAGATTAATATGAATAGCGACAGATGGTTCCGTCGCTAATCCGTCGCAAACACGAAAAAAAATTTATTTGAAAATTAAATACCGAGAACTATATATTTTCTATTTCCTGTACAATTTATATTTCCTGTAAATAAAAAACAAACCACACAAAAAAATTCATATAACTAGAATCTACAACAATTAATCGTTCCACCTTAAAATTAAGAAGTTTAATTATTTACAATTCAACAATTACAATTAGGAAAAATAAAAAAATTAGAACTTCTTCAATACAGTCCTCTAATCATCGCCAAGATTTTGTGCGTCTTCTTGTTCATTGTCTTTATCTGTCCCTTCAGCTCCACTACCCTGATTATCGCTAGCAGCCTACACAAGAAAAGAACAGTCAGTATTGATAAACAAAATATAATGAAATAAATTACACACTATATGTGATTCTATCATGTGCTCATGTGTGATCTAAGACAATAAAAAAACTCTATATGTGATTCTATCATGCTCATATGTGCTCTAAGGCAGAAAAAAGTTATATATATATATATATATATATATATATATATATATATATATATATATATATATATATATATATATGATTCTATCATGCTCATATGTGTGCTAAGGCAGTCAAAAAATTGAATATGTGATTATAGCATGTTCATATGTGTTCTAAGGCATCTAAAAAAACTCTATATGTGATTCTACCATGCTCAGATATGCTTTAAGGCAGACAAAAAACTATATATGTGATTCGATCATGCTCGTATGTGTGCTAAGGCAGTAAAAAAATTGAATATGTGAATATAGCATGCTCATATGTGCTCTAAGGCAGGCAAAGCCAAAAATTTTATATGTGATTCTATCATAAATGATATATAACATGTTCATATGTGTTCTAAGGCAGTAAAAAAACTCTATGTTATTATAGCATGCTCATATGTGTGCTAAGGCAGTCAAAAAACTGAATATGTGATTATAATATGCTCATATGTGTTCTTAGGCAGTCAAAAAACTGAATATGTGATTATAGCATGCTCATATGTGTTCTAATGCAGTCAAAAAAACTTTATATGTGATTCTATCATGCTCATATGTGCTCTAAGGCAGACAAAAAGTTATATATATATATATATATATATATATATATATATATATATATATATATATATATGATTCTATCATGCTCATATGTGTGCTAAGGCAGTCAAAAAATTGAATATGTGATTATAGCATGTTCATATGTGTTCTAAGGCATCTAGAAAAACTCTATATGTGATTCTACCATGCTCAGATGTGCTTTAAGGCAGGCAAAAAACTATATATGTGATTCGATCATGCTCGTATGTGTGCTAAGGCAGTCAAAAAATTGAATATGTGAATATAGCATGCTCATATGTGCTCTAAGGCAGGCAAAGCAAAAAATTTTATATGTGATTCTATCATAAATGATATATAGCATGTTCATATGTGTTCTAAGGCAGTAAAAAAACTCTATATGTTATTATAACATGCTCATATGTGTGCTAAGACAGTCAAAAAACTGAATATGTGATTATAATATGCTCATATGTGTTCTTAGGCAGTTAAAAAACTGAATATGTGATTATAGCATGCTCATATGTGTTCTAATGCAGTCAAAAAAACTTTATATGTGATTCCATCATGCTCATATGTGCTCTAATGCAGTCAAAAAAACTTTATATGTGATTCTATCATGCTCATATGTGCTCTAAGGCAGACAAAAAAAAAACTTTATATGTGATTATAGCATGCTCATATGTGCTCTAATGCAATAAAAAAATTCTATATGTTATTATAGCATGCTCATATGTGCTCTAAGGCAGTCAAAAAACTGAATATGTGATTATACCTGAGAGGGACCTGGAATCGAAGATCCCCTATCCTGAACAGCGGCCTTGATCTCATTTCGGAGAAAGGGGGCGACGGTGTATTGAAAGTAGTTATTCAGTGATTCATTAATGATCTGACGTACATCATCACCGGAAAGAATAGTCGGCTGCTTGGAGCTTATGTCGGCGCAAGAAGTCGGTGAGCCGTAACTGAAAGAACCAATAACTGGTGAAGTGTTAATATTACTCCCAAACTCGAACACGCGACCTTTTTTGGGTTCACCTGCTGCAGTCACTCATGCTGTAGGATCAAATGATGGATGCTGAGTAGCGTCATCGCCATATTGCTCTACCATCTGTTGCTCATATGCCTCCTACAAAATAATGTTTAAAGTATTCATTAATAATTAATGATAACATTATGATAACTTGCATATATATTGCAATGATTATTAATAGAATTAATACATACCGTTGTCGTTCTCGCCTTCTCTGATACGAAGACTCCCGTGGTCTTCCGTTTATGTGTTTCTACAAACACATCCTTATATGGTACACTGCCTCCTTTTTCTGCTTCCTGCGAAGTTAAATGACAAAAGATTTAGTACACAAGTTTGCAACAATACTTATAAAATTA
Organism: Nuphar pumila; assembly: GCF_984573655.1. Taxonomy (NCBI): domain Eukaryota; kingdom Viridiplantae; phylum Streptophyta; class Magnoliopsida; order Nymphaeales; family Nymphaeaceae; genus Nuphar; species Nuphar pumila. The sequence goes on from NC_143254.1 coordinate 92,319,382, forward strand.
ATATTATATATTGATGAGTTACCATTTTCTTTAGGTGGCTCCCAAATGTCTTAGATCCACCTGTGTGTAGATGGGCTTCGGGCATCTTCGATCGATTTTGTGCAGCCTTCGCAGAGCGATTTCTAAATGCATCTCCCGCCCACTTATCGCACATTTCATCCCAGTAATCTCTCCTGATAGTAATAGGACCATGACCCTTCCACAGTAATGGATCATCTACTACGCCAGATGCTTTTTTTGCTGCAGTCTTCATAGTGTGCAGCATGTCTGCAAATCGATTGGCAGCCACCTTCTGCCACACCTTCCTTGCATCATTTTCTTCCACCGTAGTTGCGAAGCGATTCGAAGCCTACAAATATTTTCAGAAAGTTAGTAAACATTGCTTAAATAAATTAAATATGAAACACATTAACTATGAGGAACAACTGTATACCATGAATGAGGATCATAATCTGTCTAACACCTCCTTTGGGTACTCTTTCCATTGAGCAACTGGTCCTGGTAGATGTTGAAGAAGTGAATTCCTAATCTCCCGTACTACTTCTTGTGGCTCAAACCTCGTGCTGCACATGAATTGTTACACAGTAAATATCAATATAAAATATTTAAAAGATATGCAATAATTGAAAACAAAATACTTACGGTCGATTATCGATATACACTATTCGAATGAGTCTTCTTGTGCCAGCCTGAGAAGACCCTGTTTCCTGTGTTGGCTGTTGACTTGTGTGATCAACTGGTGTAGGTGGGTCGTGTACAGGCGCAACATCATCTGTAAAAAAATACATTAGAAATTCTCAGAATGTGCATTTGAACTAATCAAGCATCCAATTAGTTATATGATATACCTATCACAGGAGCCCGTGAAGATGAAGGCTGAGCCTGGCTACTACTGGATGAGCGACCACTATAACCTCCACGAACCATATTCTAACAAATAACATATGTCATACAATACATTCAAATAATTCACATCAAGTATTACAATGCATTCAAGTCATTCACATCAAGCATTGCAATGCATTCAAATAATTCAAATATCAAATTCGTATATGGATTATCGTGCACCATATTCACCCGTGCATCAAAATCGTTTCTAAATTCTTCTCCATGAAACGTCCAGTTCTGATAATCACTCACAAAACCCTTCCTGTATAGGTGATGTCTAACGCCATGAGGTTCTACAAATCGATTATTCTTACAAATCTTGCAGGGACACCTAATCCGACCAGTGGGATCTACCGTACTGACACTTGTCGTTGCAAATTCAATAAAACTGTCAACACCATCCATATATTCATGCGATAACTCATTGTCCACTATCCTACAGTACATTCATTCACGGTTTGCAGTCATTCTGTCATATGATGTTACGAATAGTATCCTAACCAGTTAAAAGAGAACCATCAGAATGCTATGATGAAGAAAATATCAAATTTATCATGCAATATATGATGTCATACAATCACAAGAATTATGATGCATGCATTGATAACTTAATATTTTCATGTGCAAACTATTCATGACATGATACATTCATTTGAAGCATGCTTTCAGTATACAATTTCACATGGAAGACATAATCAAATTGAAAGTAACTACATGTAAGCATGGATACAATCACATCAAACATTGCAATACATCGAAATAATTCATATCAAACAAATGTCAAACATGTATCTGCAGCAAACACACTTCAATATCCCACTAACTACTACCATGCATAGCATGGACTCCGTACTTCAAAAATAAGAACACTTCCATATTCATACATTAAAATCATGCTCAACATGATCTCCGAACTCCAACAAAGCAGTCCTAGATATCAACAACTAAGTGAGTGTGTGAACAATAAAGTGTTACATTCAATAAATTAAATAACATGTGATGCGCTTGCATCACTTACTCACCACGGGTATTTACCCGATTTGCATTGTTTTTGTCACTTACTTACCACGGGTGGCGGGGCACAAGCGAGTTCCGTTGAGAAATCTGCAAAAAACACTGTGTTAAAATGAATATTGAAGCTAATTAGGGAAACACAAACACTTATACAATGCAAAAAACAACTAAACTGTTGATGATATATCTAATGATGAAATGCGATGAAATAAAGTGTGCAAGTAATGTACTGCAATGAATATTGAAGCTAATTAGGGAAACACAAACACTTATGCAAAGGAAGCAAAAAGACTAAACAGAACTTTTACAAAAATGAAAAACTAAAAGATTAACAAAAATTAGCAGAACAAGAAATGCAGACAAGGAATTATCTAAACATGAAATGCAATGATGAAAAGCAAACACAGAAAAATGAAACAAGAAAATAACGAGAAAAACACAATTGGAAATTGAAATACAGGAAAACAGAAAAATGAACTTGTAAAAAAATTCAGGAAAATAAAATTTGAATGAAATAGACATAAAAAAATCAGATAAAAGCATGAAACATAAAACTGGACAAACAAAATTTTGAATGAAAGAAAAGAAAACAGGTAAAAATTTAAAACAGGAAATTAGAACCAGAAATTAAAAACAAGAACAATTAGCAACAGAAAAAAAAACTAAAAACTATACCTAATGTAAACAGTAAAGCAAACAGAAAATTACTGAAAATTCAGAAAAGAAAAACAGGTAATGCAATGCTGAAAAAGAAAGCAAACAGGAACCGACTCAATTGAAAAGCAAAAAATTCAACAATGATAAAAAAATAAAAAATTGACATCAAACAAGACATAGGTATATTTGTGCATAAATTAGGCATAAACTCAAAATTGACACATACCAAACAGAACCAATAGCTGTTAGGAACACATTAATTAATCAAACAATGTATGATTATTAGGAATCAATAACTCCACACTACCATGCATGCATGAATTCAGGCTTCATCATCAATCAGATTTATATGATGTATACAAGTTCCCTTTATGTACTTATTTATTAATTTTAAGATCAGGTTCTTCCCAAGCCCCAACACAAGTAAGAAATAAACATTTCATTCATGAAAGAAACAAGCTCAACATGGGTCACTGATAGGTCATTCATATCATGAATTGAGCCAACACATTTACACAAAAAGATCAACGAACAAGTATGTGAAACACAATAAGAAAACGAAAGAAAACTAAGGGTTAGGGATGCAAATGGGTCAGATTTAGTAAGGGTTTTTTTTTTTGGAAATTTAGGCTGTCCTGGATCCGAACCTATATGACTCCCCCAATGTATTTTTTGATCCCAACTCTTAACTGTTGGCATCCCTACTAAGGGTGCGTTTGTTTCGTGCCATGTAAACGAGTTGCCGAAAGGTTTCCTGTGGGGGTGAGTTTTTTTTTTCCATATTTAAACTAAGAAACCACCCTCATGATCAGAAAAACAATTTTTTATTTCTCTTGTTTTTGTTTTTTATTTATTCTGTTTTATACAGAATTAATGGAAGAAGAAGAAAATGCAGATGAGGAATCGGAGGAAGAAGAAGAAGAAGAAGAAGAAGAAGAAGAAGAAGAAGAAGAAGAAGAAAATGCAGATGCAAATGATTACCTGCGCGTCGCCGGGCGGTGGCGGGAGGCTGACGGGGAGCGGCAGCTGGCGAGCGGCGGCTGGCGAGCGGTGGATGGGGAGCGGCGGCGGCCGGGCGGTGGCGAGAGCCGACGGGCGGCAGGAGGGAGAGGGCGGCGGGCGGGAGCAAGACAGCGAAATAGGAAAAAGAGAAAGAGGGATGGGATTAGAGATTTACGCGACATTTAGAGACGGCTTAGCGACGAAATAATTCCGTCGCTAAGCCGTCGTAAATCAAAATACCAAAAAAGCGACGGAATATATTCTGTCGCTACGCCGTCACTAATTAGCGACGGATTAGCAACGACAGAGTTCCCTCTCTAAATCCATCGCTAAAATGGTGTTCTTGTAATAAGAATTAGCGACAAAAAATTGCAGTCGCTAATCCGTCGCTAAGTAGCGACAGATTAGCGATAAAAGTTGTTTCCTCGCTAATCCATCACGAATTAGCGACAGATTGTATCTCTAGCTAATCTGTCGCTAATTAGCGACGGAAAAAATCCGTCGCTAATTAGCGACGGAAAAAATCCGTCGCAAATTTCCGTCGCTAATTAACAATTTACTTGTAGTGCATGTTTCATTTAACATATTTCATTTAGCATGTTTGCATCTATCTTGGATATCATATGTCAAGAAGAATAAAAATTTATATTAGTACTTTGATCCTTTGTTTCTTAGGAACGTTGATTATGATGTCCTTGTAATCTTAGGTTAAAATAATGTTCATACATTCCCTTCTCATGGTGGACAGTGGAGTAAAAGTGTTTTTCTTTTTAAATTTTCTTTTTAAATTTTCTTTTTTTAATCATCTTCTTCATTACCATCATTGCAAGTGCCTTTTTTTTCTCATTTTGGAATATTAAATCGTATACTCTTATTTCTCCTTCTTCCACTTTTGCAGGTTCTTAAGTTTTTTCTTGGTCGCTTTTACAGGAGCTAGGGAGTACTATACTCCACCCACAAGATGCATGGCAGTAACCTCATTGTCTGATATGGAGCTCAACTTGGCTACTACCAAGCAAAAAATTTTACAAGAAAAAGACGAAGCAGAGCCAGCCCTGCTAAATCTTTGATCTTGGGGTGGTTTCTCCCTGTAAATATAAAAAAAGAAAATAAAGAAAGATAAAGACACACAAGCCTTACTAAGTTTCTGGCTTAGGTCACTTTTTATCCTAAACTCAATAGTCTCCTCTTATAATCAAGCTCCATATGTTGAGATGTGCCTTGAATTCCATGTTACAATCTCAGACACATGTTACTTGAAGAAAACTACAATGAGAAGTTTTTTGGAAGTCTGGTGGTAGTGGAGGGACTGGGCCGTTAGGTAACTTTCTCCGAGTTTGAGTGTTCTGTGCGGCTTTAGGTTTTCTGTGACATAAAGCTGTAGTCTACTTTTGTAATCCCTTTTTGAAATAGTGAAAATCTTTGCTCCTCGGCCGCCCATGGACGTAGGCCATTGGCTGAACCACGTAAATCGTGCGTTAGTGTGTGCTTGTTTTCTTTTCAAATCTCTATATTTCTCTCTGCCATGTTTATTTCACTGTATAACTTTCTAACAACATATATTTAGGTAAGTAAATTTTGACATGCAAATTGTATAAATGTTATAAGAGAAGGTGGTAGCTGCTAACCACTTTTCTAGCTAATCCTTATACTAATTGGGCTTTGAAAGTGTTTTTCTCATGTATTACTTAAATCTGATCATACAAATGTGTTTGATACAGTCTATTTACTAGGAAATGACACTTGGATTGCGTTTTTTCAATGAAAAACATAATTTTTTCAGCCTTGAATATTTTAAAAATCTTAGACCATCATTTTTTAAACCTTATAAAAACCTAATCGTGTATCTGGAGCAGATGACCCAATAGTCTATTCCTATTAAATCAAGCATGTAGAGCATGCACATCTGTATGTCAGATTTAATAAAAACAAGAAAAAACCCTTCGAACGACGGTTAGCAGCTACCACCTTTTCTATATTATAGATAAGCACTACGCTACTAAGGATTTCTAATGATTAACAAATTAGAGTCTTATTGACTTGCTAAAAGGCTGAGTTGTCATTCAAATTTTCTAATGCATAAAAATATGTGTACTTTTACTATGGATTAAGATGAAAGATTATATAGAGAAATATGAAAAGGAAAGAAAGTTATGACCAAGTAAAAGGTATTTATAATACTCTCTCGCCAAACATCAATCCAGCTGGACCTGTTACCTTATAAGGAGGAGTTCAAGACATCTCTAGAAAAAAAATACAAAAATACTCAATAAATGTTTAGAAGAAAACACCATTTTGGTCACTAAGATTCTAACTGCTATGTTTGTTATATACATTTCCTATACTGAAGCATCAATAAGTATACGTTTCTAATATTTTAAACCCTGCTGCTTATACAATTGATCTGTCACCCTCTTGTCCTGTGTGTGCTGGAGTGCTACTGGTTCTGCAAATGTCTTAAGCTGTTTGTCAATCTCCGACCAAGAAAGAAATAGTAGTATTATCTTTTTTATTGTTTTTTACGTCGATTTTGTGCTGCAAGAGACAAGGCCTAGCAATGACAAACATATCAATTAGGTGACACCTAACATATTTAGTATAATATACCATAACCAAACAAGTGATTATTTCTTCTGGGTGTACTCTTCTGTAAGTAGGAGACACCAGGACCATGATGGCTCAACCCTGAATGGTAAATTGAACATGAGGCACAGCCAAGACACCAGTAAACCTGGTCCTTGTTGACCGCGACTGGGATGGGTGTGAACCCAGCTGGTTATACTTCAGTCCTGATCTACAGATTAGACCCGAGTTCTACTGTGTCCCTCTGAAATTACTTCCAACTTCGGTTTTGCAGCAAAGAATTCACCATGGTGTGGAACTTGCCACATCTTTCAACTTTTAAGGGAGGCATGCACAGCCCTTGGGGCTAGCACAATTTGTTGGAGTCACCCAAGTAATGTGGGCGTTACCCGAATTAAAGGACTCTCACGAAGGTGTCCCTATTGGATAAACTTCACGATTTTGGAAGGAAAAAATTATAAATTGTTCCCTAATAAAGATTTACACTATATAAACCGGTGTCAATGAGATATCCGTATGAAGAGAAAAACACAGAAAATGGTTAAGGAAGAAATTACCTATTTCTGAGTTTTTTGACTAAAGAGGGAAAACATGATTCTGCTCACTGACTGCTGAAGGAGCCTGTGCTCGTTGGAGGGCTGCAGTCCGGTTGAGGAGCAAAACTCATCCTGTTCCAGCCACCAGCGTCAACCACCGGCCATCATCCAGTTCTTTGATAGCCGCCTCAGGTACGCTCACCTTTCGCTCTGATTTTGTTATGCGCAGCTTGAATCCCAACATTGGGTTATGGGGTCGGTCGCCTGTCTGCGACATCGAACCCGGGTGGGTAACTCTTTCGGTTTCACCATTTTTGTAAACAGAAACCCTCAAGTTTTTTGTTTTTGTTTTTATTGATGGAACCAGATTGGGTCTGGTATTTTTGACTCGGTGACAGGCTCAATCCAAACTCATTTAGGGTGGATCGGGTCTGCCATTTTCCTTAGATCGGACCTGGACCCATAATGATTCTGGGTGTGGGTCTGATCCGGAATAACCAGATCCGACCCGAGTTATGATTGGATCGGGTCCAACCTGGATCCAGTTTTGTATCGAGTCAGACCCAGATCCGGCTAGTATCGAGTTAGACCCAGATCCAGATTATACCGGGTCAAACTCAGATCCATATCATGCCAGGTCAGACCCAGATCCAGTTAGTACCGTGTCAGACCTGAATCCAGTAAGGGTCCAGGCACTATTTGAACTGAACCAGATTTGTAACTGATTCGACCCTTTTCGAGACTGGTTCAGAACCATTTTTTACCAGTTCTTTCCAGTTTTCACCAGTTCTGAGATGCTAAGACCTTATTTTCGTAAATATAATAAGATACGAGGATTTTAGCTTACGATTATATGGTTTTTATGAACTTTTGTGCATACTTGACACCGGTTCATAATGTTCAAAACTAGTTCAAACCCTTAGATGATCGATTCTGGGTTGTTTTAGACCGGTTCAAAGTATTTTCAGACCGGTTCCTGCTTGTGAATCCCGGGTTTTACCCATTTAAGCTGGGATTTTGTTATTGTTCATGCATTTTATTTATAATTATGCATGCATAAATGAATGTGTAATATTAGAATGAAGGATAGTTAGATGACTTAGTGAATTCATGTCACCAAAGTGATTGAATACACGTATGTTGTCAAAATTTTTGTTCTATCATATAGTTTTAGCTAATATTACTGTTGTACTTAGATTCATGAAACGATAAACGATCCAAAGGTAGTTTTATCGTGTTTGGAATTTAGGTAGGGTAGAATAAGGCAAATGTGTTGAGATACATTGCATATGTGTATTCAAAGGTACCATGTGTTGATGTTCTAGCTTCACATGAGCCTTAGTTTTATTAACTGTGGTCGGTAGGCAAAGTGATTATGCGTGTCAGAGCTCTTACCAAAGTAGGACTCCGATGACCCCCTACACTCGTTAAAAAATAAGCATATTCAGGACCTTTTATTTATTGCTTTTTTCATCAAGTTTATCTCATATATGTTTTCTTTTGATACATATTTTTTTGTCATGCAGTTTCTAGTTTTGTTATTTTAGATGGCTCAAGTTCTATACCTTTTTTTGATGGATCTAATTTTAGTGATTGAAAAGAAACTGTCATTTTCACATTAAGGTATATGGATCTGAATTTGGCCTTAAGAATGAATGAGCCTGCTGTCTTGACAGATCAAAGCACTGTTAAACAAAAGAGTACTTTTGAGAAGTAGGAGCGCTCGAATAAGCTTAGCTTGTTGCTTTGAAATCTAAAGTGGCTAAGAATATTCGCAGTGCTATCCTATAATGCAGGACAGTGAGAGAATTTTTGAGTGCTATTGAATCACAATTTGTGAGTTCAAATAAGGTCAGAGCCAGTACCCTAATGTTAAAGCTTATAACTATAAAATATTCTGGAAGGAGTAATATTCACCAACACATTTTGAAAATGAGGAACATAGCATCTCAACTGAATGACATGAAACTGACCATTTTTGACTCATTTCTAGTGCATTTTATTCTGGCATCCTTACCTTTAGAATATGAACATTTCAAAATCTCTTACAACACACATAATGCTGAATGAATATTCAATAAACTTATGTTCAAGTGTGTTGAAGATGAAGATAGATTGAAAGGAGAGAATGTGCAAAGTGCACATATAACTTCTCACGGCTCCAAGATAAGACCAAAGAAGAATGCATTTAAGAAAACTGCTAGGAAAAAATTAGCAAGAGATAAGCCATCCTAGAGCAAGCAACCCGATTTTGCTCCCATAAAGTGCTTCTTTTGCAAGAAGAAGAGACAGATGAAGGCAGATTGCATAAAGTACAAGAAATGGTTAGAAAAGAAAGGTAATTTGTCATTTGTTTCTCATGAATGTAATTTATTATAAATTCCTGAAAATAGTTGGTGGATTGACTCTGGTGCTACTGTTCATATTTTCAACTGTCTACAATCGTTCCTGAATAGAAGGAAGCCAACAATGCATGAGAAGAGCATCTATTCAGAGAACACGATGCATTCGTATGTCAAGGGTATTTAGACTTGCATGATCATTTTAGATACAAGCATAAATTTGGATCTTCATGATGTCTTTTATGTTCCATCATATAGTAGAAACTTAATTTCAATTTTAAGATTGGATAAATTTGGATATTGCTTTAAATTTAAAAATTCTAAGTTATTCATTTACAAAAATTCTATTGAAATTGGTTATGCATTAGTTTATGATGGTTTGTACAAATTAAACGTGAAGATCCAAACTCAGAAGTCTTTGACTACTGAATACACATTGGTTGAGAATAAACGTGTATGATTAATGATAAATCCTATATGATTTGGCATCGAAGGTTGGGTCATATTTCTAAAAAGAGAATAAAGAGATTTATAAATGAAGGGATCTTGAAATCTCTAAACTTTATCGACAATGACCAGTGTGTTAATTGCATAAAGGCTAAGCATACAAATACATATAAAAAGGGTGCCAAACATATTAGTAAGATATTAGAGTTTGTTCATACGAATATATGTGGACATTTTATCCCTGTTATACAAGAAAAAAATATTTTGTCACATTTATTGATGACTATTCACGATATATGTATCTCTACTTGATTTACGAAAAATATGATAATTTTCAGATGTTTAAGGAATTTAAAAAAGAAGTAGAGAAACAAACCGATAAAGTTATTAAGATAGTCAGGTCTGATAGAGATGACAAATATTATCGTAGGTTTACTAAGATGGGTCAAAGAGAAGGACCATTAGCGTGATTTCTCAAAGAAGGCATTGTGCCTCAATATACCATGCCTGGTAGTGCCTAACAGAATGATGTAGTTTGAAGGAGAAATCGTACGCTTAAAGAAATGGTCAGGGCCATGTTAAATTATTCAACACTTCTCATAAAATTGTCGGGTGAAGCCTTAAGGACTATTGTGCATATTTTGAATAAGGTTCTTACGAAATCTGTGCCTAAAACTTCTTACGAGTTGTGGACATGTAGAAAACCATCACTGTCTTATATGCATATATGAGGATGTCCTGCAGAGGCTAAGCTCTATAACCCCCACATTAAAGCCTTTGATCTAAAAACAACCAGTGGATATTTCATTGGTTATCCAAAGAGATTGAAAGGATACAAGTTTTATTGCCTATCTCATTACCACATATTGTTGAAACAGATAAGGCAAAATTCTTTGAAGATAGTTCAGTTGGATTAAGCGCACTTCAAAACCTTGGTTTTGAAGAAATACAAGATCCAGTTTTATTACCTGTTAAGGAAAATACCAAAAGATACTACATTGTTATCCCTAATGATGATGTGGTTGATCACCCGGTTGTTGATGCACAAATCCAAAGTGAACCTATTATGGACAATGCAGAAAAGCACGAACATGATGAACATGTTCAATTTAAGCCTGAAGAATGACCTGTTTAGAGATCCACAAGAGTTAAGAAATCTATCATACATCCTGATTATGTGGTGTACCTTTAGGAGCCTGATGATTTCATAGATATAGATGATGATCCGTTGACTTTTATGGAAGTTGTAGAAAGCAAACAATCTTCACACTGAATAAAAGTCATGAAAGAAGAGTTGGACTCTATAACTAAGAATCAAGTGTGGGATCTTGTCGAATTATCTAAAGGAGTAAAACTCATAGGGTGTAAATAGGTCTTTAAGACCAAAAGAGACTCCAAAGGCAATATAGAGAGACATAATGCAAGATTGGTTGCTAAAAGATTCACTCAGATGGAGAGCATTGACTATAATGAGACATTCTCTCCCTTCTCAACTAAGAAGTCAATGGGGATAATTTTGGTCGTCATAGCTCTTTATGATTTAGAGCTACATTAGATGAATGTGAAAACATTATTCCTCAACGAGGATCTGAATGAAGAGGTATACATGGAACAACCTTTTGGTTTCTCTAAAGAGGATCATTTGGTTTGCAAGCTTAATAAATCAATATATGGACTTAAACAAGCCTCCTGACAGTGGTATATTAAATTTTCCCAAGTTATTGTGACTTTCGAGTTTACAGAAAATATTATCGATCAATGTATATACCTTAAGAAAAGTGAGAGTAAGTTCATTATATTGTTGTTGTATGTAGATGATATTTTGCTAGCAACCAACAATATAAAATTATTTATAGAGACAAAATAGTTTCTTGCATCACATTTTGATATGAAAGATATAAGTGAGACTGCTTATGTACTTGGCATAGAGATCCGCCGAGATAGAGCAAAAGGTTTTCTAGGCTTCTCTCAAAGATCCTACATAAATAAGGTATTAAAGCGATATGGGATGGAGAATTGTTCTTCTGGTACAACACCCATATCAAAAGGTGACAAATTGAGCCTAAAGGATTGTCTACAAAATGAAATTGACAAAGCACAGATGAGTGCTTATACATATGCATCAGTTGTTGGCAGCTTATAATACACACAAACTTGTTCACATTCAGATATTTTCTTTGCAGTAGGAATGCTTGATAGATTCCAGTCTAACCCAAGCATATCCCATTGAAAGACTGCTAAGAAAGTCTTATGGTATTTGCAAGGGATAAAAGACTATATGTTGACATATCATAAAGTTGATTACCTCGAGGTCATTGGCTACTCAAATGCGAACTTAGGAGGATGCCTTGATAGTAGAAAGTCTATTACTGGATATGTTTTCTTACTTGTTGGGAGAAGGATCTCTTGGAAGAGTGGGAAACAGATGACTACTACTGCTCACACCATGAAGGCATAGTTTATAGCATTGTACGAGATTATTTCGCAGGCCATATGGTTGAAGAACTTTATATCACAGTTAAAGGTGATTGATTCTATTAAGAATCCACTGAAGGTCTACTGTGATAATGAAGTTGCGGCGTCCTTTTTGAATAATAATAAAAGTACTACATCATGTAAGCATATAGAATTAAAGTACTTTATTGTTAAAGAAATGACAGAGAATCATTTAGTGCATATTGTTAATATTGATACCAAAGAGATGATTGTTGATCCTCTTACTAAAGGGCTAGCACCGAGATTGTATTCCAAACATGTATTGAGGATGGACTTGTTAAACTCTTTATTTTGACATATCATATGAATAAAGTGATCAATATAGTATATTGATTCTCATTATAGTTGTTGTTAATCTCATAAGGATTAGAGATTTAACTAAGGACATGTATAATAGATTTTAAAAACCAATCTATTCATCAAATAATTTCCATAAGGTATTCAGTCGAGGGTTTATCGCTAGGACAAGCGGGAGAATGTTGGAGTCACCCACGTAATATGTGCGTTACTCGAATTAAAGGACTCCCATGAAGGTGTCCCTATCGGATAAACTTTATGATTTTGGAAGAGAATAATTATAGTAGTTGTTCTCTAATAAAGATTTACACTATATAAACTGGTGTCAATGAGAAACCTGTATGAAGAGAAAAACACAGAAAAGGGTTAAGGAAAAAATTACCTATTTCTGAGTTTTTTGACTAAAGAGAGAAAGAGGGATACTGCTCACCGACTGCTGAAGGAGCCCACACTCATTGGAGGACTGCAGTCCGACTGAGGAGTGAAACTCATCCTGTCACTACAAGAAAAACGTTAATTAGTGACCACAATTTATGATGGATTAGCGAGAGAAAACTAGTCATCACTAAAATTGGAATTAGTTGCCGCTAAAATTGGAATTAGTTGCAGAATTTGCAACAGAAAAATTCTGTCGCAAAATCCATCGCTAATTAGCGATGGATTAGTGACAGAAACATTTCATCTTAAACTCCGTTGCAACTTCGTGATGGATGAACGATAGATTTTGAGACATTTTTTTTTGTAACTATTTTTTGATGTAAAATGATACAGCTAGGGCACAAAATGAACTATGCTCTCTCTCTCTCTCTCTCTCTCTCTCTCTCTCTCTCTCTCTTCCATCGATCGCCCCAACATTGCTCGTCATCTCCACCCTGCTCTCCAGCGTCCCACCGACAGCTCCCTTTGGAGACCTCGTCGGCCACCTCCCTCCGACCTCCCTTCCCCCTCTGTCACCCCTTTCCATTAGTTGAGCCCTCTCTCCCGCTTGCCGTATTCCGGCCACCTAATGCCGGTGACCCCCACTCCACGTCTGGCCCTCTCAGGTATTCTCTCCTCTCTCTCCAATGTCTTCTTCTTCATCTTCTTTCTTCTCATCTCTCTTCTCCATCCTCATGTTGGTCTGCAGCTCACCGACAACCCCACCCTCCCTCTTCGACAACCTCACCGGGCAACCCCACCTCCCTCTTCGTCAGCCTCACCGTGCCTTTAAAAGGGATCAGAGGGCCAAACCCTCTCTACCTTCCTCCTCTCTCTCCCCGACTGTGCCTCCCCTCTCACCGCCACCCTCGTCCCTCTTCGCCGTCTCTCCTCTCCTATTCGACCTCCAGTCTTTGATCGATAGTCATCGAAGTCCCCTCCCCATTGGCGACCCTCGCCAACCTCCTCTTCTTCGCCCCCCTCTCATCTTCCCCCCTCCACAACTTCCTCGATCACTCTCTTCTCCCTTGACCCACGTTGGTGACCTTGTCGTCAGTCGTCCTCTTGTTCCGGTAGCGTCGCTCCGCAGCTGACTCGTGACCGGATCCCCTTCGCTGGTGAGTCGACATGTATACCACCTCTCCATCTCTCTACCAGGAAGAGGCGGACCCCCTGTTGCCTCTTGATGGGTTGTTGCCCCTGCCCCTATTATCCCTTCGATAGACAGGGGCGAGCCCCCCTGCTGCCTTTGGGTTTTCGGAACGAGGGCTTCGCCCCTTGCCCCTTTTCATTTCCCTGTCTAACAAGGGTGTGTTCCCTGCCCCTTCTTCTTCTTCCATTTTTATTATTTAGCATGCTAATATGTTGTGCCTTCACAACTCGCACGATGGAGCCGCATGCACCCCGCGACCTGAGATCTTTGGCTCGTATACTTGAGACGTATGCAACCCCCGAAACCCCCAAGGTAGGGGAAAGTGGATACCAGAATGCTAAGCAAAATGTGCACCTTTAGCTCATATATAAATGTGCATAGCAGAGCAAAATGCGCAATGTTTAATGTTAAGCATTGCATGCGACTTAAAATGTCATGCAAAAAGAAATAAGAAAAATACAAATACAAAAGCATGCAAATCAGGTAAATACTCGTGGTGAGTAAGTGATGCAAGCACATCACATGTTATTTACTTTCTTGGATGCAACACTTTTAAGCCGCATGCGATGCTTAACATTAACTCCAGTAAAACAACACATCACATGTCTTGTGAGTGGTTATCAAAATTTGATGCTTCATGGTGAAATTTTTTGAAACAATTTTGATGCACGGGTGGATGTGGATTTGCTATTTGATGTCGCAGGACCAAAACTGAGTTCTGCTATGGGTCCTTGTGATGTACCAACCAGAGTAGAGGAAGAAGCAGCAAATGATGCAACTAGTAGATTTTATGACTTACTTAGAGATGTTAATGAGCCATTGTAGAATGGTTGCGAGAGTCACACTATCTTGTCTGCAGTTCTTCAACTACTGAATTTGAAGTCAGAGTATAATTTGAGACAATCATATTTTGACCGTTTGTGCTCTATTGCGAAGACTATGTTGCCCAAAGATGAGAAATTTTCATAAAATTTTTACCGTACAAAGGTTGTAGTTACCACATCACTTTTTCATATGCTCTTATGTTTGTATTTCGGAGACCATGCTAGTCATGGTTATAGTTAGCGAGATATTGGAGTGTGTTTGCTGCAAGTATATGTTTGACATTGTATTAATATGAATGATTTAAATGTATTGCTATGTTTGATGTGACTGTATGCATGCTTGCATGAAGTTATTTTTAATTTGATTATGTATCCATGTTCATAGAATTGCATATCATGTTACATTCCATGCATACTTAGCATGTACATGCATAGTTCATGTATAGTTATAAATGCATAGTTCATGTATAGTTATAAAACTGGTTCATGTAGGAGCTTTAAATCTTTACATTTCATGCATATGTCATGTCCATGCTAAGATCAAGAGTTATGTAACTGATCCAAATAATATTTTTATTTGTTAGAATATGGTTCGTAGAGGTCACAGTGGTCAAGCACTCAGTGGTCGAGGACCAAGTGGAGGTCATGCGACATCATTAGGTAGATATCTTTGCGTAATATTTAAATATAGGAATTCATTATTATTTTGCTTATATGTTGATATAAAAATTGTTACTTGTTAATCATCTTTATAGGATCTCAGCTCAGAGATAGCCAGTCTCAGCCTTCGTCTTCACATAATACTTCAACATGTATATCATTTAAAAAATTGTACAGTTGATTAGTTTATATGTGCATTGTGTGAATTTTTAACTCATTATTCTGTAGATGATGTTTTGCTTGCATATGACCCACTTACACCAGCTACTCATACACATCACGAGACAACGCCAGATGCAGGGTCTTCTCAGTCTGACACACAATGATTCTTTCAAATAGTGTATATTGATAGTCGATCGTAAGTATTACATTGTCACTTGTCTAATACTTATCTTATAAATAGTGTATATCGATAGTTGATTATTAATGTGTATAAATTCATGTGCAGTGCGAGGTTCGAGCCATAAGAAGTAATACGAGAAATTAGGAAGTCACTAGTTCAACATCTACCAGGAGCGATCGCTCAATGGAAAGAGTACCCGAAGGGGGTGTTGGAAAGATTATGGTCCTCATTCATGCTATACAATCGTTTATTATAGCTAATGTGTTTCATATTTAATTTTTTGTTATAGTCATGTACACTAACTTTCTGAAATTATGTATAGGCTTTAAATCGCTTCACGACTGTAAATGAAGAACACAACGCGAGGTTAGTGTGACAGAAGGTGGCTGTCAGTCAATTTGTCGACATGCTGCACAATATGAAGACTGTATCAATAAAAGCAGTTGATGAAAAAGGTGATCCACTGTAGTGGAAGAGCCATGACCCTTCTACTATCCGAACAAATTATTGGGATGCAATGTACGACAAATGGGTGAGCCATGAATTTTGAAATCGCTCAGCAAAGGCTACACAAAATTGAGCAAAGATGCCCGATGCCCATCTACACACAGGTGGTTCTAGGACTTTTGGAAGCCACTAGAAGAAAATGGTAACTCATCAATATATATATATATATATATATATATATATATATATATATATATATATATATATATATATATATATATTATCAAATTCATAAGTATTTATGCAAAATTTCTAATTGATTTTTTTTATCATTTAACCTTGCAGGAAGCTGAAAAAGGAGGCATTGTGCCTTACAAGGATGTGTTTGTTGAAATACATAAACATAAGAGCATGGAAAAGTTTGCATGAGAGAAGGCGAGAGCGACAATGATATGTATTTATTGTATTAATAAACATTGTAATATACAAGTTACCATGAATTGCATTATCATAAATATTATAATTCTTAATTATTAATTCAAACTGTAATCATTACTTTATAGGAGTCATACGAGCAACAAATGGTAGAGCGATATGGCAATGACTCAACTCAGCATCCACCTTTTGATCATGCAGCATGGGTGACTGCAACCGATGAACCCAAAAAAGGGTCGTGTGTTCAGGTTTGGGAGTAACATGAACACCACACCAGTCGTTGCCTTCTGCAGCCAGAGCTCTCTGAGTTCTCCTGCCAGCATCAACTCCCACCGTCCGATTGACGTTGTTGTTTCTTGGGATGGTGTCTGCCAGCTTCTTCAGGACATAATGCATGACTTTTTAAATGAAACCATTCCCAACCTTGTCCATAATGAGTTGTGCAACTTTTTTCGGGACTGAAAAACTTTGTTTGCATTCAACATGAGCTCCATTGCTCATCAGGTATAAAGATTCATGCAATTTGTTTTATGCCCTTAGATTTAAAGCTAGTCTATGCATGATTGAATATATATACGAATGATCAAATCACTATGATTTTTTATTGCTAGCATTAGAACACATATAAGCATGATTTCTTCACTATGGAGGTTTTTTGACTGCCTTATAACACATATATGCATGATTGAATCACTATGAAAGTTTTTTGACAACCTTAGAACACATATAAGCATGATTTCATCTCTATGAAAGCTTTTTGACTGTCTTATAAAACATATATGCCTGATTGAATTACTATGAAAGTTTTTTGACAACCTTAAAACATATATAAGCATGATTTCATTACTATGAATGTTTTTTGACTGCCTTATAACACATATATGCATGATTGAATTACTATGAAAGTTTTTTGACAACCTTAGACACATATAAGCATGATTTCATCACTATGATTTTTTTTTTACTGCCTTATAACACATATATGCATGATTGAATCACTATAAAAGTTTTTTTGACAAACTTAGAACACATATAAGCATGATTTCATTATTATGAAAGTTTTTTTAACTGCCTTATAACACATACCTGCATGATTGTTATACATAACATATTTATTTGACAGCCTTATAAACCATATATGCATGCTTGAATCACTATGACATTTTTTTCACAACCTTTGAACACATATCTGCATGATTGAATCACTATGATTTTTTTTTGTCACCCTTAGAACACATATCTGAATTCTGTTAATGTCATTCACTTTATTGCTAGTCTATGTGTCATTCAACCATGTTATTTTGATTACCTTAGATTAGGTGCATTGCATATAATTTATTTAATTATATTTTGTTTATCAATACTAACATTTCGGTTCTCTTGTAGGATGCTGGAGATGATCATCGTAGAGGAGCTGATGGAGACATGGATGAAGGGGAAAATTGAGACAATGAAGATGATGATGCTTCGAATCTTGGCGTTGATTAGATTCATGCGTCGAATTTGTTTCACGTACTTGTTGTTTCAAACGAAATTCTTTGTATATGATCACTTGTAACTAATTAGAACTTGGCGAGGATTATAGTG
Organism: Nuphar pumila; assembly: GCF_984573655.1. Classification (NCBI taxonomy): domain Eukaryota; kingdom Viridiplantae; phylum Streptophyta; class Magnoliopsida; order Nymphaeales; family Nymphaeaceae; genus Nuphar; species Nuphar pumila. The sequence goes on from NC_143254.1 coordinate 92,337,510, forward strand.
GGCTGTTAAATTTGTTTCACTTATAACTTGTGTTAAATTTGTTTTGCCTGCTTTGTATATGCATTTTTTATGTGTACTTTATTTTTTATACACAGATTATATAAATTGTATAACGAGAATTTTTTTTTCGATAATTTAAAAAAAAAATTATGTCAGATTAGCGACGTATAATATCCGTCGCTAATATCCATCATGAATTTAGCGATGGATTAGGGATGAATATTTATCTGTCTCAAAAACTGAATCAGTCGATGTTTTGCGATGAAATATAATTCATCGCGAATCCGTCAATAAATTGGCGATGAAATTTAGCAACAGAAACGTATTCATCGTTAAATTTTAGTGACGGATTATCGACGGATATGTATCTATCGCAAAACCAAATCAGTCCTTATTTAGCGATGGATTAACGACGAATCATGACATTCACTAATTCATCATGAATTAGCGACGAAAGTAGCGATATATCAGTTCTATTATGAATTAGTGGCTAAGAAATTTTGACGGACGCTATCCATCGCTAAACGGATTAGCGATGGATTATCGTCGGATAGCGTCAGTCGTTAATCCCCAGAATTCTTGTGGTGTGTTACAGTCACCAGCGCCAACCACCAGCCATCATCCGGTTCTTCGATGTTCGCCTCAGGTACGCTCACCTTTCGCTATGATTTTGTTATGCGCAGCTTGGATCCCAACACAATTGAGATCTCAGTAAAGCATGAGTGTGGTGGCCAACAAGCTTGACTCATCTCAGGGTGTTGTGAGAGGGCATAATCTGCCCAGTGCTCAGTGAGAGTCTAGACCAAATAGCTCTCTAATCCTCCATCAACAACGGTGGTCATTAAGCAAGAAGCATGGTGTGTTGCCAATGCTTGCAATTGGTCCGAAAAAATTCATTTAGCATGTTTTCAGCTTGCGATCACACTATGTGTGTGTATATATATTCAAATCTGTATGGTCTGAAGCACTCAATTGTTGGAAAATGAAGAAATGCTAAGGCGACCTGCAGGGGTAGAAGGCTCTCTCACTTCATAAAATAACTAAATTAATGAACAAAGAACAAATGTTTTGAGCATAACATTACTCAGTAGGAGCTTGTCAAAGGTCCAAAATCCAAATCATTTTTGTGTCACATTTTAAGGATTACGATTCGGGTCCAATAGGCCCATATTTGATCTGAATCTGATCTGAGCCTAGCCAAAACCTTATCTGAATTAAGTAGAGTCCTGGACTTGGCTCTTAACATGGGTCAGTGGACTTATTTGGGTTGTAGTGCTGTGGATGGGTTGGGTTTATCTCAAGTAGGGGCCCGTTTAGAGCTTGGCCTGCTGGGCTTTAAGTGCGGCCCAGACTGAAGATGGCCTGGTTCTTAACAGGATCGGATTTGAAGAGCAGCCCATGACCGGGCTCATTGGCCCAATGGGTTAATGTGAAGTCGGCCAGGTCTGGTTCATGTAATTCTTAAAAACGCTAAAAAATATTATTTTATCAGATGTGAGAGTCTGATTCATGTAATTCTTATAAGATTCGGGTATGGTTTTTCATATGGTAGGTCTGATTAAACCCTCGTCTAAACCCAAAAACATCATGTCAAATCAGGTTTGGGTCTGATTTTTCTTGGGTCTGAACCAAACCCGACCTGGGGCCTCGGGCCCTAACATAACCGAGTCACGGCCTACGCAATGCAGTTGCATCACATGATTCATGAGAGCTTTTGACCAACGAGTCACCCGAAAGGGACGCTATGCAAAGCTCAAAGGTCAAACGAGTCGAATGCTCATGTTGGTCAGTGATTAGTCAATCCTATCCACCAAAAAGCTTCCCACTTTTTTCTTCCTCCAAAAGAAAAAAAAAGGGTGCGATCCATGGATCTGGTCTAATATCCAGTCAGTCCATCTGTCTTTAAAATAGTTGGTCCGGGTGTGAGCTCAGATTTGACTTGCATGTCTTTGAGGGGCCTTGTGGTATTGGATCCAACAAATGTAAAACGGATGAGGTTATCCCCGATTAAAGAGAACACAAATTATACTTGCTTACCTTGAGCTTGATCCGAGACCCAGACCCATATTGATTGGACATGGAGCAGGCACCCTGGTCTGTTCCCTGAAATTTTTCAGGAGCGAATCTCTCGCGTTTGTCGACGTGACAGATAGACAATAGGGCAGAGTCATCAGGTGGGCTGCTTCATTGTTGGGGTTGCGTTGGAGCCTTCCACGAAGAAACGAGATTCAAAAGATGTGTTGTCACGGGAGGGAAGAAAAGAGAGCACGTCAGGAGCCACGAGGCAACCCAACTAACCCAAACGTGAACCCCCAACACGGAATGGTCCATATCACCCTTCCGAACCGAAACGATTCAATTCACTCGAACCGAATGGGAAAAGAGAGTAGCAAAAGTTAAAGGCAGCCCTACTCGAACCGATTCATCTGAGTCTCCGAGCCACCGAGTTATTAGGGCAATTTCGTCAGACAGCTTAAAATTCACATGAAAGCAAACTTTTTAATAATGTGTGCGCAAGAAAGCAGCACGTGGCGATGCCATCCTCCGTACGAAACCACGTCCTCTATATAACGGAAGCCAAGACTGCACTCAATCCACCAACGCTCTCTCTCTCTCTCTCTCTCGATGGGAAACTGCGTTCCAAGCGCCCAAGGCCATGCTTTAGCCGGTTGGCCACCGGCGGCGATCGTGATCGAAGACGACGGAGGCATGCGAGAGTACAAGCAGTCAATCACGGCCGGCCACGTTGTGTCGAGTCACCCGGGGTGCTTCCTCTGCTGCGCAGAGACCATGCGGGTCGACTCACGGGCGGTGAGACTGCGCGCCAGCGAGCTGCTGCAGCCGGGGCAGATGTACTTCCTCCTCCCGCTCTCCCGACTATCTTACCGCCTCTCGCTCTCCGACATGTGCGAGCTCGCCGTGAGGGCGAGCTCGGCGCTCGGTAGGTGCGATTGGAAGGCGCCGGCGACGTGGCCGGCTGGAGACGACGCGGTTCCCGTGGGTAAGGTTGGCGCCGGGGTGTTCAAGTCCATACTGGGCACCATAGACGAGGCGTTCTGAAGATACCATTCTTCATAATGTTTTTTTTTTTTTTGGCTCTTCTGTCTTACAACTGTACAAAGAGATATTTATGTAAATTATTATTTGGTTAATGATGCCAAAATGTTTTTTGTTTTTTTATTTGTTGCCTGAATGCCAGGTTGTGAAGTTTATATTAATCTCTCTCGTCTCGGTCATCACTTACACCTTTGCACCAAAATCGTCGAACGAAATAATGCTTTTACGCAGTGATGAAAGGAGTTGCAATTTTATTCTAAGAATCATTGAATTATCAAGCAATTTTGGCAAAAAATCGGCCAACAGAACACTTTAACAAATTGCTGGTTGTCAATAAAAAAAACATCAGTAACAAAAGGCACGAGCTCGGTTCCACTCATCCCCCGAGTCATCCTCCATCTTTATACCCTTGATGCAAGTTTTTTTTTTTTAATTTATAACCCGAAGAGACTGCACCCAGAGCCTGCCATACCTATGGTTCTCGTGCCGGCAGCGTAAAACTCTGAGTGTAGGATCCCTGCCCCAAGGACGCTAAGCATTGGCTTACGCAGAGAGGCAACACCTATGAGAATCGAACCTTGACTGTCTGTTTTACAGACAAGGCCCACCCCACTACGCCAACCCCTTTGAGGCTCTTTTAACCTGATAGATAGATTCAGCATGAATCAGTCATTAGATCTGATGGAAAGCTCAGGAAGTTGCCATACCTCTTGGGACTCGGTTTCTTTGGAAGGTTGTTATCGCCGTGCTTCATCCTCAATTATCGGATTGATCTCAACTGTTTTCTCTTTGTGATATTGCTTGATACTTATCTTTAATTGCCTATAAATGTATCCATTGTAGATTGTCTGTTTTATGGAATAAGAAATCCTGAGTGTACATGTGGCTTTTCCCATGGATGTAGGATCTCTAGATCTGAACCACGTTATACCTGTCTTTCTTCTTCTCTCAATTCTACGTGGTATCAAAGTCACGTTAATACGTTGATCTGCTTCATTTTTTTAAGGCATGTAGCTGCCTGTCATGGCAACACCTGAGAGATCTGCTCCAAACAGAGAAGACGGTAATGGAGGATCCAACAGAGGTATATCCTGAAAATTTTAGTTCATGAGCAGGTAACTCCAAATCTTAAGATTACTTCCATTCTGCTAAATGGATCTAATTACCAGTCTTGGGCCAAATCCGTTAGACTCTATCTCAGTGGGAAATCCAAACTCGGATTTATCGATGAGAAAAGTCATCGACTAGATGATGTTGCGTTTGAGTATGAGGAATGGCAAAGCTCGAATAACTTAGCAATGTCTTGGCTTTTAAATTCTATGGAGACCTCCATCGCGGAAGATTTCTTGTTTTTAGACACTGCCCAAGAAATTTGGGATGCTGCACGGGATCTATATTGTAAAAAAAATGAAATAGCTTGTATGTATGTATCAACTTACATAAAATATTCATGAACACAAGAAGAATGACATGTCGTTTGGGACTTATCTCAGCAAATTAAAAAGTATGTTGGATGAACTTGATTCCCTAACAAGCCCATATCGTGATCTTATGGATCTTAAAAAATTAAGAGATCATGAGAAGACGTTTCAGGTTCTTGCCGGTTTAGGATCAGATTATGAGCACCTTCGTAGTCAAATCCTTTTAGCTTCTATTTTTTCTTCGTTATCTAATGTCTGCTCTATGATAATGAGAGAAGAATCACGTCGAAAGGTCATGAATAGAAAACAGGAATCTCAATCTCAAATAGAGCAAAGTGAGAAGGTTGTTTTCAATGCCTATCAAAGTCCAAAAATTGAAAATGCAAACAAGAAAGGAAAAAAATTCGTTTGCACCTTCTGTAAAAAAGGACATTAGAAGGACAGATGTTGGAAACTTCACGGGAACCGGGCAACAACCGTCATGAAAGAGAAAAGGAATCAGAAAGTGCTCAAGTCGCGAGGACCGAAGAAGTTACATTGGCCACTATTGCCGATATGATAAAAAATCTCAGCAAGACTAGTTCTGAGTCAGCCATGACCGCCTCCGCCATCGTTAATGGTAAAACATCAGGTTTGACTTCATCCCTTTCTTGTTCCGACTCTAACATATGAATTGTAGGCTCGGGAGCTTCGAAACGTATGACTTGCTATAAAAATAAAAAGGTTGAAGATACCCATGATCGGCAAATAGTCACTATTGCGAATGGGTCAGAGATATCAATTAAAGGGGTTTGTGAATCCAAGCTTTATGAAAAAAATCTCAGAACTCTCTGTATACCAGATTTGGCTTCCAATCTGTTATCAGTATCAAGATTAACTCAGGATTTCAATTGCGATGTTATCTTTACGTCCACTAATGTTCTTTTACAGGACAAGACAACGAATGTGAAGATTGGTGAATGAAAAATGAAGAATGGATTATATGTGATAGAGTTTGAGAAGACGACAACCTTGATGAGTGCTTCTTCCAAGGATGGGCGACTATGGCACTTACGGTTAGGCCATCCATCCAGTAGGTCTTTGTCTACTTTGATGCCTAATTTAATTATTGATCACAACACGTGTGACGTTTGTCAATACTCTAAAATGTCTCGACCTCCTTTTAATTTGTCTGAGAATACCTCTAGTAAATTGTTTGAACTAGTGCTTTGGGGACCGACACCCATAGAGTCTTACAATGGTTTTAGATTTTATCTCTCATTCATTGATGATTTTTTAAAGGGAACCTGGTTGTACTTGTTGAAAACCAAGGATCAAGTTTTTGAGAAGTTTGAAACATTTTACAATATGATCAGAACTCAGTATGATATTCGTATCAAATGTCTGTGTACCGACAATGGAACTGAATTTAAGAACATATTTTTTAAAAACTTTGAGAACAATAGCGGGATGAAACATCAATATACGTGTGTAAGGACTCCCCAACAAAACAGTGTTGCTGAAAGAAAAAATCGGCATATTCTTGAAATCACAAGGTCTTTACTTTTTCAAACCAATATGCCAATTTTTTTTTGGAGTGAAGTTGTTATGACGACGTGTTATCTCATAAATTGACTACCAAGTAGTCGGCTGAATGGAAAGTCCCCATTACAAATCCTTAAGGGACGAGAAGTTAACATTCAACATCTTCAAATTTTTGGATGTACGTGATGATAGACAAAACTGAACGAGATAAGCTGAGTCCAAAATCTCAAAAATGTAGATTTGTTGGGTATGCCACTGACAAAAAGGGATACGAGTGTTACAGTATGGAAGAAAAGAAACTTTATATCTCACGAGATGTAAAGTTTGATGAAGATAATCTCTTCTTTAAAAATTTGAATGAGGATAATCACAGACAGGGGGAGACTGTTCTCCCTAATTTGTATGATGACTTGGTCATCATGCTTGAACCTCACAATGAACCCTCAGAAAATGAGACATTGACGGACGATAGCAATCAGCCTATAGCCTCCGTTAACGATGAGACCACTCCAAGTCAGGCTGAGCCAAGAAGGTCTCAACGCATTAATCCTCCTCCTCAATACTTAAAGGACTATGTTACTTACAGTGTCGTCAGATATCCTATAGAGAAACACTTATCATACACAAAGGTTTCAAATGAATTTTTTGCTTTCCTATGTTCCTTGCAACAAGAACCATCCACCTATGAAGAAGCCAAAAAAAGTGAAGCTTGAAATAAGACGATGAAAGAAGAGCTTGATGCACTTCATAGGAATCACACGTTGGATCTAACCACTCTCCCAAAAGGTAAAAAAAATTGTAGTGTGTCGATGGGTTTTTAAGACCAAATACAATCATGACGGAACAATGGAAAGACACAAGGCAAGGCTGGTAGCTAAAAGCTACACTCAAACTCAGGGGCTCGACTACGAGGAGGCATTTTCTCCTGTAGCCAAAATGAACACTGTTCGAATATTACTTTCAGTTGCTTGCAATTTTAGTTGGTCGTTGTTTCAGATGGATGTAAAAAAATGCATTTTTATAAGGGGATTTGCAAGAAGAAGTTTACATGAAAATCCCACAAGGATATCCTCAAGAATCATCCAATCTTGTTTGTAGACTCAAAAAGTTGATTTATGGGCTGAAGCAATATCCACGAGCATGGCATGTCAAATTGAGCCAAGCTCCGGAACAAAACAGGTTTATTAGATCCAAGGCTGATAACTCATTGTTTATGCGCAGGGGCGAAAAAGATTTAGTTCTTATTTTTATATATGTTGATGACTTGATAATCACTGAAAGTAATGCAGGTTACATTCAGAAAACCAAAGAAATGCTTCAAAGGGAGTTTGATATTAAGGACCCTGGAAGATTGAGATACTTCCTGGGAATTGAATTTGCCCATTCAAAAAAGGGTATATTTATGTCTCAGAGAAAATATACTCTGGATTTGCTAAAAGAAATAGAGAAGTTAGGCAGTCGGCCAGTGGACACCCCCCTTGAAAGTGATTTTAGAGATAGAGGAGAATAAAAAAAGATGGCTTCGAACATTGCTCAATATCAAAGACTTGTGGGAAGGCTTATTTACCTCACCGTAATCAGACCAGACATCACTCATGCGGTAAGTATAGCAAGCCGGCACGTGTATAATCCAAGTATATCTCATGTAAACATTGTAGAGAGAATCTTGAGATATTTGAAGAAATCTTCGGGTCAAGCATTGTGGTATAAAAGAAATAATCACATGGAAATCAAAGGATACTCTAACACAGACTAGGCAAACAGTATAGACTGTCGGTCTACTACAGGATACTGTGTTTTTGTAGGAGGTAATCTGGTGTCCAGGAAGAGTAAAAGACAGAAGGTGGTGTCGAGATCCAGTGCAGAATATCGGGCAATGGCCACTACCACTAGTGAAATTATATGAATAAAAAGTTTATTGACTGAAATGGGGTTTACATTCCCATCACCAGTTCCTATGCACTGTGATAATTAGTCAACAATTTATATTGCTGCAAATCCTGTGTTTCATGAGAAAATGAAACATATAGAAATAGATTGTCATTTTGTGCGAGAAAAAGTTCAAAATGGAGAAATTCAGACTCTATACACCCCAAGCTCAAAACAGTGGGCAAATGGTCTAACCAAAGGCCTAACCAAACAGAAATTAGCTAAAGCACTTGACAAGTGGGGCTGCTATGATGTGCCCCACTTGAGGGGGAGTGATGGAAAGCTCAGGAAGTTGCCATACCTCTTGGGACTCAGTTTCTTTGGAAGGTTGTTATCCAGCCGTGCTTCATCCTCAATTATCGGATTGATCTCAACCGTTTTCTCTTTGTGATATTGCTTGATAAGTTTCATGCTTAACTTCAATTGCCTATAAATGTATCCATTGTAGCTCGTTTGTTTTATGGAATAAGAAATCCTGAGTGTGTGGCTTTTCTCATGCATGAGGATCTCTAGATCTGAACCACGTTATACCTGTCTTTCTTCTTCTCTCAATTCTACAAGATCATATTTTTTAGATGAAAAAATATGATTTTTAGATCACAAAATTTTGTGTTTTTATCAACTGTTGATTTTTGAATTGCCAAAAAATCCTGCGCACAAGTGGGATTTCAGCTATTTAAATATCGATTTTCACTAAATGAATGATGTATATCACATCTATCTATGGAGTTCAATTTGATCAAAATAAGATGCATCAATGAAATCCCAAGGATGGGTATGAAGATAGGGATGGCATTGGGGATGTGTAGAACCGATTTGAAAAAACACAAGGTGCAGGAGGACAATGAGACGTGTTGCGTTTTGGGTGGTCAAGTTCCTTAAAGATCTCTCTCTCTCTCTCTCTCTCTCACACACACACACACACACATAAGCAGATTAATTTTTGGACAAGAGGATTTTCGTTAATTTTCCTTGTTCTAGGGGAATGACCACTATCAATTGTTTTGTTTTTCTAACAAGTATTTCTCGCCCATTTTGGTATTAATCTCTTCCAATTTCCAAGCATGCCTAACTTGGTTATTTCAATATCTTGGGTGCCATGCATCTTAATGCTCCACAGTGTCCAAAGATTTTCTGGCTTGCTCGGACCTCATCCGTTCTCCTAGAATTTGGGCATTTATTCCCTTTTTACAGAAAAAAGAAAAACATACGGACTTCTTTAAATTACAGCCTTGTTTCTTATGCTATTCAATAACATGTTTACTTTTTAGTGGCACATGAAATGGTCATCATGTTTATTCTTCTGTGTTATATTGATGCTTGTCTTGTGATGCATAGGGCACCCTCAGCCAAAGAATCTATTTGCCGCTCACCTTGATGAAAAGTTTTGATTTGCTTTCAATGGTTGAGGTATACTATTAAAACAGCCATTGAAATTGTTCCCATCTCAATTTTCTATGGATCGAGGCGAGCTGCAATTGCCATTGCGTTCTCAAGGTTAAGAAAAATGCAGCAAGCAATGTTGAAAAATTGGTTTAAATTAATTGGCCTTTTTTCTTTTGCTTGATCTCAAAAAAATTCTTTTAATTTGATTTATATGCTTTGATGTTAACTCTACATCACAAGATGTAAATCATATTGGCGGTGCTAGATGGGCCGTAGTAACCACACCTCAAGATCCAGCACAGCTTTAAATAATTAGATCAGCTACAGAATTTATATGCTTAATTTGTGTGCATTTGGCAAGATCGACGGGAGAGATTACCCATGTAGATTTTCTAGAAGCATTGAGCTTAGGGCTGGGAAACGGGATGAGCTGCTCTTGGCTCAGCTCATGTTTGACCCGCAAAGAGCACCTTCTAACTCGTGAAATAGGCTTGGCAAGCTCAAGCATGAACAATCAATGTTCCTTTTGGATTGGCTCGTATAGGATCCTTAATTAATAATAAATATACTTTACATATATTATTTATCATAAAGTGAAGGTGGTGGAGTGTTTGGCTTGCAAGCAATAAGTTTAGAGTTCAAATTCCTATTGCTTATAGGTTTGAAACAGTTATTTATTTAGTAAATGAGCCAGTTTGAGTTTGTCTTAGTAGGTTTAGGGTTCAAATTCTATTATTTTCAACTCCAAAAAAAAATATTGCTTTTGCAAATATGATATAGCTTGTGCTCGGCTCATTTAGCTCAGGCTTTTCATGAGCTCAAGCTTGGCTCCGCTCGACACAATAAATGAGCCGAGCTTTCCTACCCTCTTTTCAGTTTGTTCGGCTTGTTTAGCAGGTCCTAATCGAGCTGTATCTTTTGACATGATTTGATCTTCTGAGGTATGCCAGTAGTCTAGTTGATGCTGGAACTTTGTTAGTACAGTTTGTTATGATATGGATGGCCTACGTCATATCAAATGGTTTCCTTTCATGGTACTGATTTCTCTGTCTTTATTATAGAGCATTATTTGTTATTCTTTTGTAGCGATATGTGAACCAAAATCTCCACCTCGATCATATTGTAGTAGCCTTTTAGTAGTATGTAAAGTGAGCCATGAGCTTTTGCTTATCAGATATGACACATGAAACATAAAGCCAATAAGCTTTGGTTGTTCGTTTCGATTTCTTTGAAGTGTAAACTTTATCTTCAACTTTCAGAGATACGATTCTTTGTCAATGTAAAAAGAAAAGAGAAAGTTTCAAAACGTCACCTAACTTTTGGCATGATCAAAATGCACCTATGGTTGGAAATTTTCTAAAAGGCTCCAAAGTTTTGTATATGCAGATCAACTAGAGTTAATATTAACTTAGGTTAGGTTAGTACATGTATATTACCATTTTACTCTCCAGCAACTAAAATATGCTTTTGGAATTTATGTATATGAATCAACAATTTGATCTTTATTGAAATGTATCACATCTAATCAGGCGGAGGGACAAACCACTAGATTGGCATCTTTATTTTGGCTTGCAGTAGTTAATATTTTTGTGTTAGATTTATTAATCCACCGAAAACTAAAAGAGGATCGAATCCATGTTCTCGTTAAGCCGTTGAAATCAAATCTTAAATAAAACTTAATGCAGAAGCGTTACCTGAATCCATAGCGCTTTGATCGATCATTGACGGGTATAATCTTCCGAAACCTGTATATCTGATCATTTTTTTTCTAAACCTAATGAGAGATGAACTGAATTCTCTTTTTTACTTATGGAGAGCCTGAAGAGAGGGCTATTATATAAGGTTTATGGACCATAACCTAATGTGTTTAGGAGTCTGTCGCTAATTCAACCTATTACAGAATTGTAGACAGGGCATGTCACTCTACATAGTGTACCATACCATATGAGATATCACAGTGCCTATCTGGATCAGATTACATTAACCGGGCTTGAACGTAGGATAGTTTTATAATGTGTGGTTCAACGTATGTAGGCCCACACGATTTTCTAACAATCTCCCACTTAAGCCACATATGTAACCTTATAATCACACATTGTAATCTTATGAGCTAAAAAATACTATCTTATTCAATGATATCTCTACCAATTTGGTCCATTGATTATGTTAACATATAACCAAAGTGGTCTTCATTATAAATAACATAATTGGACCCATCAATGATCACGTATATTGACACTACCAAATGACATGGATCAAGTATGAATGTGAAACATGGAAATTACATGCAATGTGATCAAACATGCCTGTTTCTAACTGGTTCTTCTTGAAACTTTAGTGAGATCATAACATAATGAGTACAAACTGAAATTGAAACTTTAACTTTATACCAAAGTGGCAAAACAAACTTTATTATATCATAGAACGACCAAATACAAACTCCCACTGAACCAACATATCATAAAATGATAAAACACCCATGCGAGCAGTATGCTTGTGAAAGACCTTGGGTGGCAAACCTTTAGTAAGCGGATCCACAATCATGAAGTTTATGCCAATATGTTCTATCAATATCTGACCATTCTGTACTCTTTCTTTAACAACAAGGAACTTAATGTTAATATGCTTTGACTTTGAAGAAATACTATTGTTATTTGAATATCGCACTGTTGAATTATTGTCACAAAAATAACTTTAATGGTCTTTCAACATTACACAAAATCTATAGCCTTGTGACAAAATTACGTAGCCATATCCCATGGTTGGATGCCTCATAACAAACCATGAATTATGCTGCCATGATGAAAGAAATAATGAGTGTCTGCTTGGCACTCTTTCAAGAAATAACTCTCTCGGCCAACAGAAAAATATAGCCTGAGGTAGATTTGCAACTGTCCTGACATCCTGCAAAGTCAGAATCAAAATACCTAATTATCTCCAACTGATCTGATTTCCTGTATGTGAGCATGTAACCTTTTGTTCTTTGCAAATATCACATAACCCATTTGGCTACTTTCCAATGATCTATACATGGGTTATTGAGATATCTACCTAACATCCCAACAATATACGCTAAATCAGGATGTGTGCATACTTGAGCATACATAAGACTCCTCACAACATATGCATAGGGAATCTATTTCATAGACTTAATTTCAGACTGGTGTTTGGGTCACTAAGCGAGACTAAACTTGTCTCCTTTAGCAACGGGAGTATCCTCTAGTTTGCAATCCTTCATGCCATACCATTTCAGAAACTTTTCAATATAGCTCTTTTGTAATAATTCAAGAATATCCCGAGAACGATCTCGATGTATCTAGATCCCTAATATAAAAGAGACATCTCCAAGATCTTTCATTTCAAATTTATTTGTCAAAAATCTCTTGGTTTCATGTAGTATGCCTATATCATTACTGACAAGCAATATATCATCCATATACAAAACCAGGAAAATGAATTTACTTCCACTGAACTTATGGTATATGCATTCATCAACCACATTCATCTCAAAACCAAATGAGAGAAAAACTTGATAAAATTTATGATACCACTGACGAAAAGCTTTCTTAACTCCATAGATGAATTTCTTTAGTTTGCAAACGATATTCTTGGCATTGCCTGAGACAAAAAATTATGGTTGGACCATGTATATTGTCTCATCGATGTTCCCATTAAGGAATGCAGTCTTAACATCCATAAGATGCAACTCTAAGTCATAATGAGCCATAAGTGTCATCATAATCCTGAAAGAGTCTTTCGTAGAAACCGGAGAGAAAGTCTCTGTATAGTCAATGCATTCCCTTTGAGTAAACCTATTTGCAACAAGACGATCCTTATATCTTTTCATATTACCCTTTAAATCCCTTTTGGTTTTAAATATCTATTTGCAACCAATGGGTTTCATACCTTCAGATAATGAGACAAGATCTCCTTATGCATTGCTTTAATCCACTTTTGAGAGTTAGAACTTTGTTTGGCTTGATGAAGGTTGATTGAATCATCTTCCACTAGGCCAGTATCACCCTCATGTTCTTGTAGAAAGATAATATACTTATCTAAAATTGCCTTTCTTCTCTTTTTAGTGGATTTTCTTAATGACATTGGTTCTTGAGGTGTTTCTTGAGGTTGTTAAGTTTGAACTACAAGAGTAAAAGCTTGATTTTGGATAAGAAGATCTAAAGCATTACCATAATCCGAATTTGTTGGAATAATGTCAGGAATAGAAATCTGCTGATTATCATCCACAATTATAGGAAAAGAACGAGACTCTTCTTCAAAAGCAATGTCTTTTACTTTATCACTCCCCCCCAAACTCAACACCCTCAAAGAAACAAACAATTTATGTTTTGAAAAAGGACTTATTCGCAGGGTCATAAAACTTATAGCCCTTGGACCTTTCAGAATACCCAACAAAATAACAGCTAACCGTTCTAGAATCCAATTTCTTTTCATATGGCCTATAGGGCCTAGCCTCAGCTGGACATCCCCAAATATAAAAATGTTTCATACTAGGCTTTCGACCTGTCCACAATTCATATGGGGTCTTGGTTACTGCTTTAGAGGGTATCATGTTCAAAACATAGGTTGCAGTCTTTAATGCTTCTCTCTAGTGAGACTCTAGTAAGGTAGAATGAAAAATCATACTCCTTATCATATTCTTAAGAATCATGTTTCATCTTTCATTAACACCATTCATGCTAGGGGTGCCTGACATGGTATACTGAGGGACGATCCCACGTTCTTCTAGAAATTTAACAAAAGACCTTAGATGTAGTTCACCTGATCCATCATATCTGTCATAGTACTCACCACCACGGTCAGATCTAATGGCCTTAATTCTTTTGCCAAGTTGGTTTTCAACTTTGGCCTTATATGATTTGAATACATCTAGGGACTGAGACTTTTCATGAATCAAATATAGGTACCCATGTAAACACCCCAAAATTTTCTCATTCATCTTCAAACACCCTCTTTTGCAAATGCCAACCCCTGTGAGTCAGTATAGGAGTCTAGCCATAGGTTTGTCCCAATTTAGGTACCATTTTACCCCTTTTTACCAAAAAATTTACCATTTTACCCCTAGGTAACCTTAGATCTCCTTCAGTCAGAGTCAACCAAGCCCACTTTAAGTTCAGAACAGTTAGAATGTCTATCATTTCTAGCTTCTCTGAGCTCACGATGAGTGAATCATGTACATTTCTAACAATTTTAGCTGAAATCAGTTCATTTTTTGATAAATAAGCTCATTTCTAGCTTGAATTGTAGTTAATTGTTCTTGAGTCAGTTAATCTAGTCGACTCTATTCTCCTAAGTCTAAGTTGAGCTCACAAGGAGTTCAAGTGGTCCAGTTTAAGTTCAGATTCATTTTCTATAGTGTTAGAGTCCATTTTAGCCTATTTCAGCTCATTTTAGCTAAAATTGAGCTGACTTCAGTCAGTTGAGCTAGTGTTTGAGCTTCAGATTTAGTTTATCTCAGTATTACTGACCTATATTCTAGCTCAAGTGTAGTATATTTTTATTACTCATTTCACTCCAGTGCTCATTTCTCACCATTTCTCTGAGAATTAGGTCATTCCTCGATCATCTAGTCTAGGAGTTTAGTCGAGTTAGTGTCTTTTTAGTTTATCTGAGTTTAGAAACCCTAGGATTCAATTTAAACCAATTGAATCCTGTTCAAACATCATTCTTCAGTGTCACACTATACCCTCCAGGGGCAAAATCATTTATCAAAGCATTTCCCTTCAAAACTTCATTTTATCATTCTCCAAGCTAGTACAAATGCCAATATGGGCACAGATCAATTTCTTTTCTGAAATTTTAGCTATATCCGAGACCCATTCACATTTGGATCAGATCCAATATTGGATCTGATGTTCATTTATCAATTCTCATCCTTGGACAGGAATTGTCAATTCTTTGTCATTGCTAGGGGTCTGAGACTTCAAATCCCTCCTCCAGGGTCTGTGTTTTGCATATCATTTCATATCATTTTATGTCATTTCGTATCATTTTATTTGCATTACATGTCATTACATGTCATTACATGTCATTCTCGGGATCCAACACTCTCATTTTTCAAAATCCCCAATCCAAATTCGAGTTTAAAAACCTTTCTTTCGAAATCAATTTCAAAAACCTGGGTTTTAAATCAACATTTGCCATTTGTCCAACCCCCAGGGCTTTACATTCTTATTTCAAAAATATTTTCCTTAGAAAATGATCCAGATTCATTTTTAACTTGATTTTTAAACAAATTTTTAATTTTACAACTTTTTTCAAGTGGGGCCCACCTTGCAGTGGGCGCCGAACCCTAATTTTTCCATCTTTGTCCAAATTCATATCATTTCCATGTCTTATTATATATTTCAAAAATACAAAAATATCAGTGGGTCTAGGTGTCTTTTTGAAGTTTTTCAAAAATAGCATTTTTAACCCCTTTTAAAAATCATTTTTTTGAAAAATCAAATGAGTCCCACACTAGGTGGCACCACATTTGAAAGTGTTTAGGTTAATTTAGGTTTAGTTAGTATTCTACTTAAATTAGAAGTTTCAAAAAGTCAAAATTGATTTTAAAACTCCATTTTCACTTTAGTATTTTAACTTTGGTTTTTAACTTTTAATTAGAGTTTTAAAAACCAAATGTGGGCCCACATAGGTGGCGCCACATTTGAGATTCTTCAAAACTAACTAGAAGCCAATTAGAGTTAATTATTTAGGGTTTTGTTTAGGTTAGAAGTCCAAGGAAAAATAGCCCCCCTTTTGATTTATCTCTTAAATAATTAAGAGAGTTTTGATAAAATTGAAACTCTCTAATCAAGCCTTTGAAAAAAATTATAAAAAAGGGGAATAAGGGGTCGACCATATGGTTTTTCTCTCCCTCTCTCTTAAGCTTCTCTCTCCCTCAAGCTCTTCCAGCATCTCCTTCCTCCATTGAAGTCCCAAGGTAAGGTCTCCCCCTCTTCCTTTTATTAATTTTTTTATTTTTATTTATCAAAATCACCATTGTCGCCCCCTTGCATGCCTATTTTTCTCTCTTTTTCTATTCAAGAAACCCTCAACACGACCCGAGATGATGATCTACTGATCATCCATGATGTTTTACATTTTTGATCTGTTAGAATCGTTTGTAATGCGTTTATTATGTTAAATGCTAAAAAAAGATCGAGATTTGACCTTTCTATAGGTTGAATCCCTCTTTTAATGGATAAATCAAAATCTCAATCATGCTTTCCCTGATTTTTTTTTATTTCATCATATTCACGTTTCTTTATAGTTGTTCATGCATTAAATCATGATTCATATCATTGATTACACGTTTTTAATGATTTTCAGCATGCTTAATCAATTCATTTTGTTTTAGGGTTTTAGATTTCATATTTATAATTTTGGCCGTCAATTAATACAATTATTTTACTAGTATATATTCATTAATTAAATCTGATTTTTTTATGATGAAATTATAAATATGCCTACAGTTTTTAATACAAAAATCAGATTTTTTTGAGTTTTGTAACCCTGTGTTTAAAAATCAAAGTCGGAACCTATTTTTTTAGTCAGAAAAACGCTGTGAAAATCCAGGAGCATCTTTTTGAGCTCATATCTCCCTCGTGAGAGATTGTATCGACAATCCGTTAAAAGCAGCATACTTATCAAGATTTCTACTACAATCTATGAAATTTTTAAAAATTTCTACGGTATATTTATATATTTCTTTGACCCAACAACAACACCTGTGTTTCTTGAACCGCAGAAATGGTACAGGGTCGAGGTCAACTTGCTGAGATGATTTCTCCTTAACCAAAGATTGTATCGATGATCCATAAAAAGCCATTGATTTGTTTACATGTCTACTTTTTATGGTGTAATTTTTATAAATTTTCATCATTGATTTCTATTTTCTTAAAGCTCTTAATTAGAACCTATATTTCTTGAGTGATAGTCTTGATTGATACCCTGGGTCATATTGCTAGAACGATTTTTCCCTCACCAAGATCGTATTTCCAATATGTAAAATGAGTTTTTCTCGTTGTGACATCCAGTTTGTCTCTGTAAAATTTTATGAATTTTGATAGTTGTTTTCTATATTTCCTCAAACCCGAAACTGGATCTGTCTGTTTTACATCATTATGCATTGACCGAAATCAGGTACGTATTGCTAGAGTCATATCTCCCTAACCAGAGATTGTATTCCAGATATGTAAAAAGGAGTATCTTCATTAATTCGTCTAGTTTCTCTATGTCAAATTTCATAAATTTTTATAGTTGTTTGATATCTAATTCAAGTCTGACACTGTAATAGGTATGTGACTGCAGGTAAAATCACATATTTTTATTTTTTTATTGAATTTTTATGGTTATTAGAAGTGTTCAAGTTGAATTTTATAAATTTTGGAATCCATTTGATGTGTTATTTACTTATTTCATAAAAACGGGATGCTCGCAGAGTTCCAATTTAACCGAAACACGTGCCAATTTTATTGTTTTTGCATATTTTAGTATTTTTATCTATTATTTTTGTATTTTTAGGGTTTAATCATGTTCATAATCATATCAGGGTGCTCTCTACCCAATTTGGCATTGTTTTGAATCCATTTGATCCCCGGTTTAAGCATTTTACAAAAATCTTTTTTGAAAAACCCTATTTTTAACCCTGTTTTGCAATAAAGGACAATTTTTAAGGGTATTTTAGTCATTTTTTTTTTCAAATTCTGAATTTTAAAGTTATTTATTTTTATTGTTCATTTAGTTACACATCATCCATTATGTTATTTAATGAGTTTTATTTCAAGAAAGCATAAAAAAATGTTTATATCTGGATAAATCCTTCAATTCCAAATATTGTTGGATAAATCCCGAAAAGCTAAAATTTGTCCACTAACAAGTTTGTTAATTTTGTAGGGACACTCAATATTAGATTTTCTCTTTTCATTTCCTTTATTTCATTTCAATTATTGATGTAAAATGTAATTGTAAATATTGGAATAAAAATTTTCTTTTCTGCTTAGTTTAGGGTTGCATCTGCATATAGTTTATTGTCAATAATGTTAACTGTGATGAATGATGATTCATGCATATTTCAAATATACAATGGTCAACATGAATGACACATGCACTTTCTTTTAAGGAGTTGATAAACTTGATGGATTTAGTATTAGTGACCATAGTCAGAATACGAACGAAACTCAGATTTATCATCTTCTTTTAAGTTACAAACGACCTACATTCTTAGGCTATCTTCAAAAAATTATTGCATATTTTAAAAAACTTTTCCAAGTATTTTTCTCTTTTGGAATCAAATGAGACATATTCAATATATATTTGTGGTCATAGTCATGGATATATGGTGAATTTATTTCATCTAAATTCTATAAGGCGCAGAAATCCTTTTTTTCAATGATTTTCTCATATTCTTTAAAAAATATTTTCATAAACCACATCCATGCATAATCTAGGATTAGACTGCATCATGAAAATAGCTCACAGGGCCACATGCCTATCCCTTTTGATCTATTTCATAAATCAATTTTATCAAAGTTACACAGTTTTTCCTCAAAAATCGATTTTCAAGGTTTTTCCCTTTTCCAAAATATTTTTCTAAGTCTAAATTCATGATTTTCCATGTTTCTTTTTCTTCAAAAGTGTTTTCTCAACCTTAATTCATGAATTTTCAATCATCTCATTTTTCCAAGAATTTCCAAAATATGCCAAGAATACATCATGTTTTCAGTCAAATTTTTTTAAAAGTTCATAGCACATGGTCGTTTCTTTGTGCATTTAGAAAATAGAACAACGATTTAGACAGTTGAGCAAAGCAAAGTATAAGATTGATCATTGGTTCAATTACCCTTGGTTATGGCATCAGGAATGGTTGAACCTCGTACCGACAAGCGAGTCTCTTTCCCGTAAATTTTTTAAAATGGAGGCGAGTTATTTTCAAAACTTTTTTAAAAGATCAGTTTGACTTGCAAAAGTAAAATTTTGCAATGATAACAGGTTTGGCGACTGTGATGGGACCTGACTTTGCCTGATCAATCCAGTACTTTGCTCTATTCAATTTGTCAAAATCATGTTCTACAATGTCAACTCTATTTCATGTGAACCTGGGAGCCTAGAATCAAACTCAGCTGGCATAAAAGCATGTAGACTTAGGCATGGTTTGGTAGGACCGATTGAGGAGGCATTATTTATACTCACTTAGACTTAGGTCTCATACAATCCTCCTCAATCTTGGATCTAATTGAAAACATTGTTTGCTTCCCATATTTTTTTTTTCAAAAATCTACTTCTTTAGGTCATTAGAGCCTTCTGTTTTCTTGCATGTTGATCATATTTAAAAAAAAAACCCACCTATTTTTACTTGGCCACCACATTGCTGGGCTTTCTTCCAGAACCATAGTTCGGGACAAAGCCTCACAACTGGGCCACCTATATAGGTTGACCCCCCTGTCATGTACCGAGGGCCATAGTCCAAAGTATATCGGCAGGCGCTCAAGGATATTGGAAAACATGAGCCTAGAATCGAAGAAAATTATTTTTATGCCATGTACATTGAGCTTCGACTCGAGTATATCGGCATAGCATGATTGGACACAGATGATCTGAGCTTTAGAGTTAGGGTTAGGTTCCTATAATTGTTTCAAAACTTGTACATGTAAAGTCAACCTTTTAAGGAATGTTATATGCGCATACTTGTTTGTGCAGGATGTGATTGAATGCATCTTAGTTATTTCCCTTTATTTTTTTTTTTATTTTCTTATATTTTTCCAATAATTTTTCTAAAATCTATGGATGATTTTTCAAAAAATTCTCTATTTTCCTTCAAAACTCCAAGCGTTTTTTCTTTCCATCTGTTCCTCTAGATCTCAAATTTTCAGCCTTGTTTGGATCCTGCCTGCTATTTTCCTCAAAAAATCGTGTATTTTTCTCCTGGATTTTAATCTTGTTTTCTTCATTTTATTTTCCATATATTGTCTGGTGAGTTCTCTGATCATTGCAGCGGGAAATTATCCGTCCACCTTCCTTTTTGGGTTTACCTTAGTTGTGTACTTCCTTCATCGAAGTAACAACACAATTATCGCAATTCCAGTGATGATCCGATCCTTGGTAACAGGATATCCTCCCAAAATTGGCAACCTGATTCCCGAATCTCATCCATTGTTTTCCTTATATCCTTTTCATCAAAAAATTTGCCCTAAAAAAAAAATTCCATCATTTTGATCATACCGTTTGTCCTACAGAGAGCATTGGCATTGTTGAATTGTTCAAACCAAATCGAGCAAGAAGACTGCACTATATCAACGCGCAAGCGATATCAACATTGAGGAAAAGCTGAGTTCCTCAGGTTCAACCAAAGGACAGGGCTAACACGACAGCAATGACATCGATCTTGCCATGCATGAGTTATTCCAAAAAATGATGGCTAAGATGCAATCAGAGCAAGCTGAGGCTAGCCCAGGGAAGGTGCCATTCAGGAAGAAGACTAAGGGCAAAACCATCAGGAAACACATTGAAATTGCCTAGAAGAAGGTTCAGCATGATAGCGCTTCAAAAAAGGCAGATTCAATGAGAGAAGATTCTGAACAAGAACATGGATTGTTTATTCAAGAGCCTGAATCTATTAATCAGTTGAAGGTTCAGACCTCAGCAGTTGGTGATCCCATCCAGCTTCAGCTTAAGGAAATGACCAAGATGGTCAAGGATCTACAAGCCCGTGATAAGGGCAAGAAAACCTACACAAGTGAGGATTTCTATGATGGCCTTGAAGGGGACGATAGTCAGGAAGATCTCCCCCGCAAATTTATCAAATTTGATGGGATGGGCGATCCCAAGGCTCACCTGGCCATGTTCTTTGCAGAATACAACCGATTCAGAAGGGACAATTGTGCCTTATTCAGATGTTTTCCACGCAGCTTAGAAGACACCGTAGCTAAGTCATACTCCAAGCATATTAATCCAATCGAGCTGCAAGAGTTCGATAAGGTGGTCAACCTATTCATCGAACAATTCCTTTTCAATACTGAAGCCTTACCAACCCTCAGCCATCTCTGCAACCTCAAGCAAAAGGAAGACGAAAAGGCAAGGCACTTCATTCACAGGTGGAGATCCACCTGCAACAAAATGAGAAGTCTAATATCAGAGGAACATATATTATCAATCATTCTAAACAAAAAATGTCAACCTCTGAGGGGCCTCATTTTTACCTCTCCATCGTGATCTTTCATTGAATTAACAGAACGAGCAGAATGGCTCGAAATGGAGATGAAGAATGGTGTATATGAGAGCCTTACGCTCTTAAAGAGCTGTCAAAACACTAAGAAAAAGGCACCTATCACCATGAATGCCGCTAGAAGCGACAAGGAAAGAAGAAAGGGCAACATCTTCAAGTAGAACGGTGAACCTCTCCCGTCAAGCTCTCATCAGAAATAAAAAACTTAAGAAAAACTGAAGCATGACAATTGGAGTTTCACTCGTAACTTCACTCCCCTAGATCAACCATGTGAAGAAATTCTCGAATATATGCTGGCCAAGGAGATGATTAATCTCCCAAAAGTCAATGATCCTCCTGTCATTAGGGGAAGGTTTAAGGATCAATTATGCAAGTTCCATCGAGCAATGGGGCATGATACCGAGCACTACTTCATTCTCAGGAATATCATTCAAGACTACAATGATAAAAATCTCCTTGTGGAAGGCAAAGAAGAGGACAAAACGGCCAGCTCATCAACACCTTAAAGAGCGACAAGGCCAATACTCTCTTATTTCTTTCATTTTGCTTTTGTCATTTTATAGGGACGACGTGGTCCCATTTCTTTCCTCAATAAAATTATCAATCTTCTTCATAGCTTGATGCCATCTTCTTTATTTCTCCTTCTTTGCAAAATATCTTTTTGCGAGGAGTGACCTCCTTTAGAGTACTTCCTGAATCAATCAAGAAGTTTGTTACATCCAGAGAGCATTCATCAATGTCAATTATCTTTCTTTCTCTTCCCCTGTTACACTGGGGCATCTTTTGAAAATTTGTTTTCAAATATCCTGTATGCAGACAAGATCAAACAAAATCTTTCATTATCAAGCATTATCTTTCAATTTGCCTGATCTGCATTCATTTGCATTAATCAGCACCACTTTGCCTGATCTACATTCATTTGCATTGATCGACACCAATTTGCCTGATCTGCATTCATTTGCATCGATCAGCCCCAATTTGCTTGATCTACATCCATTTGCATTGATCAACATCTATTCACATTGATTTACATAATTTTGCATTTGATTTGATACCTATTCAGGATAAGGGATAATCCTGAGACTCTCGGCAGTTGTCCATGACAATCGTGAGGATGAAAATTGAAAATCTCCCATCATAATCATCAAGCACTTTTAAAACACCAGTCTTTTTCAAGTTCGACCTTCAGGTCGAGTCGTTTATCAAAACCATTTTTGACATCATGTTAAAATCGACCTTCGGGTTAAGCCTACTTCTTAAATCCAGTTCACACTGGTCGAACAATTTAAATCTAGTTTTTACTTGTCGAACCATCTAAATCCAGTTCACACTGGTCGAACCATTTAAATCTAGTTTTCACTCGTCAAACCATTTAAATCTAGTTTTCACTGGTCGAACCACCAAAATCCAATTTTCACTGGTCGAACCACCTAAATCCAATTTTCTCTGGTTGAACCACCTAAATCCAATTTTCACTGGTCGAACCACCTAAATCTAGTTTTCACTGGTCGAACCACCTAAATTCAATTTTCACTGGTCAAACCACCTAAATCCAGTTTTCACTGGTCGAACCATCTAAATCTAGTTTTCACTGGTCAAACCACTTAAATCCATTTTTCATTGGTCGAACCACCTAAATCCAATTTCACTGGTCAAACCACCTAAATCCAATTTTTGTTAAATGAACCACCTAAATCTAGTTTTCACTGGTCGAACCACCTAAATCTAGTTTTTACTAGTCGAACCATCTAAATCAAGTTTTCACTCGTTAAACCATCTAAATCCAGTTTCACTGGTCGAACCATCTAAATCCAATTTTCACTGGTCGAACCATTTGAATCCAGTTTTCACTGGTCGAACCATTCTAAATCCAGTTTCACACTGGTCGAACTATTCTAAATCTAGTTTCGCACTGGTCGAACTATTCTAAAATTCAATCTTCGTACTAATCGAGCTTTCAAAATTCAGCTTTCAAGCAAATTTTCAAATCCAGTTTTCAAGTTGGTCAAACTCAATGCCTATTTTTATCAATCAGGCCCTCGGGTCACTCAAGATTGTCGAGCAGACCTTCAGGTTACCAATTCTATCAAAGTCAATTATTTTTTGGGTCGCATTTGCCAATCATGGTCATCTAAGATTCGACCTTGGTGTTGGACTCATTCCCAATTGACCCAATATCAAATATCAATAATCTTTCTTGCAAATGACCCTTTTCTTGGGAGAGTTCGAGGAAGCTCATTCCTTTCACATACAATTATTGTTTGGTCGCTGAACCCCTTTTCCAGAGAGAGTTTGAAGGGACTCGTGTCTTCGCGAACAATTTTCAAAACAATCTTTATTATCACACAAGAAACCCTTTTGCAGGGAGAGTTTCGACGGAAGCTTGTTTTCCTTATGGCCCCCTAAATGTCTTTTTTAGGCCACCCCATTATCGAGGACCCGCTTTTCAGGGAAAGTATGATGGACTCGTTCTTCTATGACAATTCATCAACCTTATCCAATCAGCCACCTTTCCATAAGAGAAGCTTAAAATTAGGGAGTTTTAACAAAAACTTAATTTCTCTTTAAAAGTTTGTTTTGCAAACACCTCCTCCTCAGGGAAGAGAGGAGCATTTTTTTATTATCCATTCAGGTAAGGGTCAAGCCAGAGTCTCTTCTTTGGGAAATGAGAGGAGAATCTAGTCATGGATATGTCAATTGAATCTCAAGCAATTTCTTTCACCAAAGATTTCAAGAATAGTTTGCCAATTTGCCATCAAGAATAGTTGTTGATCTCAAAAAAGTCTTATTACACAAAAATTTTACCTCAAATTACCTTTAGTATTCTTTTCATTGCTGCCTCGAGCTCGACCAAAATCAAGCTGAGCCTGAATCACTCATCGTCCACCCCCCCCCCCCGAGCTTGACTCGATTTCTCCAAACAGATCCAAAGCTCAGGTGATTGTTCCTTAATCGAGTCTGGCTAAGTTAAGGACCCCCACGACCTCCTTGTCCTTATAAGGACCAAGCCAGCTCGGTTTTTTGGGCTCTAGCCCCCTCCCTCTTGAGGTTGGGATCAACCAAGCTCGGCTCAGTCGAGTCTCAGCCAAGTCGAGCTCCCTCCCCTTCTTGTTTCTGGTTCGGCTTGATGAGACTAAGTTGGTGTTGTTGTGGATTTTATTCCACATGAATAGAATTAAACTTGGTTTCTTCGAAACCAAGCTTGACTTTGTTCACCATTATAAAGCTCAACTCGATTTCCTCAAATTGTGCCAAGCTCGAGTTTTTGTTTCAAAATAATCCTGACTCAAATGAGCCCTAGCCAAATGGTGCATTAGTTTATGAACACGTCTGAACCAACTCAATCGTTTTGTTAACCGAGTCATCGGGTTAGCCACATGAGCCTGGCTCATTCCAGTCAGCTCGACGAGGCCCACGACAGTCGTGGCCTAGCAACTCATCGCACCACCAGGGATGCGGTGACACCGGAGACCCTCCTCATGGCGACATCATTGTGCATCTCTCTCCCCTATTTTGCCTTCTAATTTTCTCAAGCAATAGGAACAACTATTGTTGATGCCTCAATTTTGAACAAAACCAAGCTCAGCTCAGTCCTTGTTTTTCGGAGGAACTGAGCTCGGCTCTGTCATCGCCCCCCACCCACCCCTCATGCTTGGCTTGATTTTCCCAAATCAAGCCAAAGTTTGGGTGGTTGTTCCTTAACCGAGCCCCACTCGGTTAAGGACTGAGTCAATTCAGCCTTTTAGGCCCCAGTCCCACTACAAGAAAAATGTTAATTAGCGACAGAAATTTGTGACAAAAATAATCTGTCACAAATTTGTGGCAGATTAGCTAGAGAAAACTAGTCATCCCTAAAATTGGAATTAGTTGCAGAATTAGCGACAAAAAAATTCTATCTCAAAATTGATTGCTAATTAGCGACGAAAATGTTTTGTCTCAAACTCCGTCGCCACTTTGTAATGGATGAGTGACAAAATTTTGTCATCACTAATTTGTTGCCATTTAGCGACAGAATTTTTCTGTCGCTAATCTGTCACTAATTTTTTATATAAAACGGCTCATCTAGGGTACAAAATTAACTCCCCCCTGCTCTCTCTCTCTCCCCTCTTCTGTCGACCGCCCCCGCGCTGCTTGCCTTCACCGCCCCCGCTCTTCGGCGACCCACCATCTAACAGCTCCCTACGAAGACCTCACCGGTCACCTCTTGTTCTCTTTCCTTGGTCGTTCCCCCTCTGTCACCCCTTTCCCTTAGGTGAGCCCTCTCTCCCGCTCGCGGTATTCTGGCCACCCAACGTCGGCGATCCCCTACCTCTTGAGGTTGGGCTCAACTGCGTTGTTAGGTTGAGTCCCAGCCAAGCCGAACCTCCTCCCCTTCTTGTTTTGGGTCCAGATCGGTCTAACTGAACCGGTGCGGTCGTGGATTTTATCACACATGAACCAAGTCAAACTCAGTTTCCTCGAAACCAAGCTTGACTTCGTTCACCATTATTGATCTTGGCTCAATTTATCCAAACTGAGCCAAGCTTGAGTCTTTGTTTCAAAACAAACCCAACTCGAATGAGCCCTAGCCAGATCGTGCATCAGTTTATGAATGTGTCTGAACCAACTCGATCATTCTGTTAACTGAGTCACTTAGGTTAGACACACAAGCTTGGCTCGGTCCGGTCAGCTCGAACAAAGTTCAAGTTCAACCCCAGCGACACGATAGTCACCTCTTTTCGCCTAAAATAGATTTATGACCTTGTTCTTTATGCAATTCCATAAAACCTTTTAAGGGCTTTAAATTGGTGCAACATACGAGACTTCGTACCTTTAGCATGAATATTGTACACGCAAGCTAACACCTATGCTCAGAATCGT
This sequence comes from Nuphar pumila, assembly GCF_984573655.1. Lineage (NCBI taxonomy): Eukaryota > Viridiplantae > Streptophyta > Magnoliopsida > Nymphaeales > Nymphaeaceae > Nuphar > Nuphar pumila. The sequence continues at coordinate 92,363,913 of NC_143254.1, forward strand.
CAAACATTCGAACTATCTCTAAGGTAGGGAAAAACACCTACAATGATGGTGGTTGAACACTTCTAATATATGTATTTATATTTATGTCATATATATACTATCTAAATTACACATGCACTAATTTTAAGTACGCAGTTTTGCATACTTTTGTTTTACTTACGATGGCCTTTCAGTGTACAATGCTTTATTATATGTATAATTATATATACGTATATAATTATTCATAGTATGTAGTTTTACCTACTCCTGCTCTATTTAAATTATGCACACACTTATTTTAAGTATGCAATTTTATGTACTTTTGCTTTATTTATGATGGTCTTTAGGCATATAATATTTTGTTATATGTGCAATATATACGTATATAATTATTTAGAGTACATAGTTTTGTGTACTCCTGGTTTATTTAAATTGCATATGCATTTATTTCAAGTATGTTGTTTTGTGTACTTTTGTTTTATTTATAATGGCCTATTGGTAGGCACTGCTTTATTTTATATATATATATATATATATATATATATATATATATATATATATATATATATATATATATATATATATACAACAACAACAACTACTACGCCTTCATCCCAAAACAATTGGGGTCGGCGATATGAACCAACAAAGAAAATCATTCTGGGTCTTCCACATGAATCCTTCTCCTCCATTCATTTCTATCCAATGCCATGTCCTCGGTGAGGTTCAAAGCATTCATATCCTTTCCTATCACCTCCATCCATGTCTTTCTAGGTCTACCCCGACCTCTTTTAACTAATATATTTTCCCATTTCTCCATCCTTCTAACTGGAGCATCATTAGGCCTTCGTCAAATATGTCCAAACCACCGTAAACGATTCTCTCTCATCTTATTTTCAATGGGTGCAACGCCTACCTTCTTACGTATCTCCTCGTTCTGAATCTTATCTTTTATTGTATTTCCACACATCCATCTCAGCATACGCATCTCAGTTACACTCATTTTTTGAATATGATGTCTCTTGGCAGCCCAACATTTCGTACCATATAGTAAAGCGGGCCTAATAGTCGTCCTATAAAACTTTCTCTTCAACCGCAATGGCATTCTACGATCGCACAACACTCCAGTTGCACTCTTTCATTTCATCCACCCAACCTTTATCCTATGATTTACATCTCCATCAATTTCTCTATACTTTTGAATGATAGATCCCAAATATTTGAAAGAATCATCCACCAGTATTTCTTGCTCACCAAGCTTCACTACACTCCCATCTCTATTTTGTTGCTTACTAAATCGACATTCCATGTATTATGTCTTACTCTTACTCAACTTAAAACCTCTTGCTTCCAATGTCTGTCTCCATAATTCTAACTTAGCATTAACCCCAGCTCTAGACTCATCAATCAAAACAATATCATCAGCAAACAACATACACCACGGTACATTTTCTTGAATTGATCTCGTAAGCTCATCCATCACTATAGCAAATAGGAAAGGGCTTAAAGAAGATCCTTGATGTAACCCAACCGTTATAGGAAAATTGGTTGTCACCCCTCCACAAGTGCGGACATTGGTTACTACTCCTTCATACATATCTTTAATTATACTAATGTACTTGAGAGAAACACCTTTCTTCATCATTGTCCACCAGATTACGTCCCTAGGTACTCTATCGTAAGCCTTCTCCAAATCAATAAAAACCATATGCAAATCTTTGTTCCTCTCTCTATTTCTCTCAATAAGTTGTCTAAGAAGATGTATAGCTTCCATAGTAGATCTTCTAGGCATAAAACCAAATTGATTCTCCGATATCATGACAACCTTCCTCAACCTAGACTCAATCACCCTCTCCCAAAGTTTCATAGTATGACTCATGAGTTTTATACCACGATAGTTTGTGCAATCTTGTATATCACCCTTATTCTTATATAGAGGCACCAAAGTACTCTTCCTCCACTCATTAGGCATCTTATTTGTCCGCCAAATCTTGTTAAAAAGATTTGTCAACCATTCTAAACCTTTCTCTCCCAAGCATTTCCAAGCCTCGATAAGTATACCATCTGGGCCAACTGCCCTTCTTGATTTCATTTTCTTCAAAGCCTCTGCAATTTCTTTCTTTTGAATCTTGCGCATGAAGTCACGATTCATCTCATGAAAAGGAATGGAAAAGTCTCCAAGATCCTGAGCATGACTTTCATTAAATAGCTTATCAAAATAATCTTTTCATCTCTCCTTAATCTCCTCATCTTTGACTAAAACCCTTTGTGTTACATCTTTCATACATCTAACCATACCCAGATCCCTCGATTTCCTATCTCTCATTTTTGCCATCCTATAAATATCCTTCTCACCCTCTTTGGTATCCAACTTATCATAAACCTCCTTATATACCTTATCCCTCGCGTTCTGAACTACTTTTTTTAGCTTCCTTCTTTGCTATCATATACTTCTCCAAATTCTCATTATCACGACTGTTACTTAGATTTCTATAACACTCTCTTTTAACCTTAATAGCTAATTTGACATCCTCATTCCACCACGATGTATCCTTACCTAGCGGTGCACCGCCTTTAGACTCACCCAATACCTCCTTAGCCACCTTTCTCATGCCACTCGCTATCTTATTCCACATAGATTTTCAATCCTCCTCGAGACACCAATCAACTTCCTTAACTACCCGCTCTACAAACATTCCTTGTTTAGCTCCTTTCAGTGCCCACAACTTAATTCTAGGATCTATCCTATGTCTATCCCTTTTGCGGCATTGTCTAATTCTAAGATCTAAAATTAAGACTCTATGTTGTGTAGCTACACTTTCTCCCGATATAACCTTACAATCGATGCAACAACCCCTATCTCTCTTTCTAAGTAGGAAAAAATCTATCTGACTAGTATTAACCCCACTTTTAAATGTTACTAGGTGAGACTCCCTCTTCCTAAACCAAGTGTTTGCTAAGATCATATCATAGGACAAACCAAAATCTAAAATTCTTTCTCCACTATCGTTTTTTTCTCCTATACCATAGCCTCCATGGATACTCTCAAATCCATCCCTACTAATGCCTACATGCCCATTAAGGTCACCGCAGATGAAAAGCCTTTCTCCATAAGATATCCCTTGTACTACTCCATCTAAATCTTCCCAAAATTGACGCTTAGTAGAATCATCTAAACCTACTTGAGGTGCATAAACACTAATAATATTAATAATATCCGTACCTAATACTCATTTAATAAGTAAAATCCTATCACCCTTCCTACCGACCTCAACTACATTATCTATAAACTCACGACTCATAACAATCCCTACTCCATTCCTATTCCTATTTATTCCTGTATACCAAATCTTATATCCCCAAGGTTCTATCACTTTTGCTTTCTCACCTACCCATTTGGTCTCTTGTAGACATAAAATATCAATCTTTCTCCTACACATAACATCTACTAACTTTACCAACTTACCAGTTAAGGACCCTATGTTCCAAGTGGCTAACCTAATTTTATGGTCTTGGACTAACTTCTTTACCCCCACCCGTCCAACAAAGTGAGGGAACCCTTGCCTATTTGACACCACACCCGGGCGCCGGTGTGACGCGTCGCTTCCGGGTGACGACCTAGCAACCCTTGCCCATTTATCACTGCCTCCGGGCCTATAGAGTACAGCGCGTCGCTCAGTAGGGAACGCCCCAACGAAATTCTCATATTGGTTCATATTCATAGGGTATGACTAAGTTTTTATGCTGGCTATCACAGGCCTATTGCAACCCTCCTCCTTTATCCGGGCTTGGGATCTGCAGTGTATAACTAAACAGTTATACACAGGCGGATTATATATATATATATATATATATATATATATATATATATATATATATATATATATATATATATATATATATATATAGATATATAGATTATGCAGTTCTAAGATACTCATGTTTTATTTACATTATGCACGATTTATTTAGAATACATAGTTTTGCATGCTTCTACTTACTTTAAATTACACAAGCATTTATTTGAAATCATATTTTTGTGTACTTCTGCTTTAAATTATTTTCAAAAGGCTCGCATGAGAGATTTTAAGTCTGCATGCCTTTGACGTTTCATAAAATAAAACAAGTATCCACATGCGTGAGATATTCGATGTTCACATGTGTTGCTTATCTCGCAAATAAAATAAAAATTCCATGTTCGCACGCACCAAAGATTTCACATATGTATTCCTTAGACATCCTTCATGGTTGGAGTGCTCTTCAAAACACTGTTTTTACTTGGTTCAAACTTTAATACGATGAGACTATCATGATTCAGATATTCACAACTGTGTCTTCTCTTCTAATCGACAAATGTGAGACTTTGACTACATAGACTTTAGTCATACATACATCAAAAACTCTCATTCGGTATTCAAATTTGGTGTTCAAGAAATCATGAATTTGCAGACTTTTTAGTATATTTTCTTTCTAAAATCCCAGGTCGTTTCTCATCGCATTAGTAATATCAAACATTGGACACATGCTTATACGTTGATGAGTGAATTGAGGTTTATGACGAACCTCTTTGTACGACAATGCACCGTATCATAGAAAAACCATGCATAAAAACTTGGATCGCCTTCACATGAAAGAAGCTCGATTCAGTTTAAAAGACCATAGCATGGTGAATGAGTTGGTTGATAATAGAAGACCCGACACACTCATTCATCCTTGAGTTCTATCAAGAGAGAAAATATGAGGTACAAACTTTAATGGACATGTTAACAACTATGCTCTTCGAGTGGCTATGACTCGACATCTCCAGTCATCAAAGTTAGGGAATAAGGCTACCAATTATTATCCTAAGTGGTAGATCTCGCAACTTCTGCAAAAGTTAGAATGCATATTCCATTTTATTTTTGCTTTTAGAGAATTCTCTCGGTCTTTAAACCGTCTCCTTTGGATCAGACTCAGCTAGTCATTCAGGTTATCAATTCACATAGAATAATAACCCCTAAATAATCTTAATTGTTTTTGTGATTTCATCCTGTGAGTACCCACAAGTAGATAATTATCGAAACAAATATGTGATTTATACACTACTTATTCAAAATAGAATCGCTACCCCGTTCATACAAATTTGTGGTTTATTCAAATTATGTATGATCCAATGTTTTGAAACACGTTAAATACTTGTATTAGTCTTGTTCTACTGTCTAACATCAATGTACCTACTAGACTTTCATGAGTAGACCGTTGTTACATGCGACGACACGATGACACAACATTATCAAGAATCCATTATCTCTATTGCTTGCTCTTGATAATATTTTACCATTTTTTATAAGGACTTTTGTATAACTCTAATTCTATATAAATCTTTAATTTAAATCTTCATAGTTTTTAATGGATATGTGGAAATGCGGGCTTAAATCCAAGACATTTGGGGACCCAATTCATTTGTTGGAAATTTTTTCTGTAATCCGCCCACGGTTTGCTGACTTGGTCTTTTCAAACCACTATTTTCGCTTAACTATCGTTTTAACTCTGAAAAAGGATTGACTACCAAAACTTTTTAATTTTTCTAAATTTTACAAGTTAGAAATTCTAAGGTGCTACAACTATGGTTTTTTACTGTCCAACATCTGCACCACACTGTAACTATATTTTGCATAATCAATTTTGTATCTATCCATGATAAGCAAATTTCTTTTAAAAATAGATGACATACAATGAGATGGTCAGGGCGATAATGTCTTGACCAGGGCCATTGAACAACTACAAACAATTGTACAGGACGTGAATCATCACATGAGTAAGTTGGTCCACGAAAATACCAACCTAAGACGATCTGCTAGTGGCGGGCTAAAAAAGCCATCGATGTCGCCATGCCCATTCGATTTAGACGTGCCCTTGGAAATCAAAAGATTGTCTCTTGTGCGGAGAGATTGACTATTTTGTGAAAGAATATTATCTCAAGTAAGGCAATAACAAGAGAATTTGCCACTCAAGGCCTTGAGGATGAAGCATCCTCCACTAGCGGTCCTCCTGATATACATGGACTAGTTGAGATCTCAACAAACTCAACGAATATATGGGACAACAGATCTTCCAATTATTCATCGGACTCGCCAATCTACACCCCTCTACGTGTAAGACTCACTTTTCTATACATCGACTACGCCTCCCCTACATGCTGAAGTCACCTACTGATACTCTAGCCTTGCCCCCCTCTCCTCCGTGCAAACTAACGCGCACAGGTTATAGAAGGCACTATGTTAAGCTGCACTCCAACCATTCTTAGAAGGGATATAGGGTGTAAGGGGTTTTGTTTTTGGTTTTTAGAGTCGGTAAACCCCTGTCCAGCAGATTTTTCCTTTGGTAGGGGTGACTATCCGTGTTGGGTTTTGGAGTTTTATGCCTCTAGGACAATGACCATAGGTAGGGTAGGCTAAGCCAACCCAAAGAGGTTTAGGATCCCACATGCGGTGTTGTCTTTGTTTTAGTAATACATGGAGGAAAAACCTACGAGTTTAGATGTTAAAGACTTTAATTCATGGCAAAAAAAACTTGAGGTAGAAAACTTAAATAATTTTATGTTGGCGACATTTCTGTCTTTTGCCTTATTTAAAAATAGAGAAAATTTAAGAAAGGCACCTAAAGTCTGTCCATTAATCAAAAAGGCACCTAAGTTTTAAAAAATTTTAAAAATACAAAAAAAAATATCACCGTTAATTAAAAAGGCTAAGGTGTTTACTACAGCCTAAGTTTGCTATTAAATGTGATATCAAGTTTACTATCACTTTACCCTTGACATCTTATTTAAAATAGCGGGATGAAGTCTTTGAATGCTTAACCACTAAATTAACTCTTTTAACTCATCTCGGGTAAGTGATAACCTAGGTTAAAGGTATGAAAGTTTGTTATCGATTAATGGTGCAAAAATTTAAGTGCTTTTTTTAAAAATATTCAAAACTTTGATGTGTTTTTTATTAATGACAAAACTTTAAGTACTTTTTTGAAAATTTCTCTTAAAAACATTTTAATACTAGCTTTTTGCTTATTAAAAAAAAGTTCCATGGTAAGTAAACTCCATGCCTAATCATTTTGAGCCCTCGATGCTGGTCATCGCGAGAATGAACGGCTCTGAAAATGTTACGTGGGACCCATTATGACACAAAGCGATCCAGCCATCGTTGGATGCCGTTCGTTATATGGGTTTGTCCTGATCCTTTTGTCAGCGTTCGCCGATCTTTCCTTATCAAACTCTCCCGTTTTAAAAGGTCCCACATGCACCATTTAATGAACGGCGACCAAACTCTCGCATTTAAACTTGACATAAACAAGGCCAGGCCAACAGTGACGTGTTTTTATGAGTTGAGGGAAAGACTTCTTCACACCTATGGATGTACGAGTTCTAAGGAGACCCGACACTCGATCCAAATCCAAGTTCATTAATTTGGTTAGGTGGTCAAATTTGGATTCGATTAATAATAGGATTCGGGCTTAGTATTAAGTTTTGAATTCAAACCCGAACCTGAATTCGACTAATTAAAAACCTGATCTAATTAAGTGTAAATGCCGGTTTTTAAGCTAGTTGGATTGGGGTTTGGATTTATCATTTTTCATTCGAATTCAAATTTGAATCCAAAGATTAGTCTAAAACTCGACTAAGTTGAACTTGGTAATGCCTAAATCCAACCAGAATCCAAACAATTTACATTCCTAATCACACCTACCATTTAGGGATGCAGTGGACCGAAGGGAAACGGGTCCTGCCACACCTCTCCCCCATTTAGATCAGGGATGAAAGACATGAAATGGGAATGGAAGCGAGGATGGAGGATAAAATCAAAACTTGTGCAGAGATAGAGGCGGGGATGGATTTATGTGTTCCTCCTTCCCGTTCTATCCCCGTTCCCACCATCTCGTCCCCAAACCTTCTTCAAGGATGGCAATGGATCGAAGAAAAATGGCTTCACCCGCCTCACCCCATTTGGATATGGGATGATGAAGATCAAGATGAAAGGCAGGATTTTGAGATGAGGCGGGCATGGAGACCTTGTCCCCGGATCCGATCCACTGCCATCCCTATTACCATTCTACCAACGCTACAAACCAAAACGCCCCTACCAATGAGCCCAGTTATTCACCCACGTTACTTGACTGCTTAAAAAACAGAAAAATAATAAATCTAGTGTCTGTACCCATTTATGACCAATGGCCCACTCAAATTAAAGAAATGAGTAAATCCATTATACGGTAGAGTCAATGGTCACCGTCCACCTCGTAAAAGCCAAACATCGTTCGTTCCCCATCCCTATCAACATTATCTATCACTATTCACGAAACTCTGTAAAAAAATAACACTGACCCGATGATGAGTTTGAAAATCAAGTTCATTGGATCTGTGAACGGTTTAACCTCCTCTACACAAATGTCTCATTTTTTCTCTACACATGGCCACATGATCACGTGCAAGGTGCAACTTGATCTTTCTATTTACCTTCATTTACTCGGCCGGCAATTCACCACCACCATAAATAGACCACGGAGAGATAGATTGATAGATAGAGAGATGGGGCACTTCTTCAGCTTGCTGATTGCCACCGTTCTGAGTTTGTATTGGTCGAGCCCAGTCGTGGCAGGAAAGCTCGGTCGCAGCCTGGTGATGCTGAACACACCGGCTACCGGCGCACCATCGACGGGAGGAAACTCGTCCAGGGAGTACCTGGAGCCGCACAACCAGGCGCGGGCGGAGGTCGGGGTGGGGCAGCTACAGTGGAGCCCGGCACTGGCGGGTTTGGCCAGCCTGTTCGCCAGGTACCAGAGGAACAAAAATCACTGCGAGCTGGCGAGGTCGACGACGACCCCGTACGGGGAGAACCAGTGCTGGGGGAAGGGGAGGCACATGGGCGGCCGGGAGGCCGTGGAGATGTGGGTGGCGCAGAAGGACTTCTACAACTACGGCAACAACTCGTGCGCCGCGGGACACGAGTGCGGTGTCTACACGCAGGTGGTGTGGAGGAAGTCGGTGCAGCTCGGGTGCGCCCAGGCGAGCTGCGACAATGGCGACATCACCCTCACCGTTTGCTACTACGACCCTCCCGGTAACGTCGAAGGGGAACGTCCCTATTAGCCTCCCCTTCGTCGTCTTTTCTCCTTCTTCAATAAACACTTGGTGTTTCTGACTTCATGTTTCTGTTGTTTACAAAAGAAAAAGAAAAAGAAAAAAAACTACTTTTCCCTTCTTTAGCGTCTATTTTAGACAGGTAGCATGAGCGTTTTTTGCTCGTGCCGACATCATGGCCGTCTGTTTGCATTTTGAGCCGTCTGAATGAATGTCACGTGGTTTTGTACACTTTTTAGCTTTATAAAATACAAATCGAATGGCCACCATGTTGGCATGAGCAAAAACGCAGCATGACTGCTTTCCTTTTGAAATATGTCTAAGCTTAAGAATCTCTCTCTCTCAAAACTTTTGGTGGACGTGTCTTTGTTTGAGGCCGATATTAGGACTTGAAACTCGTAATTAATGTGGGTGTGGAAGCCGAGAATGGAATGCACGTGAGCGCATCGTTCCCAGAGTCACCCTTTGCGTAAGCATTAGCATATGCGCCGTGGGGAGTGTGATCTAAGCGGACACACATAACTACATGGCATGTGATCAGGTGCCATCACATTTCACAAATAGAATATCGATGCAATGTCCCAGCGGTAGATGATCACCATCACTATCGTGATGACACTCTCTGAAGAGAGGGTGGTGTATGTTCGCCCCCGATGATTCACTGAATCCCACGTGGGGGATCGAATGAGCGCCACGTATTCATGCACATGGGGCTCGTATTCCTATGTATGTTGACATAACTTTGCATCGGACTCTGGTGCTGTTGCAAAGACTTGATCACCCTTACTTGCTTTTCTTGCCCTGAAATGACGGTTCGCGGAAATGACAAAAATATTCTCCATTCAAAAGTTGTGAAACGATGGGTCGATAAAAAGACAAAAAAATCCTCCATCCAGAAAGTTTGATGTTAACCATTTAAAGTGGAGACGTTCCCTATTCATTAAACTCTTGCGCCATCTGTTGTAACAGTTGCTCCCATTATCAACCAAAACTTTGTTTTTGTCTTCAGTCGAGCTTTCCGCCTTGTTTTTTATCCTGTTGTACAACACATTGTCGCCTTCTCGTGTCTGTCTTGCGTTACAAAACAATCCAGTGTCTTCTCTTCATTTTTGCTGTCGTTAGGCATCATGGTAGAAAGCAATGATTCACAAACATTCCTTCCAATGCCATTAAGGCAGCGTGAGTAGCTTTTCATCTCATCATGCGATCGATGAAGAAGGCATGTCGTCTTGTGTGCCATTAAGGCATTGTTTGGTTATTGCAGGTAGAAATTGTTCTTACAAAGGTTGGAAACTTATCGATATTTGTAAGACGCCGGGACCTATTGACAAGAATGCTTGTTTGCAGATGCTAGGAAGGGCCTCTACCCCATCAGGTATCCTACATTCATTCATCTTATACATTTTATCTCAAACCGCTGTATTAGTAACAGACTCCCGTTTTTGTGAGATACATTTTTGTTAGTTAATATCGATTTGTTTGCTATTATGCTCAAGTTCTTCCTTATCGATTTGTAATTTATTGTGCGATATATTTATCGACCTTTTAGATAGTATGGTTTTGTATCGTCGAGTTGTAAGTTATTATGCTGAACTGTCGTATCGATTTTCAATATCTTACAAATCGCTATACATACGATATTTGTAAGACGCTGGGACCTATTGACAAGAATGCTTGTTTGCAGATGCTAGGAAGGGCCTCTACCCCATCAGGTATCCTACATTCATTTATCGTATGCATTGTATCTCAAACCGTTGTATTAGTAACAAACTCCTGTTTTTGTGAGATACATTTTTGTTAGTTAATATCGATTTGTTTGCTATTATGCTCAAGTTCTTCCTTATCGATTTGTAATTTATTGTGCGATATATTTATCGACCTTTTAGATAGTATGGTTTTGTATCATCGAGTTGTAAGTTATTATGCTAAACTGTCTTATCGATTTTCAATATCTTATAAATCGCTATACATACATATCATTTTGTTATATATTATATTTCATGTAATATGTATTTGTAAGATATTTGTACACAGACTTTGAAAACATGTGGATGCAGAAACACATCGTTACACGCATGGTGGGGCAATTTTCGCATGCATATCGCTGCTCTCTCAGCGACTTCTATTGAACTCACTTTAGAGCCTCGTGGATATTATGAGAGCGTTATCGTCAACACACATGTACGACATGTGTATTTTATTGGCATGGTAAGCGATAAGTCGATGCTCAGTATAAGCAAACATCAAACTGCACTTGCTTTGATACTTTCATGCATTAAATCGTTGCTTTGACTTGCTTAACCCTAGTGGTATCCATTGTTATATGCATCCTGATTAAATCGTAGTAAACCTATGCCGCTTGCTAACGCAAATTGATATATTGCTTACAAAACATTCCGCTGTCTTCTTTTATTTGTCATTGTTGTTAGGCATTATCGAAGAAAGCAATGATGCACAAACATTCCAACCAGTGCCATTAAGGCAGCGTGAGTAGCTTTTCATCTCATCATGCGATCGATGAAGAAGGCATGTCGTCTTGTGTGCCATTAAGGCATTGTTTGGTTATTGCAGGTAGATCTTGTTCTTACGAAGGTTGGAAACTTATCGATATTTATAAGACGTTGGGACCTATTGACAAGAATGTTTGTTTGCAGATGCTAGGAAGGGCCTCTACCCCATCAGGTATCCTACATTCATTCATCGTATGCATTGTATCTCAAACCGTTGTATTAGTAACAGACTCACATTTTGTTAGTTAATATCGATTTGTTTGCTATTTTGCTGCAAACACAAATTGATATATTGCTTAAAACATTGTTGAGGTTATCATCAGGTTGTAATAAAAACGATGTAGCTGAATCAATCGAAAGATTTGGAGAATTGAATATTTATACTTATGACGCAACTGAAGAATTGAACATCTGCACTAACAATGCACATGAAAAGAACGGTGCAGGCATTAGATCCACTCTTGACTTGAATGTTCCAGTGGAAGAAATGCAATTCAATGATGAGGTAGACTACCATGATAGTACACATAATAAAAGTGTAGGCCCCGGGAATGTACACGGAAGTACACTTGACTTGAATGTTCCAGGAGAAGAAATGCAATTCAATAATGAGGTAGACTACCATGACAGTGCACATAATAAAAGTGTAGGCCCCGGGAATGTACACGGAAGTACACTTGACTTGAATGTTCCAGGAGAAGAAATGCAATTCAATAATGAGGTAGACTACCATGACAATGCACATAATAAAAGTGTAGGCCCCGGGAATGTACACGGAAGTGCACTTGACTTGAATGTTCCAGGAGAAGAAATGCAATTTAATAATGAGGTAGATTTTGATGTCAGTACACTTAATAAAACCGTAGGAACTGGGAATGTACATGGAATTACACGTGACTATGTTCTTGTAGAAGGAATGCAGTTTAATAACGAGGAAGATGCATATAAATTTTACAATGATTATGCCTTAAAAGTTGGCTTCAGTGTGAGAAGGTTTTCTTGGTCAAAAAATGCACAGGGTGTCTTGGTTAGAAAGACATATGTTTGTTCCAAGCAAGGTTGGAAGAAATCAATGGAAAATCCAACAAGGAGCATGCCAGAATCAATCTGTGGATGTCAGGCGAGATTGGTTTTGAGAAGACATCTGAATGGGAAATTTGTCGTGCGTACTTTAATCAGTGATCATAATCATGATTTATCTGCATCATTTATGACTGCTATGCTAAGGTCACATCGTAAAGTAACTGTAGCGCATGCTGCAATGGCTGCAATAGCCGATAGCGTCGGCATTGCACCAAGGAAGACATACAATTTGTTTACCCGCATAGATGGTGGTCGCGAAAATGTGTCATTCACACCTTTGGATCTAAGAAACCACTTGAGAAGGAAGATGACAGATAACATGAAGAACGGAGAAATATGTTGTTTGGTTCGCTACTTACAGAATAAATCAAGCAATGAACATGGTTTCTTTAGTGCAATGCAAGTGGACGAAGATGGATATGCTGTGAATATGTTTTGGGCAGATTCAAAGTCTAGAGTAGATTATGAATGCTTCAATGATGTGCTTGTGTTTGATACTACAGTAAAGATTAATATTGAATAGTGGCCATTTGCGCAGTTTGTGGGAGTGAACCATCATGCACAGAGTTGTATATTAGGCGGTGCTTTTGTGTATGACCAGACCAAGGAAAGCTTTGAGTGGTTGTTCAGAGTATTTACACAGGCAATGAACGGGAACCATCCTGAAACTGTACTTACAAATGGTGATCACGCAATTGCAACTGCAGTGCTTCATGTGTGGCCAGATGCACATCATCGCCTATGTTTGTGGCATATCTTTCAAAATGCAGCAAAAAACATATGATACATATTTAATCAGAATACAGGGTTTGACAAAACGTTTACAAGGTGTGTACTTCATAGCGTAGAGGATGTCACTTTTAAGTCAGATTGGGACAAAATGATTAAGACATACGACCTTATTGACTGTCTGTGGTTACAAAATTTATATGCAGAAAAAGAGAAGTGGGCATTGGCATATGGAAGACAATACTTTTGTGCAGGTATGATAAGCACACAAAGAGCCGAATCTATGCATGCCACCCTGAAGAAAACTCTTTATTCATGTTCAACAATGTTTCGTTTCATGGAACAATATGAATTATTTGTAGACGATCTAAGACAGAATGAGCTTGAACAAGACGTGAAATGCTTCAATACACGACCTCAAACTTTTGGCATGAAAATATTGATATGACCTGCAGCTCTGTATACACTAAGTGTATTTGAATGGATCAAGAAAGAGGTGTTGCATGTCATGAATTGCAAAATAGAAGGACTCGTGCAAACCGAGAATATGCAAAAATACCATATTTTTTGTCAGGGCGAAAAGCATCAGGAAAGGCAAGAAGCACATGTCACGTACAATGTTGACAACGGAAGGGTAGAATGTTCGTGCAAAATGTATGAATTCAAAGGCATTCTATGTTGTCATGCATTAAAGGCACTCAATCAAGAGAAGATACAAGAAATACCTGAGTCTTACGTAATGCGAAGATGGACCAGACGCGCGAAGATTGAAATGCTCGTTATGGACAATGCGAGTAAATCTGGTGTTGACGAGAAGTGCCACATAGCCTCCCGTTACCAACAACTGTGTAGGTCATTCATGCATGTTGCTGATTTGGCATCGAGAAGTGAAGAAGGCTATGCATGTGTGAGAAAAGCTGCAACGGAGTTACTTGAAAACGTGGAGTTAATTCACATTAAGTCTGTTGCAGCGAATGAATACCAGGCAAAGATAATGGGATCGAAAAGCGTAGGTCAAAATCATGTTTCGCTTGACACTCCTGAGAAGTTGCACCGAAGCGTAAACATTATCTTCAACAAGTCCGTAGTGAACGTTGTTAATTATGATGGACATATTCATGAAGCGAAGGGTATCAAAAAAAACCTGCCTCTGATCGCAGTGGTCGGAGGGCAAAGGGTGCACTAGAATTGGTTGGCAAGAACAGGAATAAGAAACAACCTACCTGTAATAAAAAACAACAAGGCCCTTGGAATGAACAGGTATGTAAAACATTATATTGTTTCCCATTGCGTGAAGCTTGTCAAATAGCTAACTCGCGTAATGTCCATCATGCAGCAATACCATGCAGAAGTACCACCAAACGTTCAAACCTACATTCCTCCCGACCAAATTTTTGGCAACGATCGCTAAAGTTTTACAAGTCTTTTGGTATGTAATCAATGTTGCGATGAGGTATGCATTTCTTGTGAAACTTAATTTAGTGTCTAATATTTTTTGTTTCATGACAGGCTCTGATGCATTCGACAGATAGGTATGGGACACAGGAATCTCGTGTGGGCTATTAATTTAGTTGTCATGCCTCTTTGCATGCCCCGATCTCCACAATGCCGAATTTGTTTTTGAGTTTATAGTCATTTGTCACTGACGACTTGTGGTCCGTGGTTGAATTTGCTTAAATCGATAGATAGCGATTTTTTGCTTCTGCAGGAAGTCGATTGATGACATCACTGTATGGCGATTTGTGGTTATCGTAGATTAGCAATATGTGGCATCGCAGCGTAGTGATTTGAGTGTATTGTTCGAATGTCAATCAAAGCGGGTTGACAAAGGTTGTTCAAGTAAGCTTTTTTCGGGCAATGAGCAAGGTTGCGCTTCATTTTTTGATCTAAGTATGCTATCACCTGCGCGGTTGAAAGCCTACTTAGATCATAAAATGAAGCGCAACCTTGCTCAATGCCCAAAAAAAGGTTACTTGAACAACCTTTGTCATCCCGCTTAGATCGACAGTCGAACAATAACCTCAAATCACTATGCGGCAATGCCACAGATCGCTATTCAACGATAACCACAAATCGCCATACAGTGATGTCATCAATCGACTTCCTGCAATAGCAAAAAATTGCTATCTATCGATTTAAGCAAATCCAACCACGGACCGCAAGTCGTCAGTGACAAATGACTATAAACTCAAAAACAAATCCGGCATTGTGGAGATCGGGGCATGCAAAGAGGCATGAAAACTAAATTAATAGCCCACACAAGATTCCTGTGACCCCTTCAATTGCCTTTTGAAATCATTATTGTTATCCTGTGAAAAGTTGTATCCATATATTATAAATAAAAGGCTACTGAATGTGTCTTTTTTCTTCCTCACTTCATTTCTTAAGAGATAAGTCAACTTCTTCATCTGGTACAGGGGGAACTTTGTTCGCTTTAACAGTGGAAGTGCAAGTGTGAGTGATACTCCACAATTTTTCACAATCGCTATGTAGTTCAACCCGTGGGTTTTTTTTAGATCTGTGGGGTTATTATCAACAAACGTTCATTATCAATTTATACTAGTATCGTTTAACACCGCAAATCGGCGTTGACTAACACCCTTTACAAAGGCCGAGTATTGCTGCACAAATCGCTTTCCCGCGATAACCACAACTCGCTATGCAGCGAATATGAAGTCGAATTACTCAGTTACAACGGATAACAATAAATGTTTGATTTGTCGTACAGTATTCATTGATCATGTTGGTTGAGCAGTACATCTTTTAGGTCATAAATAGTCGCACGAGTACTGGAAGCTGCGTTTGTCTTCTACTTCGTGAACCAGCAACAATCAAACCGACGGTTCCTTCATAAACCTGGAGATCCGTCCTCCAACATACAAAGTTGTGGTCGGTGACGCAGACGAAGACAGCTACACGACCAACAATGGTGAATCATGGGTATATTGTCTACACATCGTCTACATGTTCAGCAAAATCCGTCTGTTTCATTCCGTTTTTTGCGATTTGTTTTTTATGTACTGTATAATGTAATTTCAATATTGTTTGTTGCAATGTTCGCATTCATTTCAGTCGAACATCCACCGACGAAGTTGGGCGAAAACTTAGTCAATCACTCCTGGAGGACATCAACCGAATGCACAGTGAATTCGCACAATACAACATGATCAGTAATTTTGTTAGTATGAAACTAGTAGCAGTTGTCTACATACGTAAGCCATGTGTATGTGCGTTAACAACAACATATTTGCTGCAAACAGACTATATCTGATTTCGTCAGTTATATTAAAAGCAGCGCACCAAGCCAGACTGTAAGCATCGTAAGCCCGTATTTCATGGTATATCGGTTTTATTTTATGTTGCTTTTCGTTATTGATTTAGTCCAATTGATTCGTATGTTATCGTTGGTGTTAGCAATGTTTCGGTTTGCAGACTATCTTACGTCGTTTGCCATACTCTAGTGGATTTTAAGACGGCATACCTTATTGGGTTAACGGTAATCACTGCAGAGACCTTTTGTCAAGTGAAAAGGTAAGCAGACAAACCTAGAGTGCAATATTACAGCATAACAAGTGCTAACATCATTTTTTCGATCTATTTGCAGATATTGATTCCTACACTCTGGCAATCTGAAAAGTATTGGGTCTTATACGTGATGGATTTACATAAAAAACAACTATGGTGTTACAATTCGTTGAAAGTTGGCAGTGGTTTACGGCTAGACATTTCCCATCTCGTAAGTTTCAATATCTATGTGAGGAACAAGTCGTGTACTGGGGTCATGAATTTACTGTCGGTCGCATTATTCTCAGATCGGTTTCCTCAAAGCCATTTTGGGAGTCAATGGTAGCGAGTGGATCTATCGCACGGCATACCATGCTCCTTTACAAGATAATGGCGTTGATTGCGGGGTATTTGTAATGAAGTACATTAAAGCTATATACAATGATGCAAAACCCTGTTTCGACGTTGTATGCCATTTCTTCGCCTCTGTTATTGGGGATTAAGTGCATGTTTATTGCTTCTACTTTACAATCTGTTTTTGCAGGTTGATATACCCAGATTCCACGAAGAACTCTGCAAAAAATTGATGTCCTTTCTAATTGCGGAGGAGAAACTGACGGTCTCGCCAGCATCTAAAAGGGTTGTAATTGATAAAAGATGTGCGCTCAACCCGCGTGGTTGACAGTCGTTGAGTGAGACTGCGATGTATTTTAATGAACAAAGACTTCTAATGTTCGAAATGATAATATTCAACATCGCTATGAAATATTGTATGCTTAAACATCGCTTTATTGCTAGCATATGAAAAAAGTGGTGAATAAGAGCCATTAATGTAGCTTTCGTATTTTACGAATAGTACAAAGCGATACGCTTAGTGGTCTACCGTCAACTACACCGCTACCACCATGAAAACTTATGAAAGAATTTGAAAATTTCTTGAATTTTAAATGATGTTTCCTTCAATTATGATCTTGCAGACATATGAAAAAAGTATAAATGGATACGACAACTGCGTCGAAGCCGCCTATATGCAGGAATTATCGATTTGTCGGTTCCTTATTCACGAAGCAAAGTGGAAGTGTGTGTTGTGTCATTCAAATATTAATGAAATGTCTTATAACCCTCCGTCAGTTTTCAAGTATATACGTCAGTTTCATTAAACCAAAAGCAAATCTTTAATAAAAATGCACTCCCCATAGGGCTATTCTCAATAGTAATCAATGTGATTGGACCGAATTTTTTGATCTCAAATAAATCCATAAGTACGTCCGCACGCGTTTCAAGAAATTGCCTTAGGTGTACATCAGTGTACATTATCGTAGGTTTAGCAATACAGCGATTTCTGAGAACAAATCTTTCTTATTGATAAGTTCACAGAATGCGATTTTTAGAAAGATCTTTTGTCGTACAGTATTTTTCATTACTGAATAACAACTTTTACCAGCATTGGTTATGCGTATACAACAATGGTGGAGTTTCTGCTGGCCATCCTCAGCGCGACTACATCGACTGGGTTGCTGTCGAGGAGGAGGGCGAGAACGGTGATGGAGGAGCTCGTTAGGTTGTACAAACAGAGCAATCAACAGGTTTCACTTTACATATTTTGTCTGTTGTTCTTTTTAAACTCAATCAATTGTTGGCATATTTCGTAGCGTATTTTCGGCATATAATCCTGCAACAAAACATGTAATGTGAAACCAATATATAACAGGAATAAACAATAACATCGGATACAAAGCTCATACAGCGTGGAAACAAAGTTCTTCTCCATTGTATATTGCTTCATTACGAATATGCCACAATCGACCCCATTACTTTGTAAAGGTGCATCGTCAGCACAAAGCAACATCCACTCGGCAATGTCGACACCAAGCCCGTTAAGGAATCCCGCCTGTGATAAAGGGATAATATATTACAGTCCGGTCCACCTCGAAAAGCTACGATTCACCTATGGGCACAAGCATACCAAATGCATAGCGTCGCGTTCTACGCCAATGTGGCAGTTCAATGAGTTGTAGCACCATAGTTGTTTTCCCAGAAAATTCATCTCGTATAGGACCCAATGGTCGGGATTTTGCCAGAGTGTAGGAAGTAAAATCTGCAAATCGATAAAATAATTTTTCATTCCAGAGACATATCGTTATGAGGATGTTACGACTAAACCTTGGAGAAGAGGTTTGTTCACTTACCTTTCCAAATTTTGAAATGTCTAGGCACTCATCATCATTGTTCCAACAAGGTAGTGCATCTGTGAATCCAATGTTGTATGGCTTTCGTCGGACGTACATCTGTTGCACGAAATAGTAAGATTTAACCACCAAGAAACGTGAGTAGATCATAAAAGCAAACAAAACAACAACGGACCAGACATACCATGAAATAAGGGCTGATGATGTGTACTGTATTGCTCTTTGGGTTGCTCTGGATGTAATTGACAAAATCACACATTGTCTGGTTGCACAAATTTACGAACTTCAAAACATAAAAACCGGAACGACCTAGAAATTGATAGTGGTTAAATACTTACAAAATTACTGATAGTGTTCCCAACTGCAAATTCATCTTGCATCTGCTCGATGTCATCTACAAACTCGTCAGGGCGTTGCCGCCCACCCTTGCATGTGGATGTTGAACTGAGTGCACCATGAGCGTGGTATTCAGGATTCGACATTGAAATTATTGTCTACAGTAAACAACAATAGTCCAAATACGACATGAAAAGGCAAATGTTGACTAAACCGCTTAGGTGTTTCAAAAAATATATGTCTTAAGCGCTAATGCTGGTACTGTGGATGTGGTTGTCTTTTTCTTCGGCGCCGTGCCTGGCCATTTTTCTCCCATTGTCCTCTCCGTTGGTGCCGTGCCTGGTCGTTTCGCTCCCATTGTCCTCTCTGTTTGCTCTGTGCCTGGTTGTTTTTCTCCCATCGACTACTAGCCATGCCTGGTCGTTTTGCTCCCATCGTCCTCTCTGTTGCCGCCGTGCCTGGTCGTTTCGCTCCCATCGTCCTCTCTGTTGCCGCCGTGCCTGGTCGTTTTGCTCCCATCGTCCTCTCTGTTGCCCCCGTGCCAGGTCGTATTGCCCCCGTAGTCCTCTTCTTGGACGCCATGGCTGGTCGTACTGCTCTGATTGTCCCCTTCTTCGGCGTCATGCCTGAACAGAGATATCGATGGCACCTTTGCAACGCAGATACGGAAACGTCGTCTTCAATCAAATACAAAGGTAAAGTCCTTTAACGTGCCGCCCTTTTTCGAAAACAGCCCGCTAATTAATTGATTGCGTTTTAAATAAATAAAAAAACGTCTTTTCGCATGCCGGCCTTTTTTTGATAGCGACCGCTAAATTAAATGATTGTGTTCGAAGTATTTAAAAATATGTCTTTCCACAAACCGCCCTTTGCGTTTGAAATAATTAAAAATACGTCGTCTCACATGCCGGGCTTTTTTGGAAACACCCCGCAAATTAAATTATTCACTTTTAAATAATTAAAAACCCGTCGTTTGTCTGTCGCATTATAACAAGCTTTCAGGTATGAATAATCTTTCACGATTATTCTATTGATTATCGTATATGGATACATCGATGTATTCATGCAACATACTTTCCTCAGCGGTTTTTTAATAACAAACCCTTTTCTTATCGTTATTGACTGTTATCATTTATGCTGTTAGAACTCGTTAAATTATTGTTCACGGCTTACATCGCCAATCCTTTTTGCGATATTCTTTCGAGGCGGAGACAAATACAGCAATTGCTAAACAGAAATGATTTATCTTAGCGATGCCAGAGAGGTTAGGCAATGCCACGATTTCTGAACAAACATCTATTTTTGATTAAAGTTTATTTATTACCGAGATCCACAGACGAAAAGATGTAATAATAAAGAATTAAACAATAAAAGAATGTCAAGTTACTACAACTCATTATACAATTACAACAAAAACCTAGCGTGATAAAAATGAAAATCTAGGATTTGTTCTGAGCGCTTGACGAATCAGATGAAATATCATAGACTTGTCTCTCACTTTTTATTTGTGCACTGTCTATCCTGCGTGGCATCTTCGTTGCAAGACTATTATTAAGAAAACTAGTCATCATCTCTACCACTGAGTTCAATTGAATCCCCATAGTGCTTACTTCTGCCCTTAATTTCTTATTCTTCCTCTCCATATCTTCGAACCTTGCGGCAGAGACAATGTTTACTTTTAGAGCAAGTGTTCGGTCTTCCTCGCGCTTTGTTACTGAGGGACTAGTCGTAGTAACCGGAGAGAGACGACGTTTTGGTTGTAGAGGCTGGGTTGCAACATGAGAAAGGGTAGTGGGGAGGCATGGGTTCACAATTTTTTCAATCTTCAGATTTCGCCGCATTGGTTCCCAATACCTTTCGAAATAGAAGGGATCAAATTGTCTTCCTTCATGATCATACGATACGGCAGAGAAACCACCTGAGTTCCAATTTAATAATTCGTCCCTATAGCGATCGGGCCAATTCACGTTTCTGCCCCCACCATTATTCATCTTCCTTCTCACTTCCAAAGGCTTATTTGGGATAGACTGCCCCAAGCCAGATTGTAGGAGAACTCGACTACCTTGCTGCAACTCTGCTTCAAAATTGCAGAATAGCCACAAATCGCGGTCAGACAATCTTGCAGCCTCCGCAACAACGTCTTCATCATCGTCCTCCCCATCTCCATAAGGTCTCCACAAAACCTGTACATTGGTAATTCTTTTTATTAACGAATGACAAATATATTAAAATTTATTTATGCATGATATGGCAACAACGATATGTACTACGGAAGACAATCCTGTAGCGATGGATACTTAAGAATGCTGAACATTACAACGATTTATAATACTCAATGGTAAATGCTGACGCGATTGTAAACAATTTTAGAACATTTACCTCGTTTAGTTGCAGTCTATCTAAAATGGACTTAGCATTATAAACTGCGACGTTTATTCTAGCCCATCGACCGATCTTTGGAAAACCACAAATCGGAGGGCCACAACGTGGACGCAATGGGATAATATGTTCCAACACCCACGCCTAACAAAAACAATATTATTAGTAACACCACAACCTGCAATGAGATTTGTCTACAATTACTAAGTATGTAATCAACAAATACCTGAACAAATGGCCAAAATCCACCAACAGTTTTCGTACCATTACTTGCACGGTGGAGTTGACTGTACAAGTGTGCGAGCATAGCGGCACCCCATGCATAGTCGTCGACTTCGTCTAAGTCTGCCAGGTACTGCAGCCACATGGAACTTATTCTCGAACCAGAACAATCGGAAAATAATGTAAGACCAAAAAAATATAGAAGGAAGCCGCGCAACTCTTGGTCAGCTATTTCAGATGCACAAGTAGCGGAGTGGCCTTCCCATTTATTACGAAAAAATGAGACTTTCATTGATGTGGAATTCATTCCACCAGAAATACATTGACTTCATTTGTCCATCGACATTCCTAACAGGGACGTGCATTTCTCCCTTGCGTTATAGTTTGAATGCCGTAACAGGACAGCACTGCCATCACACTTAAGGCCAGTGATCCTCGCCACATCTTCTAGAGTCATGGTGATCTCAAAAGAATCAAACTGGAATGTGTTCGTCTTATCATTCCATTTATTTACCAGGTGGGTCATGGTATTCTAGCAAGTTTCAAAATATTGCTGGTCCAAAAGGCCATCGAAGTGCATATTTCGTAATCGGTCCTTCTGATATGCACTCAGTTGACCATACCACGACAGAACTACAGGCCATTGACACCGACCTCCGAGCTTTTCACCTGGTGCTCTGCTTCTCCTGTGAACTCCCTGTAACACAAAATAACATATTTTTCCTACCGATTGTAAATTAGTTCCATTTGTACTTATAAATACTATTCTACTAACCGCTATAAATAATATTGGTTGCAAACAGACTATCACAGTAATCGCTATACATATTAATACTTAACACAGTAATCGCTATACCAAAATTGCTAAACATGTTATTAAATCTTCACAGACAGAACAAATATATTTACCTTGGTCGCTATTTTCTCCTGTTCTCCATCCAACCTGGGACTTTCTGGTGGGTCCATTGCCTCCAATTGCCTTTCCATCTCCATCTTTACCGGCTCCACCATCGCATGCCTTTCTCTCGCCTTCCTTTTCTCGCCCTTCTCCATCCTTTCTCTATCCTTCCTTTTCTTATCCTCCTTCTCTTTCCTTTCTCTCTCCATTTTCTCCTTCTCCTTCTTTTGCTTCCTTTCTCTCTCCCTATTCTCCTCTTCCTTCTTCTCCTTCCTTTCTCTCTCCCTTTTCTCCTCCTCCTTCCTCTGCTTCCTTTCTCTCTCCCTATTATCCTCCTCCTTCTTCTGCTTCCTTTCTCTCTCTCTTTTCTCCTCCTCCTTCTGCTTCCTTTCCCTCTCCCTTTTCTCCTTCTGCATCCTTTCTCTCTCCTTTTTCGCCTACTCCTCATTCTCCTTCCTTTCTCTCTGCTTTTTCTCCTCATCCTTCTGCTTCCTTTCTCTCTCCCTTTTCGCCTCTTCCTCCTGCTTCTTCCTTAACCTTTCCTGCACTTCCTCATCCTGCTTCTTCCTTTCCCTTTCCTTTTCTTCCTCCTCCTTCTCCTTCTGCCGCCTTTCTTTCTCTTCCAGTTCTTGTTTCCTTCTATCCTGGAATTCTTCCTCCTGCTTCTTCCTTTCTCTTTCCTTTTCTTCTTCCTCCTCCTTCTGCTTCCGTTGCCTTTCCTTCTTTTCCTCATTCTCCTTCTCCTGCCTTTGCATTTCCTTAGCTTCCTCAAACTCCTTCTCCCTCATTCGCCTTTCCTTTTCTTGCTCATACTGAGGAATATTTTGTTCCTTCTCTTCCTCCTCCTTATTCATTTGCCTTCGCCTCTCCTCCTTCTTCTTCAGTAGCCATGCCTTGTTAAACATTGCACTGCACTCCGAGTCTCTCCTCTTACATGCCGCCTTAGTGTCCTCCACTAAATAGCTAACATAACTTTGAAACTCATCTACATTCTTCTTCATCTTTTCCCTCTCCTGTGTGTTAATCCTCCACCTTCTATTTATATTCTCGTCAATATTTCTTTGCTTTGCCTTCAATTCGTCATCCTTGTTCTGCATCTTTCGTTCTTCAGAGTTCTTCCTTTGGTTCGCAGCCTCGATATCTTATGGATAATCCTCCGCATAATACGATTCCAAGGCTTTTTCTCTATCTTCATCGTTCTCAATCTTAAGTATATTTTGGTATCTTTCAAAAACCTTAGATAGATGGGACTGGCGGATCACTTCTCTAATAGACAACCCATAGAACGACGGGGTATCTCTAATCTGATGAGGCGCAGACATTGCTAACCTGCACAACACATTACACGATCATCATGATTAGAAATCATCGAAATATTTGGGTTCATAAGAAACAAATCGTTGTATAAGAAGCAATCTTCAGATTAAAGAAAGAAACCTTACACGAAACTCACCGAAACGATGGGAATTTGGATATTCCAACTGTAGAGTAAGCAGTGGTAACAACTAATACGCAACAGAAGATGGTTATTATGTTGCGGTTGCGCGTAAGACGGAAACAGATGCTCTGGAACAAAGGGAAAGGATGCTCTGACGACTCTAGATGAAAGCAAAGAATCTCCGGTAGAGTGCTTAGAGCGAGAATGGATTGTTTTGAACTATTTGAATCCTACAACATAACGCTTGCTACATACGCAAACTCTGAGAAACGTTTTGGCGCGATAACGATGGAGGGCAGTTTTGTCATTTTCACGAACCGATGATTCAGTTTTCTAGAAGGAGGGCATTTATGTTCGTTCAAGGAAGAGGAAGCGAATGGCGGTAAAGGGTACTTAAGTCTTTGTTGCGGCACCAAATTATGATGCAGTATGATGCGGACAGACATCGGGATCCATGCCGGTCTGGATCTTATATGTGGCGCTATTTGGAACCCCTGAACATGAGATCTCAGTATCGGCCCTGTTCGGGGGGGGGAACATATAACCTGCTTTGCTCTCTGAATGGAGGTTAAAATCAAAACCCATGCAGGGATGGAGTCGAAGATAGACGATGAATGCAGAGATAGACTTTACGCTTTCTCCTGCCCCGTCTTCGATACTCGTTAGTAAACCTTTATCTCATTCTTTTAGGGATGGCAGTGGACCAAAAGGAAACGGGGCTCCACCCGGTTTCGCCTTATTTGGACTGAGAATGGAGGACATGAAATGGTTAAAATCAAAACCTATGCAAGAATTGAGGGCAGAATTTTGAGATGAGGCGGGGTGGAGAGCTCGTCCCTCGCCCACTGCCATCCCTATTTGTGATCATTCGATACCCAAATACAGCGTATCATGATCTTAAGAGAGCAATGTTAGACTTGTGATTCGAGTCAAATTTCTCTCTTTATCATCAACACCCAAAGGCCAAGATCCAAAAGCCAAAAAAAGAAAACTTACCTCACATCTAAGGTAAGATCTCACCTCTTCGTTTTCATTTTTATTTTTTTATTTCAATCACCCAAGGATGCCTCATACATTTCTTTTGGCTCTCGTACCCATCTTATATGGGTTAATATAAAAGCAAAGAAGAAGAGTCCAAAGACAACTCTTATGGCACATGCATGTAAGATTCACTTAGACTCATCCAAGCCACAACTCAACACCATTACCCCTCTCATCTCATCTCCAACATCAACTCCCAAACACAACATAAGTTACCAAGAACATAGAAATATCTCAATTCCCAACTTCTCACAACCTAAAGGTGAAGAAGAGACTTAACTCTTTATTTCAAAAGTTCATTTGGCCATGGTCGTTGAAAAGGAAGTCTAAGACACAAATTAATTGGGTGTCGATCTCCTAACCTTTGGATGTTGGAGGCTTGAGAGTTCACAACTTGGGAAGATTAAAAAAAGCTCTATATATTGGCTAAGTGGCTATGGAGAATTTGTACAAGAGATGGTACTCTTAACTTTATATTCTTGAAAAAATATAGCCTGGAGGGGTGGTCTTAAAGTTGGTCTGAAAATCATAGATGTCTAAAAGGATCCGGTATTTTGGAAGGGATGGATCTCGATGTTGGATTCAATCAACGATGCGGTTAGAGCGAAAGTGGGGTACAGTGACCATACTTTGTTTTGGCAAGATGTTTGGCATGGAGATCTCAAACTAAGAGACTTGTTCCCTTTAGTGATATGAACTTGCTAGAGCCAAATATGGTAAGGTGTATAGTTTTTTGGTCTTCTACCAAGGAGGCATGGGACATTGTATTACATAAAGAGCCTTCCAACTTGGTTTTCCAACAATGGATTGCTCTCATGGCCTTCTTAATGTGGTCCTCTCTTTCACAAAGGGAAAACATGGCTTCTTGGTCTCATACTAGTTACGAGACTTTCTCAACTTTGTTCATGTATATCTTTCTTTGGATTTTGTCATCACCTTGGCTGCCTTAAGCATAACTTGTAGGGGGCGTGCAACTCCCACCACACCACATGTGTCTCTCATGGGCTGACTTGTTCTTCATGATATGTATCATATGGATACTAAAGTCAAAAGGCAAGGTTTCCACCGAGCTAGCCATTGCTCACTATGCTTTTGTGAGGAAGAGTCTACAAACCACCTGTTTTGGAATTATTGCTTCTTCAGCACTTTGTTGCACCGTGCTTGGAACGATGTCTTTATGAATGGGAACAACTTATCCTTCCCTAGAGAGGTTTTGATTATGCCGCACACCAACTCTGAGGTCGTCTGCTAGAAGTTTCTTTGGTGTACTTAGGTTATGACGGCTTGGCGACTGGTTTGGTTAGAAAGGAATCATCGTATCTTCCAATGGAAACCTTGTGACATTGAGGGCATCTACAACCACTTGCGCTGGGCATTCGGCGTGGGAACACACCTCAAGTGGCCTGACCTACCCACTGATTGTATCGGAGAACACATGTCAGTTTTTCCTTGCCCATCTTGATTGATGTTGTTTCTTAGTATGGTCTTCTTCTCTCCATTTCTTTTATTTTTTGTTGTTTTAACGAATGGGGACACTGATACCTCATCACTCTTTTATTCCTTCTTTGTACTTGTGCTAGAATGTTGTATCTCTTGAACTACTAGTATTGCAATCAATATATTTTATTTTCTCTCAAAATAAAAACTTCTCACAACCATCTAAGCTATCAGGTGCATCAAAAAACACTGTATGAAGGGTTTTACTCGACCATAGATGACAGAGAGAAGGGGTTGGAGTTTTTGCTAGAATTGGGTGGCTTGAGACCCAAATCTGACTACGAAGTGCTGGCACTAGTGATGCAAACTGAGGAGGAATGCACAATCAAGTGATGAAGCAGCCAATGGGATGTTGCCACATCAGGCTTACACTTTAGTGTAAGTAACCTTCAGCCAAGCGCAACCACGCATGGCACAGCCGCACAATATAAGCATTCGGTTGGCCAGCAGAGCACAACAACAACTAGGCCAGTTCAACCAGTGCAGCACTCGAGCTCAGCAGCTCCGTCAGCTGAGCATGTGACAGGTCAGCCAACAACGCACTAACAGAATACACAAGTCAGATGTCCAGATTCAGTGCATTGATGAAGGAATTTGAAATGTCAGATTTGGGGATGCTATGTTGTTTTCTTGGTCTTCATGTCGTGCAATCTGAAGAAGGGATTTTCGTGTCTCAAGAAAAGTATGCTTTGGAACTGCTCAAAAAATCAAAGATGTTGAATTGCAAAGTTTGTGAAACTCCGATGAATGCGAATGAAAAATTGAGTTTGGAAGATGGAATGGCAAGAGCAAATGAAAGATGTTTTAGAAGCTTGGTCGGTGGATTAATGTATTTAACTCACACTCGGCCAAACATTGTATTCTCAGTCAGTATGATCTCAAGGTTTATGCACAATCCATCTGTGCAACATCTAGGCGCAGCAAAAAGAATTCTTCGCTATATACGGGCAACAATCAATTATGGAATTTTTCATAATCATGTTACTGACTTTAATTTGATTGGATTTACTGACAGTGATTGGGCAGGTTCAATGGATGATCGAAAAAGCACAAGCGGGTTTGCTTTCAGTTTTGGTTCAGGCATTGTGTCGTGGTGTTCAAAGAAACAAAATTCAATAGCGCTATCATCTTCAGAAGCGAAATATATTGCGGCTACATCTGCTACCTGTCAAGCAATCTGGATGAGGCGTGTTATGAAGGATCTGCATATAGAGCAAAATCTCCCAACTAAGCTCTATTGTGATAATCAGTCTACAATTTCTATTGCTAAAAATCCTACTTTTCATGGTAGGACAAAGCACATTGAGCTTAGATATCATTTTATAAAGGATGCAGTGGAAAAAGGTGAAGTAGTGCTGAAGCATTGCTCTACAAATGATCAAGTTGCTGATGGCTTCACAAAAGCCTTGTCATTTAAAATTTTTTTGATGTTCAGAGAATCCATAGGCGTGCAAGGCCTTTCACATTAAGGGGGAAAATGTTGGTAATGCTCAAGGTCGTGGGCAAGAGGATCCAAAGCCCACGTCTGTTTTTTGTGCTCAAGGAAGAAGAAGTGGGTAGGGCATCCAATGCCCACGATTTTCTTGAAGGGCACTCAAAGCCCACGATATGTTAGTTTTCCTAGTTAATAGGAATTGCTTTTTGTTAGTAGGGAGAAGTGGTTGTGTACGTGTGTTAGCTTTCCTACTTTTTAGCCTAGGTTTCTATTTTCGTGTAAAGGGCTTTTGCCCTCTATAAATGTGGTATCTCTTCATGTTAAAAAAGTAGAGAAGTGTAGAGAGTTGTAGAGAGAGTGTGTTAGAGAGAAAAGGGAGTTCGTGACTTAATATATTGTTGAAATTTTTGCTTTTCAGCTGTTGTACTTTGTGATATTTCAAGTTTTGCATTTTTGCTTTTTACCCTACGTTTCTCTCACGATGCTCTTCTTCGTCTCCTGACCTCGACACTGGGCGCCTCTCCGTCTCCAACCCAAATACCTACATGAGGATTTTGACAAGTATGTCTCCATTCTCTCTCTCAAATCTCTCCTTCAATCTCTCTCTCTCTCTCTCAATCTCTCTCCCCTCATCACTTTCTCTTTCAATCTGTCTCTCTCTCATTCCGGCAGCTCGTAGATGGGTCACACTTTTTTTTGGGGGTCGTTGATGCCTTAGATGCACGTCATCTATGGCTTCCAAAATAAATTGTTGAAACACTGAGTCTTTTAGAGTTTTCAATATTTGGTTTTGAACCTTCTTTTTCAGTTTTTTTTTTTAAGTAGATGAGAAATTCACGATGCAACAAGAAGCGGAATCGCAACTGTGCAGGTTCCATATTGCTGATAACATTTCTATAGAAGACGTCATTCGCTCGCTCTAACCTTTCCTGTTTTTTACATTTATGATTTGCCAGCTTCTTTTTGTTAGACTTATGGAAAATACCAACATGGTGAACAAAGCATGGTTTGTGCACCCAATTACTGCTTGCAATGTTTGCTCTTTTTTTTCTCACCAGTTCTGTTCTTTTTCCTGTTTGATGTTGCGTGCTCCTCGTGCGATTAGTCATTCGCATATTTCATTATTGTTACTGTTGTTAACCATTAAAAACTTTATATATATATATATATATATATATATATATATATATATATATACACACACCGCCGCACCCCTGCACCTAAGTTTTTTTTAAAGTGCCGCATCGCCGCACCCGCACCCACACCTATGTGACATAGATGGCAGACTAACTACACAATTTGTGATTCCGATGGTCGGTTCCTAAAAGCATGATGGTGCATCTCAACAACAAACGCCAAGGAAAGAGATTAGAGTGTGGGAAAAAATAATGTGATATTTCAGGTTGGTGGAGTGTGGAGTCTGTTTCCTACCTTGATATAAATCTTAAAATTTTGTGAATTTTTTACCATCGACTTCATATTCGAACTACACTTGCAGAGTTCTTGTAACACTCTTAAATTCTCTCTATTTAAGGAGGGCAATCCGTCCTTTGTAGGGCATGGTATCTCAATTGAATAAAAAGTTTCGGTGCAGCCGTGTACGTTGGCAACTCTTGCTCAACCACGTAAATCTTTGTTACTTGTGTAGTTTGATCTTTTCTTTTGCTTTTAGTTTTTTTGTTTGTCGATGTGTTGTATTGTTCCCAACACAGGCAACTCAAACGTCATGATTGCAGCATCACGCAAGGACCATGTATCTTAAATCAATTCCAGATTAGAAGGAAGAGGTTCTCACACTGTAGATTTGGATGATCTGATTAGGCACTTACACTGGTTTCACAGATTGATCATAAAAACGGACATTAGAGTACTAAATGGGTTGGCTCGATCCCTTGCGCATTTAGCCTACTCTGGCAACAAACATCATTGGTGGAATATGAACCCTGATTGGGTTCCATCTTTGTAATCTTGTGTTCATAACGTGATAATAAACAGGTAGGGGTCTGCTTAACCCCAGCTCTCATTGTCGAAAAAAGAAAAAAGAAAGACTTTATTGAGAAACAGTTTATTAAACAAAAGAAACATTCAAGCACGCTTAAACTGATCAAGCATGCAGAGGACACACTGTTCCCACTAAAATGCATAACTGAAACTTATCTAAAAAGTCTTGACCACAAATCCTTCATCCTAATAACATCTGTTTATTCCCTCCTAAACAGCAAACATGTGCAACTTGTTGGACATTATGGGTTACGGGTCCAACCCGCAGTCTGACCCGGTTTGACACCATGTTAGTGGGTCACGTAAGTGACTGAATAATGGAGGTAGTGGGTGGGAGTTACGTGAATGTGGAGAGACCACATTCACGTAACTGCCCAATTCTCCATTATAAATATGGGATTAGGGGCTACGAAGTTGATGAGAGTTCATAGCCATATCCTGCCCAAATTCACTTCTGCATTCAGGCGCAGCAGAACAGGTCCTGCTCACCGTCGACATTAGGCCTGGGCTCATTGTGGGCGTCGACCGGCTGAGGAGAACGCCGAACCACCTACACTGACAATGGCGAATCCAGGTACGCTCCCTGTCTTGTTATTTTCACAGGGTTTCGCCCAACAATGGGTTATGGGCCCGGTATCCGGTCTGAACCGGGTCATACCCGGGTCCATGTTGGATCGGGTTGAACCCGGTATCCATTTTGGACAGGGTCGAACCCGGTATCTGTTTTGGACCGGGTCCGACCCGGGCCTATTTCGGACCGGGTCTAACCCGGGTTTTGGTTCGGGCCGGGTCCGACCCGTATTAAGTATGGGTCAGGTCAGACCCGGATCCCATTTGAAACTGGGTTGGATCCATAAAAATAGGATCCAAACACTATTGAGACTGAATCGGATCAGGAACCTGATCCGACCCCTTCTGGAACCGGTTCGGAGCCATTTTTGACCGGTTCTTTCCAGTTTTTCACCGGTTCTGGGATGCTGAGACTCTGTTTTCATAAATATAAAGAAATACAGGGATTTTGGCATACGGTTATAGGGTTTTATGAACTTTTGTTCATATTAAGTATCGGTTTATAAGGTTCAGAACCGGTTCGGACCCTTAGATGACCGGTTCGGGGCGGTTTCAGACCGGTTCAGAGTGTTTTTAGATCGGTTCCTGCATGAGGACCCTGAGTTTTACCCATATGAGCATGCTTTTGTTATTTTTCATGCTTTATAAAGTATTTATTTTGAATAATGCATGACTTATGCAAGTTAATTCATGAATTTAGCGTTGGTTAAGTTATGCATACTGATTTTAAGCATGAATTATAACTAAATTTATGACAATTAGTTTATGCATTTGTGTTGTAGTATGAACTGATATTATGTCATGAATATACATGTATTAAAATGTGTGCATGGGTGTGCTCCATAATACGAATAGTTTTTTCGGTAAAAGATTTTGATTAACCGATTCATGTAATCACCAAAGTGATCTGAGTCGTGTTAATTAAAGATTCTTTGGACCGTATTAAGATTCGTAATTATGATTGTGTGTGAATTTATGAAACATCGATTCTACCCAAAGGTAGGTCGTTGTGTTCCAAATTTACACAGGGTGTAATAGTAGATGTGTATTCCAGCCCATGAAGCATGTTCGTACCCAAAGGTACAGTGCTGAATTGCCTCTGGATTCATGATCTACTAGTTTCACCAACTGAAGTCAATTCCTTGAGAATTGAAGAGACGGAGCAATTATGAGTATTATCGTTTTCACCAAAGTGAAACGATAATGGCTCAACTATGCTTGTCTCAGAAAAGGTGAAAATAAAGGGTCTCACTTTTACTTTTTCAACATGAGTCTTGTTTGAGCAATAATAGTAACATCTTTCTGTTTTTCGTTCCTTTGATTTATCAGGTTCCTTCCATATCGACGGTTCTAGTAGTATCCCTATCTTAGACGGATCGAATTTTTCTGATTGGAAATAAATTGTGTTATTCACTTTGGGCTATATGGATTTAGATCTAGCCCTTAAAATTGACGAACCTCCCACTCTTACAGAGCAGAGTACAGTCGATCAGAAGGCTGCCTCTGAGAAGTGGGAGCGCTCAAACAGACTTAGCCTGTTGTTTTTGCAATCTCAGGTGGCTAAGAACATTCGAGGCGCTATTCCTCACTGTAGGATTGTGAAGGAATTTCTGGGAGCCATTGAGGCTCAATTCGTCACTTCTAATAAGGCAAGGTCCAGTACCCTCATGTCCAAATTAGTGTCTATGAAATATGCTGGTGACAGTCACATCCGACAGCACATTTTGGAAATGAGGAATATTGCGACTCAACTGAATGACATGAAGTTCGCCATCTCTGACTCGTTTTTAGTCCATCTGATCTTAACCTCGTTACCTACTGAGTATGGACCCTTTAAAATCTCCTACAACACACATAATGATGAGTGGTCTTTTAATGACCTCTTGAGTAAGTGTGTTGAGGAAGAGGAGAGATTGAAGGGTGAGAGGGTGCCAAGTGCACATATGGCCTCTCATAAGGATAAACAGAGGATGAGGCCAAAGAAAAGCTCCTTCAAAAGGAAGAATCAGAAGAGAGCCAGTGGTGAGAGTTCAAACTCTCAGGCGAAAGCAAAATCCCAGTTTGGTGGCCCTTCTATAAAGTGTTTCTTCTGCAAAAAGAAAGGGCATAAGAAGGTGGACTGTTTGAAGTTCAAGAAATGGCTTGAAAATAAAGGTAATAAGTCATTCGTTTCTCATGAGTGCAATTTAATTCATGTTCCATTGTATAGTTGGTGGATTGATTCTGGTGCCACGGTGCACATTGCCAACTCTTTGCAGGCATTTCTGAACAAAAGGGAACCAACGGAGCATGAAAGAAGCATCTTCTCAGAAAATAAGATGTGTTCGCATGTTAAGAGCGTTGGGACCTGCAGAATTGTGTTGGAGTCGGGATTCATGTTGGATTTGGTCGATACATTTTATGTTCCATCTTATAGTCGGAGCCTAATTTCAATTTCAAAAGTTGATAAGTTTTATTTTGTGTTTAAATTTGAAAAATCTGAACTTATTATTATGAAAAATTCAATGAATATAGGTTCTGCATATATGTGTGATGGTTTGTATCGATTAAGAACCAAACTCCAAATTCAGGAATCTCACTCCATTGAGAACACAATGATTGGCAATAAACGTGGTCTAAAGGATGATCAATCCTATTTACTTTGGCATCGGAGGTTAGGACATATCTCGAAAGAGAGAGTCCAAAGACTCGTGAAAGAGGGAATCCTTGGATCCCTTGATTTTACGAATATAGAGCCATGTGTTGACTGCATAAAGGCTAAGCAGTCTAACACATATAAGAAAGATGCCAAACACAGCAATGGAAAGTTAGAGATAGTGCATACGGATGTCTGCGGCCCTTTTTCACCGTGTTATACGGGTGAAAAGTATTTTGTCACCTTTATAGACGATTACTCACGGTATATGTATCTCTACTTATTATCTGAAAAATTAGAAGTCTTTTAGGTTTTTAAGGACTTCAAGAAAAAAGTAGAGAAACAAACCGGTGAAGTTATTAAGGTTGTCAGGTCAGATAGAGGTGGCGAATATTATGGTCGTTTCACTGAGATGGGACAAAAGGAAGGTTCATTAGCGCGGTTTCTAAAAGAGGAAGGCATTGTACCTCAGTATACCATGCCTGGTAGTGCTTATCAGAATGGTGTAGCTGAGAGGAGAAACCGTACGCTTAAAGAAATGGTTCGAGAGATGTTGAATCACTCAAACCTTCCTTTAACCTTGTGGGGTGAAGCTCTTAGGACTGCAGTGCATATTTTGAATAAGGTTCCTACGAAGGCTGTTCAAAAGACTCCTTACGAATTATGGACAGGTAGAAAACCTTCTTTGTTATATATGCACATATGGGGATGTCCAGCAGAAGCTAAATTGTATAACCCACATATAAAAGCTTTTGATCTTAGGACAACTAGTGGTTTCTTCATTGGTTATCCAGAAAGATCGAAAGGCTTTAGGTTTTATTGTCCATCTCATACACCACAGATAGTGGAAACAGATAAAGCAAGATTTCTTGAGAATGGTTCTATTGGGATAGATGCATCTCAAAATATTGATTTTGAGGAAATGCAGGATTCAGGTTCTACACCTGCTGAGGTTAATGACCCGATTTTCTCTATCATTGTTCCTTCGAGTAATGTAAGAGAAAGTCCAGTCAATGAACATCAATCCCAACTAGATCCGGTTGTTGATGAGGATATACAACAACAACAGGATATAGAAGCTCATTTTGAACCACCTGTAGCACCTGTATGGAGGTCTACCAGAATTAGGAAATCTGCTATCCATCCGGACTATGTGGTGTATTTACAAGAGTCAAATGATTTCATAGACATTTATGAAGATCCCTTCACATTTGCAGAAGCCATTGAAAGTGAAAGATCAACACATTGGATCAATGCCATGAAAGAAGAGCTTGACTCTATGGCAAAGAACCAAGTGTGGGATCTTGTACCTCGACCTGATGGAGTTAGACCTGTTGGTTGTAAATGGGTTTACAAAACCAAAACAGACTCTAAAGGTCATATGGAGAGGTACAAGGCTAGGCTTGTTGCAAAAGGTTTCACACAGATAGAGGGCATTGATTATATTGAGACTTTTTCTCTTGTCTCAACTAAAGATTCATTAAGGATAATCATGGCCCTCGTAGCTCATTTTGATTTAGAGCTACATCAGATGGATGTGAAAACTGCCTTCCTGAATGGGGATCTGGATGAGGAGGTATAGATGACTCAAATAACTTAGTTTGCAAATTGAATAAGTCAATTTATGGACTTAAACAGGCCTCCCGCCAATGGTATAAGAAGTTCAATCAGGTAATAATGAACTTTGGATTCACTGAAAACATTGTTGATCAGTGTATTTACATTAAGACTAGTGGGAGTAAGTTCATAATTTTGGTTTTATATGTTGACGATATTCTTCTTGCAACTGATGATTTGAGTCTTTTACATGAAACAAAAGACTTTCTTTCCTCTCATTTCGATATGAAAGACATGGGTGAGGCCACTTATGTCCTTGGAATCGAGATCCGTCGTAACAGAACTAAGGGTGTCCTTGGCCTATCTCAGAAATCCTATATCCTTAAGGTTCTTAAAAGATATGGGATGGAGAATTGTTCTCCTAGTTCGGCACCTATAGTGAAAGGGGATAAATTAAGCTTGAAGGACTGTCCTCAGGATGATATTGCGAAGGCTCAGATGGATGTTGTCCCATATGCTTCAGCAGTTGGGAGTTTACAGTACGCGCAGACCTGCACTCGACCTGATATAACATTTGTTGTGGGAATGCTTGGTAGATATCAGTCAAATCCAGGCATTGCGTACTGGAAGGCAGCGAAGAAGGTCATGCGCTATTTACAAGGAACGAAAGACTATATGTTGACCTACAGGAAAGCTGACCACCTAGAGGTCATTGGATACTCTGATGCGGACTTAGGAGGATGTATTGACAGTAGAAAATTCACTACTGGATACATTTTCCTTCTAGCGGGTGGTGTTGTCTCATGGAGAAGCGGAAAGCAGTCTACCACTGCTGCTCATACCATGGAGGCGGAATTTATTGCTCTATACGAGACTTCGTCACAGGCCATTTGGATAAGGAACTTCATTATGGGTCTTGGTATAGTGGACTCTATTGAGAGACCACTAAAGATCTTTTGTGATAATGAAGCAGCTGTGTCCTTTTCAAATAACAACAAGAGCTCAACATCGTGTCGACACATGGAGTTAAAATATTTTGTTGTTAAAGAAAGGACTGAGAATCATCTGGTATGTATTGATACAATTGGGACGAAGGAAATGACTGCGGATCCCCTTACTAAAGGGCTAGCACCGGGATTGTATTCCCAACATGTAAAGGGGATGGGTTTTTTTTTTATTCCTTCTAATGTATGACAATACATTATGTAATCACATTTGTGTTTATGTTTTGATTCTCTAAGGTTTTGAGTTATTGTTGATTTTGCATAAATGATCTCTCATATGGGTTAGAGAGAATAGCAGAATAACAATATTAAAGGACCAATAGAATAGGTAAGAGACCAACCTATTCATAAAGGTAATTTCTTTACATGCCTAAGCACTGAAGGTGAATTGTAGTGTAGTACAAGGAAATATGACATTTCACAAAGGGGTGTTCATATCCTTGACTCATACGATTCATCCTTGTGATAAAGGGTGGCATGTGAACCCACATGAAGAATTAAATCGAGATAACGGTATACACCTCGATTTAGTACACTTGGTGTCAATGGGTTAAGTGGGAGAATGTTGGACATTATGGGTTACGGGTCCAACCCGCAGTCTGACCCGGTTTGACACCATGTTAGTGGGTCACGTAAGTGACTGAATAATGGAGGTAGTGGGTGGGAGTTACGTGAATGTGGAGAGACCACATTCACGTAACTGCCCAATTCTCCATTATAAATATGGGATTAGGGGCTACGAAGTTGATGAGAGTTCATAGCCATATCCTGCCCAAATTCACTTCTGCATTCAGGCGCAGCAGAACGGGTCCTGCTCACCGTCGACATTAGGCCTGGGCTCATTGTGGGCGTCGACCGGCTGAGGAGAACGCCGAACCACCTACACTGACAATGGTGAATCCAGGTACGCTCCCTGTCTTGTTATTTTCACAGGGTTTCGCCCAACACAACTTTCCTACGCGGAAGCAGGCTTCATCTCTGCTTTGATTGCTGCTACGAGTTGATCAAAAGCTTCTTCCCATGCTTTCTTCATATCCAAGGACCACATTTCTGGGACAGCCTCCTTGATCGCCTCCAACAGTGCATATTTCATAACCTGAGTAACCAAAATGAAACAGAAACCCAGAAAAACTCGTGTGTTTCTAAGGATTGTATATTATTCTACCAAGACAAGCGGCGCTGTGATAATATCATGCAAATGTAATTTGTGAGAAATAACTTCAAATCTTACATCAAAGTGTTCAGCAATGACTCCATATTTGATATGTACAGCACCAAGATGCTTTAGAGTTGATCCTCCTACTGTTACTTTCCCCGCTTTTCGTAGTTGTACTGCGGACTCGCACGCCTGAAAAAAAAAATGTCCCTCGTTATTGTGGACACTTTCATGTGCACGGGCACGTGTGTAAAATTTATTATGGTTGAGAACCATATAATAACATATACAGAGAAAGGGTGGGTGTGCAAGCCCTTGGAATCTACAGAGATATGGAAGGATATCACATATTACATATAATAGCTTTCAAGATAATTGCTTATGTTGGAGGGCAGTTGTATTCCCAAATATTAACATTTATCAAGGAAGATGATAATTTACAGTTTTTTTCATTTCTCCTGTCTAATCTTATTTAATTTTTATTCAATCAGTCCTTTATTTTGTAACACTGAGTGCACAAGATGAGCCACTTTACAAAATAAATTTAAAAATTTGTTGATCAAAATCTTTCAATCCTTAAGAAAACATACTTATGTGTCATCCAAAAGCCAACACCACAAAAATTGCATGATCCGAAAGCCAGCCCCCACTAATTCTACCATATACAGCACGTGTATAGAGACATGCTTGTGTCAAAATCTGATGATCCAAAAGCAATGTGCCACTGCACTTGATCACCCTTCCAGCTTCTCTTGGTACAGCCTGTCAGAGTGGGGTCTATCAGCAAATGGATGGTGATCAGGTGCAGCAGCACATTACATTTGTGCGATGTGATTGCAGCAATAATAATTCTAGCATATAAAGCATATTTGTACAGTCAGAATTTAAAAAAAAACAGTGAAAATTGGTGTGCACTGCTCACCTATAAAACTCCGTACACATACTGGCATGCATGCAGGCATATTACATTAGATATTTAGACCTAACCATAGGCCAAAGAAGTGCTTCAAGATGATTAATATTATCAATGTCTCACAATTTTTTCAAAATTAGTATTATGAAAAAACTGCCCAAAATATCATGATGGAGCCGACTGCAACATATAAAAATAAGACATACAAAGTGCGATCCAAGGGGTAGTTACTATACTTTGAAGTTATATCTACGAAATACAAGAGCTGTAACACCATAAACTTCTCTGTTTTAGTTATACCATTGTAAAGATGGATGAGGCGTGGGCTTTGATCCGAGGTTTCTGGTCAAGTGGCACACCCGAATTACCAAGAAATGAAAACAGCCGTTTTGTAGATGGGGTGATGTCAAATATCCTGCAGTTCCCATATCATATCCATCTTAGCTTTAGCATAAGGAAAGTAAAAAGGTGAGACTCGGGTTGGATCTGGGCATTACTCAGTGCGACTTAATCAGGCTTGACCTGATCGGATTTGGATTCAGATACGGGTGGAAAAAGATAAAACCAAACCCAGATCAGACTAGCTTAAAACCCAGTATTTACATTTAAATCAGTTCAGGTTTTTTGGTGGGATTCGAGTTTGAGTTTTAATGCAAAACTTAATACCAAAACCCAGATCCAACTATTAATCAGATCCAGATTTAGCAACCGAACCCGATTAATCGGATTAGGATTCGGGTCAGATGTTGGGTTACATCCCACCCATTGACATCCCTAGCAGGCATGCTCCAAGTGATGCCAACTCAAGCTCAAACTCGGCCCAATATATATATATCAAATACTTGGTCCTCGGTCAAAAGTAGCTGTAAAAGAAGAAAAAATATCAGGTGAAATCACATTGCACATTTTGAACGTGCTGCTGCACCTGAGCACCCACCATCTGTTGTTGGGCCTCACAACTGACAGGCTATATGGAAAGATGGAGGGTGCTAAGGTGCAGCAGGACATCAATAATGTGCAATATGACTGCACCTGATCCAGCATCGCAAAAGAGTCGGTTAGGCTCAGTATGGACATGGTAATGAGTAAATAGATGGAGGAACAGTTTCATGAACAACCCTCGAGTCCATGAAATATATGCAAGTCAAAGACATACTTTGCAAAGCCCCCAAGACCCAATTTGTTGACTTAGTCAACTCAGCTCATACAAACTGAGCCTTCCCCGAATCATGGCAAGAACAACTTGAGTCTAGCTAGACTCGACCATATCTAACAACCAAATGCGTACTGGGCCATTTTGAATTATGGCAAGGACTATTTCAGTCGAGCTAGGCTCGACTAGAACTAGAAACCAGGCTGAGATCTTTTTGAGCCATGCCAACTGCATTCAAATGGGTATGACCCAGTCTGGGTTGATCAACCAAGCTTTATGTTCTGAGACCAACCGAGCAACTTGTTTTTTTTTTTTTTTTTTTGGGAGGGAGGGGGGGGGGGGGGGGCGGGATTTAAAACTCGAAGAAACCGCACCCGACACGAAGACCTGATCGTGCTGTCACAGCTGCCATCCCTACGGTCATCGTGCTGGCAGCATAAAACTCGTTTAAAGCAACAAATTAAGAAAGAGTTCAAAACTCAAAAGCCAAAGGTGATCACCCACTTTGTGAAGACCTTCATCCCCAGCCCAGCTGCATTCTTCTTCATAACTTCCCATGATTTGATCACCAAAGTCTCTTGTTCTGCTGAGAATGCCATGGTGCCCCTAGCTCTGCCATCAAACATGAAATCATAGAGATATTAATAAAGTTCGCGCAATGTCGGCCGGCTGGTAAACGAACTGAACAAAGGGTCTTCGCACTCAGCTCATTTTTAAGGCGAGCCGAGTTCGAGCCGACTTGTTTAAAAAACAAACCTTTTCTAAAGTTGAAACTGATCAAATTTAGACAGTGACCTATTAAGCCAAGCTCACAAAGCTGTAAGCAATGAGATTAAACGTATTGCTTGCAAGCCAAACACTTCAAAGATCTATACACTAATACATAAATATGGATCCGAACTAAAGCTGAGTACTTGTGGGGAGCAGCGAGGGTTGTGCTTGGGCTTGGGCTTGGCAGGCACACGGATGTTTATATAGAGAAACAAAACCCGTTTCTGTCTGGGAGGAGGGAAAGCCTGGTTAATTTTGGGGCGACTCTGACCAAAAAACTGTGGGCAGGAGTTTAGATTCTCTCTCCACCAGTGCCAGTGGTTCTGATTTGTTATCAGTATGGGATACGCATAGTATCGGCAGAAAATCGATACGCTTCACTCAAAATTTAATTTTTTAAATATTATTTTAATAGTTTTAACATGTGTCATGTAATATTTTTTTATTGTTTTTTGACCGATACAAAACGATTCACTTGAGTATCGGTATAGGTCCATACAGCTGAATCGATGGCCAAAGTATTCAGGGCCGATACTGATACTGATACTGGCAACATTGCTGGTTGTGTTCAAGGTGAGATGGTTTGATTCTCTCCCCAAGATTAAGGCTTTATGGGCAGACGTGCAGCGATGATTGATTTGATTCTGAGATTAAAGAGTAAGGCGGTGTGACGTGTCCAAGACGTGCAGGGTAGCAGAGGTTTAAGGTTGCAGAGCAGAATCGATGTTAGCACTACATTTTAAAATGAGCCTTTGACATAGTACTTTGTTCCGAAGCTAGCAGTGCTTAAGGTTAGTCGCCAAGTTGGCTGTTGTACTAGACACTTAAATGATCGTGATTCAGCATGGACGATTTAAAAAGAATCAACCCTTGGGTCGTTTTTTTTTATGGAAATTAGTATATGTTTTTTCTAAATCACAAAAAAAATGTGTTTTGTCAACCATCGATTTTGGAATAGCCAAAAATCCTGCACACAATTCAGATTTCAGCGATTTAAATTAATGGGATCTTCATTGTATCAATGATGTAGTTCACATCCATGAAGTCCCATTCTATCAATGGAATCCGAAAGAGGCGTATGAAGATAGCGATGACTTAGAGCACGTTTGAAATTGAGAAAGATGTAAGAAAAGTGATACAAAATCAAAATTTTGTATGGTTTTTTCGACCATTGCAAACAAGAAAAAAAAATTCTTTATAAGAGTTTTCCTAAAAAGATTACTTTTTATAAGAAACATTCATCGGTTGAAGAAGGTGAAATGTTTCCTATCAAGAGAAAATTGTGAGGTTTACTCTCCACCACCCATTTCAATAGATCTCACCACCACCACTCGAAAAACCACCCTCCCCTCCATCAATCAACATCATCCATCACCACCCACCATCATGTACCCACGTCCCAAAAAATGATGCCGAAGAAGCTCCACCATTATCACCACCACTATCATCCACTTCTTGAAAAAACGCACCGAAGAAGCTCCACCAATACCCCCTCCTCTCATTTTTTTAAGATTTTTTATTTTAATTTTCTCTTGCTGCATAAACAAGTTAAAAAATTTCATTTTAGAATAATTATCATATTAAAATTTCTCATAGGCAAAATTTTCTTTTCTTATGAGAGTTTTTCTTGCTTCCAAACATGCCTTAGGGGATGAGTGGAACCAGATCCTGTGGTGCACTTCTTTTCCTCCACCCACTTTTTATCATTTATTTATAGAAGTGAAAAATAGTTTTTTTCCTGATAGGTAAGTTGTGTTATGATAACCAGTAACTCCTAAGAGTTACTCTCAGTGGTTAATGACTAGGGATCGAAGCAGGTTATATGTCCCCCCCCCCCCCCCCGAACTGGGCAGTTAGCTACATCTCATGTTCGGGGGTCCCAAAGAGCACCACGTATGTAAGCATGTGTGTCTCGTATCCCCATGTTTGTCAGCATTAATTAGCGTTGGAGTTTGATGCGATTGCAAAGACTTAAGTACCCTCTCCTCCATTGGTGCCAAAAAAAATGACGATTCTTGAAAAGGAGTGGTTGTAAAGACTTAAGTGCCCCGAAGATGATTATTTAAGACCCAGTCTCTGCACTGCAGGATTATCTGAGAAAGAAATCTCCCCTGGAGGAGGCCATGAACATCAACTCTCTCACTCACTCTCTCCCTTCTATTTCTGCTTCTATGCACATCCAACAGAAGATCTTACATTGCTCCATCAAGCACCGGCTGACCTGCACATTGACTATTGTGGAGCCTGATTCAGAGTTTTTACTTTTACAGGAGGTGGGTTTGAGGGCTCATCCCAGCGTGGGTAGCATCATTCAACTAAATGAGTTGTAGATCCTGATTCAGAGTTTTTACCCTTACAGGAGAGGGGTCTGGGGGCTCCTCCCAACGTGGGTAGCATCATTCAACTTGAAGAGTTGTGGAGTCTGATTCAAAGTTTTTATCCTTACAGAAAAAGGGGGTCTGAGGGCTCCTCCCAGCATGGGTAGCATCATTCAACTTGAAGAGTTGTGGAGTCTGATTCAGAGTTTTTACCCTTACAGATAGGGGGTCTGAGGGCTCCTCCCAGCGTGGGTAGCATCATTCAACTTGATGAGTTGTGGAGTCTGATTCAGAGTTTTTACCCTTATATAAGGAGGGTTTGGGGGCTCCTCCCAACGTGGATAGCATTGTTCAACTTGATTCGTTGTGGAGCCTGATTTAGAGTTTTTGCCCTTACAGGAGAAGGGTTTGGGGGCTCCTCCCATCGTGAGTAGCATAGTTCAACTTGATTCGTTGAGGAGCCTGATTTAGAGTTTTTGCCTTTACAGGAGGGGGTCCGGGGGCTCCCCCCGGCACGGGTCCCAGATGTCGTGGTCAAAAAATGCACAGGATGTCGTGGTGAGAAAGACATATGTTTTTTCCAAGCAAGGTTGGAAGAAATCAATGGAAAATCCAACAGGGAGCATGCCAGAATTAAGATGTGGATGTCAAGCGAGAATGGTGTTGTGCAACTCAAATAACACAAAATAATAAGGGTATGGTTTTTAGTTAAAATGGAGAATGAAATGATAATAGAAATTTCTTAAAATTTACAGGAATAAACTAGACTCAATAACAAAGACACCATTTTTTACGGATTTGGAATATGACCTCCGGTTAAGGAGATATGACCCTGACAAGTTGGTCCTAATTCGGGTAGCGATTTACAGCGATTTGCTTACTGAATAATACTATAAATCGCTATAGCAATTTGCGGAAGACACTACAAATCGCTATAGTGAGATTCAAAAACACTATAAATCGCTATAGCGATTTGCGAAAGACACTACAAATCGTTATAGTGAGATTCAAAAACACTATAAATCGCTATAGCGATTTGCAGAAGACACCACAAATCGCTATAGTGAGATTCAAAAATACTATAAATCGCTATAGCGATTTGCGGAAGACACTACAAATCGCTATAGTGAGATCCAAAAATACTATAAATCGTTATAGCGATTTGCAGAAGACACTACAAATCGTTGTTGAAAAGCCGGATAACACTATAAATCGTTGTAAGAAAGCCTGATAACACTACAAATCGTTGTTGGAAGGCCCCAAAAAAATTTGGTTCGGAGGGTGCTGCCCCCGAGCCCCCCCCCCCCACCCCCACCCCCACCCCCCCCCCGCCAGAGGCGGGCCCCCCTGGACCCCCGCCCGCTGACCGCGCAGCGGGATCCGCGTCGGGGGGGAACCCCCGAACCCCCCTCCTGTAAGGGCAAAAGCTCTAAATCAGGCTCCACAACGAATCAAGTTGAACGATGCTACCCACGCTGGGAGGAGCCCTCAAACCCTTCTCCTGTAAGGGCAAAAACTCTGAATCAGACTCCACAACTCT
This sequence comes from Nuphar pumila, assembly GCF_984573655.1. NCBI lineage: Eukaryota > Viridiplantae > Streptophyta > Magnoliopsida > Nymphaeales > Nymphaeaceae > Nuphar > Nuphar pumila. The sequence continues at coordinate 92,407,883 of NC_143254.1, forward strand.
TCAAGTTGAACGATGCTATAGTCAGTGTGCAGGTCAGTCGATGTTTGATGGAGCAATGTAAGATCGTCTGTTGGATGTGCACAGAAGTAGAGAGAGAAGAGAGAGAGAGTGAGAGGGTTGATGTTCATGGCCTTCTCCAGGGAGAACTCTTTGCCTCCCTTGATTTCTTCTCTAGAGAGAGAGAGGGTTTTACAGTGTTTTACGGAGAAAGAAAAAGAAGACTTTGAAGAGTCAACATCATCCTCAACTTTCTGGATGGAGGACATGTTTGTCCTTTTTTTGAACGGAGAAAAAAGAAGAAGACTTTGAAGAGTCAACATCATCCTCGACTTTCTGGATGGAGGACATGTTTGTCCTTTTTTTGAACGGAGAAAGAAGAAGAAGACTTTGAAGAGTCAACATCATCCTCGACTTTCTGGATGGAGGACATGTTTGTCCTTTTTTTGAACTATTTGTTTTTTCTTTTTTGAATGAAGGGCATTTTTGTCATTTTATCAAACCATCACTTTATGAGAAGAATAGTAAGAAAGGGCACTTAAGTCTTTGCAATAACACCAGAGTCTGATGCAAAGTTATGTCAACATACACGGGAATACGAGCCCCATGTGCTTGTATACGTGGTGCTCATTCAAAGCCCCGAACACAAACGTGGGATTCAGTGAATCATCCGGGGGGAACATACACCACCCTCTCACTAGGGATGGCAGTGGACCGGGGGAAAGCGGGGCCCCGCCTCGCCCCGTTTGGACCGGGGATGAAGGGTATGAAACAGGGATGGAGGCGGGGACGAAGGTTAAAATCCATCCCCGTCTGGGGGTGGAGGCAGGGATGGACATGCACTTTTCCCCGCCCTGCCCCGTCCCCGCCACGATCCCCGCCTCATCCCCACCCCGACCACTTTTCCCCGCAATATCCCCGCCCCGCCCCGCCTCATCCCCGTTTGAACCGAGGATGGAGGACATGAAACGGGGATGAAGGCGGGGGTGGAGGATAAAATCTTGAGGCGGGGCGGGGGTGGAGACCTTGTCCCCCGCCCCGCCCCGCCCCACTGCCATCCCTATTAACGACTGATCGTTATCCATTAAGCAATTGCTGATCCTCAACTCCTCAAAAATCGGCAAATGTAGACTGTTATTATCCTGTGATTAAATCTCCTAAAATCGTGTATTCGGCTATTGCAACTGTTAGCCAAATGATATTTGTTTGTTAGTATCTTATCAAGTAATCTCCATGTAACTTATTTCTTAAAATCATGTAACAGTTAAGATAGACTCTGGCTACAAATATAACCATAAGCTATCGTGCAAACTTAATGAATTTTTTTTTCTCACATCTCACGCATAACGTGTGACTGTGCATTTCCTAAACCCTATCCTTCCTTTTTCATGGCATCTGAGCATCCTACTCCAATGAGCAAATCAATGGCATCCAACTTGTTTGTCTCAATGATACTCACTGCATCAACAACTCAGTGGAACATGGAGGCAAGTCTAATATCGATTAAACTGAATCGAGAAAAACTATCTTCTCTGGCGTTTGTAGCTGGTCAGTCATGATGAGTCAAGTCTTCTTAAGTTTTGTTGATGTGTCGTCTTCTCAACTCATCGAATTTGTCACCGACAAAGAAGGAAGACAAGTAGTCAAACCTAACTATCACACCTAACGAAAAGTCGACCAACTAGCTCTGAGCTAGATCAAAGCTATAGACTCTAAAGTGGTCCTTGGACAAATCATAAGATCTAAGTTTGCCCGTGATGCTTGGACATCGCTGAAGAAAGTCCATGGTTCGCAATCACTGTTGCAAATCATGATGTTGAAGAAAGAGTTAACTTTTATCAATAAGGAATCAATGAACACGTTGGCATACCTCGACAAAATCAGATTTTTATCTAATTCGTTGGCTGCCTTGCATCATCTTGTTGATGACATAGATCTTATTCAGATAACTCTCAATGGGTTGCCCATCCAGTATGAAAGCTTTGAAACATCTGTTACAACTGGCTTTATTATTCATGACTTTGCTGATGTATATGATCTGCTTATAAATCAAGAAAAGTGAGTACTCTTATTGCACTCAAAACCGTCTGAAACTCAAGAATCAACCTAAATTGTGTTTTGTGCCACTCGAGGTAGAGGCTGAGGACATGGCTTCTACAGAGGTCGCTAGAATCAAGAAAGGTGACACGAGCATAATTCTCGTTCAAACAACAACTTCAATCAAGGAAACTCAAATCAACAAGTACCTAAAACATGTCAATACTACGGCAAGCACGATCACACTGCAAAAGATTATTAGAACATCCCGAAGGCTTTTTCAGCTATGTTCATGCAACAGAGTGGGGGCGATTATTGGTACCCTGACATGGGTGTTACTAATCATCTGACGGTGAATGAGCAACATTTTGTAAATAAATCCCCATATCGAGGGAGTGAGTCCATCATGATAGGAAACGGTAAGTAAAATTATCAAAAAATACGATATTTCTGAAAATCTTTCTCCATTTCGGTAATTTTCTCCTTCCCCAATGTTGGCTTTCTGCTGAAACAAGGTCTAGGCTATTTGCCTACGCACCCACCACCTGCCAGGCCCCTAACATTCCATCTGAGAGCTCTCACTTGAATAGGGATGGAAGTGGACCGGGGCGAGAGTGGGAGACAAGGTCACCACCCCTGTCCCGTCTCAAAATCTGAACCTCCCTCCCTGCACGGGGATGGATTTTAACCTCCACCCCCGCCTCCATCCCCGTTTCAAGTCCTCCATTCCCAGTCCAAACGCGAGCGAGGCGGGGATTGGGACGGGGACGGGGCAGGGCGGGGGAAAGCCTAAGTCCATATCTCCACACGGGGATAGATGTTAACCTTCATCCCCGCCTCCATCCCCGTTTCAAGTCCTCCATTCCCGGTCCAAACGCGAGCGAGGCGGGGATTGGGATGGGGACGGAGACGGGGCAGGGCGGGGGAAAGCCTAAGTCCATATCCCCACACGGGGATAGATTTTAACCTTCATCCCCGCCTCCATTCCCATTATGTGTCCTTCATCCCCGGTCCAAACGGGGAGAGGAGGAGCGGGGCCCCATTGTCCCCCGGTCCACTGACATCCCTACATTGGAATGGTTAGGGGGAAGGCAGCCTTCCTGCCAACTAGGTTGCTGGATATCCTCAGCAGGAAGAGCCATATCAGCATCCTTCCTCTCCAGATATAGAGATGCTACTTAACTGGTCTGATCCTTCCTTTTCTTAGACTTGGGCTCCCTCTCCAGATATAGAGATCCTCTCCAGGCTTTGGCTTTCTGGCCTTTCGGCTTACTAGGGTCTGAGTGCTAGTGAAAGATAGTATTACAATTTCGATTTTGTGCCAATTGTTTCCGCTGAAAACTGTGTAAAGTTTAAATAATGTGCAGCGATTATATGACATGAAGCAGAGCGCGTCAATTTGTTTTCTTTTTCACTGTGATGAAAAGGGCCAAGTTCATCCGTACTAGCCTTAACGGTGAAATAGAGGGCAAGAATGACAAAAGTCTCTCTCCATGCATAAATAGAAAGCATGGATTCATTATTCATCATTAGCCTTCATGGTCATGATCTTTTTTTTTTTATGATGAAGAAAAACCCCCACCAAGAGCTGGGTACTAGCAGGAATCAATTCTGGGCTTTCAGCTTGACACAGGACCCTGCTGGCCACATGGGTAACCACCGGGGTGGTATGGGGTCATGATTAAATTAAATGGCCCTATATCCAAGGTCCAGGGTGAGAAGGTTTGTAAATGATACATGAGAAACTGCAAATTATGATTGTGATTCTCAGTTGAGAATGCTTAATCCTGTGAAAATTGGTCACAGATCTGACCCTTTGACCCATAGTCATGCTTTTGGATTCTCAGTTGAGAATGACCTGTTCCTAATTCAAATGACGCTGGTTGTTTACTTAACCAGGTATAATGAAGAAAGAGTCATTTGTTTACTGGCATATGGCAGGATCATATCATACGCCATATGATAAGACCCCTTCTTCTGTATTGATGTGTTCAAGACTGACCCTGGTCTTGAATTTTGAATTTAGGATTTTTTTTTCTTGGATAAGTGTTTTTGGGGGTTAGGCCCCCTTCCATTGATTGAGAAACTATATACAGCCAAAATGATGTACAAAATTAGTTTCATTCCTTGCCCACCTCCTATAATATCAGACACAACTGGGTAAAAACACCATTTTCATTAAAGAAAACAAATATTAAAAAAGTTTGTTGGGAGAAGCAAACACCATGCAGTAGAGGGAAAGAATTCATCCAGAAAGTCCGAAACAATTTATTTAAAAGAGAAGGATCACTGATACCATACACCAACCGAAGCATGCAGAGAACATTTTCACCACACACACAACTAAATCTTAATTGAAACTCTTGACGATTACTAAATCCTTGACCCGAATATCTGTTAATTGCCATATAAACATGCAACCGCCTATGCAGAAGGCTTCATCTCCACTTTGATGGCTGCGACAAGTTGATTAAAAGCTTCGGCCCAGGCGTTCCTCATATCCACAGACCACATGTCTGGGACAGCTTCCTTTATCGTCTCCAAAAGAGCATACTTCGCAACCTGAATTACCAAAACGCATCACAAAACCCACCCAAATAGCAGAAATCACCCGTCTGTATGTGTGTGTGCTTGCGCATGAGAGAGAGAGAGAACACCATAAATTAACAGGAACTAAAATTATGTCGAATATGCAAACAGAAAAGAAGAGAACAAGACAGAGAATTGGTCTCTATATATCATTCTTGCTGGTCTCAGGTCAAACTGAGTATGTTGACAACTTCCGGTTGATTTCCATTGTCATGTACTGTTAGATCTTTGTCAAAGAAATGATATGATGCAAAGAAAAACAAATTTGCAATTTCTGGCTGCATTTTGTTTCATTAATTCATATCTTGACAAGAACGATATGGATCTGATATCCTATATTTTCTTTCATCACTACATGCCTTTTAGCCTGCTTCTGATATCCTATATTTTCTTTCATTACTGGATAACCTTTTTTTGTCTTTCAGAAGGAAATCACCGCTTCACACCTTGACAAGAATGATTGTGCCAGCTTCTAGTATGCTTTATATTTTTCCTTTATCACTTCATACCTTTGAAATATTTTCTTCTGTTTAAGATCATTGAGCTTTGGGCTAGGCAGAATTCAACTCGCCTATATCAATCCAAGAAACATTTTCTTTGATTTAAGATCAACGAGTGTTTGGTTAGGCAAATTTTCAAGAGCTTCCCCATCCGTAAGCACATTGTTCTGAGTGCAGGAAAAGGAATTAAAAACTTTCAACAGGGCTGCTCCCCTGTCTTAAATCTTTTTGACTCATGAACCATTGTTCAAATCACTTAGAGCTGAACTGGTTAAAAAAGTAACGCGCAAAACTATTTTAAACCTATGGGACATGAACACATGCAAAGCAGAGCTGAAAGTAACCTCTAATACTGTTCCTTGTCAATGAACTACGGAAATAGAACATGACAGAAGAAGTTGCAGCATGTCATAGATTACATCTGGCATCATAGGAAACATGACTAAGTTCATGAATTATTTACATGTTGGGGTTCATGAATTGGTGCTAGATGAATTTTGAGGTAGAAAATGGCGGAACCTGTTTTTATCATCTAATTTATACCAGAAAAAATACATCCACTTCAATAAAGTTCTTGCCACCAGTACCAACCCAATGGTTGATCTCAAAATTCCATGTCCCTGAGATACACTCTCATAACCTAACTGGCAGAATAGGCCAACTAAGTTTTTGCAATATATGATATGAAAAGGAATAGGCTTTGCTATTTATTTGGACAACCAAAAAATATTAAAACAAGGAAAACATCTCCATGAATATCAGAAGGCATACAAAAGGGACCACTTATCCATTGATTCAATCACCTATGCTATGTCGTAACCACCCCAGCTAACAAAAGACCTTCCCAACAGAAAATCAGCATTGGTCTTTATGCAGATTGCTAATAGGCCACTGAATAGGATTTGCGACTCAATGAGTCATACACAAGGCCAATAATGCAGTTTTCAGGAACGTCAATGGCTGTACTAACACATCTATATTACCAAATCTGAAGCAGGGACAGAAGAAAATTTATTACTCAACAGTCCTTTATCAAAGAAACCGCCACACATTGGCATCCTTGGGAAATCAGAATTCACATCCCTATTCCTCATTAAAGATGTACCCTCGTCTGTTTCAAGCATTCCTGAACTAGTTCATCACTTTATTGGTCTATGACATATTTAACTGAATATGATGCAAAAACAGTGCTACAATTTTAATGCACATGGAAGTTGTATAATTTTCCTAAAATATAAAAGTGATTATTGGTCATGAAAAAGCAAGTTTATCGATAACTTAATATAAAAAACTTCTGAATAGGTCCTTCCTTGACAGTGTTTTCATTTTTATAGCAGGAGTAAGAGTATGCTCAAGTGGCCTAGTGAAACAGAGTTTAGCATTTTGTCCCATATACAGGACATGGGCAAGCCAAAGCAACAAATCTTTTGTTAGGGAACTAAAAAGATGCAGTGCTGCAATCAAGAGAAAGTGACAGGATAAGAACCCGGAAAAGAGAGGCAGGTCATTCATGAGATAGCATTCTGACAGAGAAATAGTACTGTTCATATTGATCAACACAACAAGGAGTTGATTAAGGAATCTAAGTTCATGGCAATATGATTTATATTTTCGATATTGCATCACTGAAGTGTTGATCAATCAAGGTCGACAAGTGATTGAAAGAATTTATGAGAAGCATAGCGCCAAGGTTTAGTAAGCTGAAGGCAACTGTGCGTTGAATAGGCAAATGACCAGATCAATTATATTTTAAATGATTATATGTAAAACCAGTTATAGAAGAAAACAACCATAAGACCGCTAAAATCATCATCTCATCATAAAGACAAACATCTGAATTATGAAATGCATGCAGCAATAACCAATGTAGATCTCAAAATCATCTCGAATTAAAGATGCAGAAGTTCAAAAATAAAAAACACCAAGTGAAAAGGCATACAATAGGACTATCAATCTGACTTTATGATGGTACAAGACAAAGCTGAATAATTGTGAGATGTGTTAAAAATTGTAAGCAGGATTATATATCTTGGAAGCGTAAGGGGCTCCATGATTAAGATTGTCATCTCAAAACAAATGTGTTAAAAATTGTAAGCAGGATTATATATATTGGAAGCGTAAGGGGCTCCATGATTAAGATTGTCATCTCAAAACAAAGGTGATTTCTAAGGAACAACTGTTTAAGCAAAGGTGAAAAATTGAATCTTACATCAAAGTGTTCATCAACGACCCCATATTTGAAATGGGTAGCACCAAGGTGCTTCAGACTCGATTCTCTCACTGTCACTTTCCCCGCTTTCCGTAGTTGCACTGCAGAGTCGCATGTCTGCAAATATCAACCATTACCATCATAAAGATTTTCACACACACACAGAGAGAGTGGTGAGCTGTACCATGGCAAATACGGAAAAGGCGTGGGTTTTGAGCTTGGGATTCTGGTCAAGCGGTGCGTCCGAATCACGAAGGAAGGAAAACAGCCGTTTGGCAGATGGGGCGATCTCAAATATCCTGAGTTTTTCTCAAAAGGAAGCTGTTGCGTCAGTCAATAATAAAATAGACTCGGTCAAGTGGTTGACTTTAGGCAACTCAGCTCATGCATAGTGAGCCTTCCTGAATCATGGTGGGCGAGGGATGTTCGAGTCTGGCTAGACCCATCCCCATCTACAAACCCAGGTCCAGTCTTTTCGAAAGAGAGCAACCACGTTTGAACCAGTACGGCTCTGTTCGGGTCCATCTGTACCCAGCCCCATGGTCCCAATTAGGGCTGGTAAACGACTGAACGAACAAACAAAACAAAGGGTCTTCGAGCTTGGTTTGTTTCTTGTGCCCAGTCAACCCGAGCTTGAGCTGATGAAAAGCCCGAGTTAAATGAGCCAAGAGAAAGCTCATCTACAAAAATTATATATTTTTAAAAGTTGAAAACAATACAACTTGAACCCTAAACTACTAAGCTAAAGCTCAAACTGGCTCATTTACAAAATAAATATAAGGATTTGAACTCTAAACTCATTGCTTGCAGGCCAAACAGCCGAGACGAACATTAGTCGTACAAGTAGATCTTGTCGAACCTATTTCACTAGTTCGAACGAATCATTTCCAAGCCCAGCTCATCTCATTACCCAATCCCAATCCCAATAAGACCAACCTAGCAACTCTAGTTAAAGCAATGAAATTGAAAAATAAAGACTTCAAATCAAGGCCAGAAAAAAAGGTTACCCACTTGGTAAAGAAGTTGACGCCCAATGTAGCAGCATCCTTCTTCATGACTGCCCATGACTTCACCACCAATGCCTCCTGCTGTTCTGTGAATGATGCCATCTCTCTCTCTCTCTCTCTCTTATGCTTCGCTGAGCAGGGCAGTGGTCCGTGTCCTTATATAGGGAAATCCGATCAGAGAGAAAGCGTCCCTTCAAGTTTCGAAAGGCCATCTCTCTCTCTCTCTCTCTCTCTCTCTCTCTCTCTCTCTCTCTCTGATAAAACGAGATATATATGACCTTCTCAAGCATTCAATGGATGGCCTTCTCCAGCATTCGTTGACAGCACTCTTCAGCTTAATACCGTGGGCGGAAACTGCATGTTGCTCCAAACAACAAGGATTTGGATTCGACGGGTCAGAAATCTGACCCATTATGGTGCGCCCTAATCCACCCAGCTGACAGGCAATCCCACCCACACCCAAAGATCGGGTTCGGGTTATATTGGGCGAGCAAAAATGTTAATAGCGCGTTATTAACCCAAATTACATAGCAATACGAACATGATATTTTCAAAATAGGCAACTTATTGCATACATCTTTTCTTTTTTCCGGATTATTTATAAGGTTTCGAGAATAACATGATGTTTTCAAAATATCGACTGATCTACTTGGGTCTGGAGACCCACCGCATAATGGCGGATCCATTAAGATTTATACTGTGGGCAGATGGGTTATCTATTAATTGTCCGGTAGCAGCTGATTTTGGCAACTGGGGGAGGAAGGTGGGTTGACCCTTCGATCCATGCTACGGCCGGTCTTCCCTTTTCATTAAACATTATCTAAAATCAAAAAAAAAAAAAAAACACGACACGGCACCTTGCTATTATTAAAAACGCCAGCTCCAATGGAGGAGAACAACAAAAAGGATTTCAATTTATTACAAGCTTTTAAATTCATTTCAATTTATAACATGGTTTCGCTTCTCTCTTTTTTTTCTTGGATTTACTGAAAGAAAATCACATCAGAGATTAAGGCTGGAAACGGGGATGAGTTGCTCGCGGCTCTTTAGTCATGAGTATGGGTGGCAATTTCTGACACGACCCGCCAACTGGTTTTTTAGCCAGGTTCGGGTTTGGCTTAAACGGGTTCGTATCGTAAACGGGTCGGGTTCGGGTTCATGTCGTAAATGGGTCGGGTTCGTGTTAGGGGTATGCCAACCCGCCAACCCGTTTAATAAACGAGTTAGGCAGGTCGGGAACCTGGCCCGCTAACCCGCCAACCAGTAAACTTTTCAATGTAAAACCCTGAACCCGCCCCACCAACCCGTTTACCCGACCCAACCCGTTTATTAAACAGGTTAAACGTGTCATGTTGGGTTACCCGTTTAATAAATGGGTCGGGTTCTTGTTTGCCACAGCCGACCCATTTAATAAATGGGTCAGGTTCGTGTTGAGGTATGCTGACCCGCCAACCCGCCGACACGACCCGCCAACCCGAACCGATTGCCACCCCTAGTCATGAGCTCATTGAAACTCGTGAAATAGGTTCGACGAGCTTGAACATGAAAAAACAATGTTCGTTTCTGCTCGGCATGTATAGATTTGTTTATTAATAATATATATATTTTATATTATAGAATGAAGGTGGTTGAAACAAACGGGGCTCCGCTTGTTTGGTAGGTAGGTATGCACAACGAGTCGAGCAGGCTCAGGCTCCACTCGGTAAAGCTCATCTCAGACTCTGCTCATCCCATAAATGAGCGGAGCCTGAACTAAGTTTTAAAGCTCAGTCAAGCAAATGAGCATGATCGGCCTACCAAGCTTGATAAGGTGCGGCTCATATTATATTTTATATAATATAATATATATATATATAATTAAAAAAGTTGTCTCGCCCCCACATCGAGACCGTCACACCCTCACCTCGACCCCCATGCTTCCCCACCACCGCCTCGATCCCCCTACCCTGAGCCCCCGCCTCAAGTTGTTAAGGCCAGAGGTGAGGCAAGCAGGCTCTCCCCGATCCATTTATCGAGATCTCGCCTCTCTTTGTCTTGGTGGTCGTGTTGGCCACTTAGTTTTCGAGCCGTACAGAGATCGGTGGATAGTGTGGGGCCCTTTATCGACGTTGCGAGGTCTTCTTGGGTGAGCAGGGATGTTCTTCGTCCACTGTCGTCATCTTGCTCTCCTTCGGGGGCGTTGGGGTTCAGGCCACCGCGGCTCTGTGGCGGTGTTTGTGTATCTGTGTCGGCAAGGGGCTCTTTGCAGCCTCGGGGTGCGAGTCTGCTGGCATCATCATCATCATATGAAGTATCTTCCTTTCTGGGCTCGTGTTTCGAAGTGGAGCAGGTTTTCAGGTGGAGTGGCGGGTGTGACGAGGCATCTTGGCCTCGGTCAGGAAGATGTTGGCTGTCGTGGCTTCCCGGGTAGTCTGAGTCTTGGGTTATGTTGTTGCGGAACCTTTTGGTGGATCCTTTCTTCGAGCTTGAGGGGGATCGAGGACCGTCAGGTGTCGCCTTGGCGTCTAAGGATTCTCTCTGCCCCTCGGCAGTTGCTACATCCTATATTTCGTTTGCTTCGACCCATGGGGCTTCTGAGTATGGGCCTTTCTCGCGTAAGAGGTCTCATCTCTCGGAGGACTCTCTCCTTGCTCGGGACCACAGGTCGCCTTTTTCAGGAGTCCCGATCCGACAATGTTTCTTCTTCAAGCTGGTTGATGGTCTTTCAGTCTTGGTTTCGTCTATCTCAACCAAGTGCATTGTCTGTTTGATTCGCCTGGTCTCCATCAGTTTGGTAAGTGCCCCTATGTTAGCCGTGTATTGTAAGGCTCCGTTTGCATTGAACACCTACTCTTTCATCCGGGAGGGCGACTTCGCAGGCCTGGAGGGTTCCCCAAACTTGGCCTATCCGTCAATTGCGGGTTCGTCATCTATGAGTGGTCAACTCTCATCCTTTTTAGGTCTGTCTGTGAACGATGCAGCTCGGCGGCTCAAGCTCGCGCTTTCCCAAGCTCAGCTCCTCAGCGTCGATTCTGTTATGCGTGAGTCCGTTGCCGCGATCGCAGATCGTTTTTCGACCTTGGTCGCGGATGATGGGCATATCCTGTCCATCAACACCCTGTCTCCTTCGGTCGAGGGGTTATCTCATCCTGGGTGGGGTGGTCTCTCAATTAGGAGACATCGTCGAACTTCGCTATCTCCCTCCGGCGAGTCTGGGGTCTCTCCTAGGCGGTCTGTGAGGATTCGCACTCCTCGGGTATTTTCGGACTTTCAGTTATGAAGATCTTGTGTTGGAATATTCAGGGACTGAATTGCCCCACCAAACGTCTTTTCCTGGCAAGTTGGATCAGTCAAGAAAAGCTCGATCTAATTGCACTTTGTGAGACGAAGATGGCAGATATCTCGAGCTTCGTCGTCTCCGAAATCTGGCGTGGTGCAGATTTCTTCTTCAAGCCTGCGACTCAATATGCGGGAGGCATCCTCATCCTCGGAAAGCATTCTCTAGCCTTTCAACGGGTGGACGAAGGTACATTTTCTATATCCATCATTCTTCCCTTACCTCCTAAGACTATTCCAGCAGTGGTCACTATGATGTATGGTCCCCACCGTCAAAGCCGTCGGGAGAAGTTTTGGTTGGACCTAAATAGGGTAATTGCTTCATTCGGGGACCAGCATATTATCATGGGAGATTTCAACTGCCTTATGTCTCCTATCGATTCTAGCATTCCAGTTAATTACTCAGCTTCAATGAGGGGCTTCCAAAACTTTATTCAAATGAACCGGTTGTACCACGTTCCCCATGTTGGTGAAGCTTTCTCGTGGTCCAATCGACGATCTACATCGTGCTTCCGTCTGCTAGACAGGGTGCTCGTTTCGTCAGAGCTGCTGAGTTCTATTAATGACATCTCTTGTTGCCTTCTTCCACCATCTGTCTCATACCATAGTCAGATTGTTATCCGATGAGGTCAAGGCTTCACCGGCGATAGCTCATTTAGATTTGAGCAATGGTGGCTTAAGGAGACGGGCTTCGAGTCGTTAGTCTATCAATCTTGGAATAAACCTTGCTTTGCAGTACGGGCGGCTACAAGATGCATGGTTAAGCTTTTTCGTCTATCCCGCGATATCAAATCTTGGCTTATTTCCAATAGAATAAGCAAATTTCAAAATCTAGGGGATTGGGAGCGAGAGCTGGCTTTTATCAATCAGTCTCTCTTGGATACGTCCTATATGAATGCATCAGATATTGAATGTCTCAATGCTAGATCGGTCGAGCTGACTCTTCTAGTGTAATCGTGGCGTCTAAAGGATGAGATTTGTTGGAAGCAGCGGTCAAGGGTGACTTGGCTTAAAGCGGGTGATGGGAATACAAGGTTCTTTCATTCTTTGGCGTCTCACAGGCATCGAAGACATGCGATTCACACTCTGTATATCAATGGTGTCTCCTTTTCGGGCGATCAGGTAATCAATGTTGTCTCCAACTATTTTCTAACCTGTATTCCTGCAACCAAGCTGTAGGTGGCAATATGGGTTCAACTTTATTTTTGTCCATGGATCGAGCGCTATCCAACTCGATTCAGGGCTTGTTCACCGAAGAAGAAATTGCCTCGGCGGTGCGGGAGTCGTCTGGGTGGAAAGCTCCAGGTTTTGATGGGTATCTTGTGGATTTCTTTCGCATATTCTGGCAATGCGTTAAGAGTGACATTCTTAGTGTCTTCGCCGAGTTTCATCGTAATGGCTGATTGTCGGTTCATTCTCACCTAGCAATTGTGTCGCTTATTTCCAAGGAGGAAGCTGCATCGAATATCTCGCGGTTTAGACCTATATTAGTGTTAGGGAGTTTATATCGCATTATCGCAAAGGTCTTAGCTAACAGGATGCAGTCCATTGCTCCTAAGATTTTTTCGGAGGAACAGTTCGCCTTCATTCTTAACAAAAGACTTCAACATTCCTTCATTTTGGCCACAGAAGTGTTGCACTCCTTAAAGATCAGTGGGGGGGCCTTTTTCACCCTGAATCTTGACTTTCATAAAGCCTACGACTCGGTTCATTAGTTGTTCCTCTTCAACATGTTGGCAAACTTGGGCTTCGGTAGGTGTTTCTCTAGCTGGGTGCATGAGCTGGTAACCAATGCCCAATCTCAGTTGCAGATCAATGGGGTCAAAGGAAAACAGTTCAAACTTGGTCGTGGTCTTCGACAATAATGTCATCTGTCTCCGTTACTCTTTAACGTCGTCTCTGAAGGCCTGGTGGTTTTGGTTAAGAGGGCAGTGGAGGGTGATCTAATTGAATCTCTCGGTATTCAAGAGTGTCGTAGTCAGATCCTGACCTACGCTGATGACATAATTATCTTCGGAAGGGCCTCCATCCAACAAATGTTAAGATTCAAGCTTGTCCTTCTTTTTTTTCAATCGATGTCAGGTCTATCCTTGAACTATGAGAAGTGTTGTCTATCCATGGTCAACGCCCCTCCATCAATGTTGGACATGGGCCAGCGGATATTCGGATGCTCGGTTTTGGATAACTCTTTTTCTTATCTGGGTTTGCCGCCTCAAATCAGTCGTGTATCAACGGCAACCTAGAGCACTACTATCCAAAGGGTTCAGAAAAAAAATATCGGGCTGGCAAGCGTCCTACCTTTCTATCGCGGGTAGACTAACTCTAATCAAGCACGTTCTTTCTGCTATGCCAGAATTTTTTATGTCTATGTTTCTGATGCCTATGGGGGTTAGTAAGAAGACAGCTCAGGTAGTGACGCACTTCCTGTGGTCTGGGCGAGGTCCCAAAAACAAGCGCCACCTAATAGGGTGGGACACTCTTCGACTTCCCCCAAATAGGGGGGGTTTGGGAATCAAGGATTCCCGACTGAGGAGTATGATTCTGGTCGTGAAGCAGAGCTAGCTTGCACACCAACCTGGGTCTCCGTGTGCAAGCATGCTTCTAGCTAAATACAGTGGTGTGGAATCTTTGGTGGGGGCCACAAGCGTGCGTCAGCGAACTATGTCAAAGCTTCGGCGATCATGGATCCAAGCATGGTCTGCAATTCTGTCTCATAATGGCAATGTTGACTCGCAGTCTCAGTTCTTTGGTCGTAACCTTGCTCTGAACGGATTTTTCTGCTCAAAAGAAGGCTACCTCGCTCTCCTTCCGTCGGGGGTGGACCGGTTCCCAACAAACCTGATCTGGGGCAAGGGTCCCACTCCGAGATCATGTTTCCTCGCTTGGCAAATCTTACACGATCGAGTGCAGACTGACAACTTTCTCAAATCCATCGGATTTCATCTGCCGAGTAAATGTGTGTTGTGTGAGCCGGCTGAAGAATCTGCCTTCCACCTTTTTTGGGAGTGCTCTGTTTTTCAAAACATCTTTAAGGTGACTTGGAATAAGCCGGGGGTTAGCGTGCGCCAGGAATCGTTCGCCAACGATTTGTTGTGGGTTCCTCAACAAGTTCGTCATTGCAATAAATGGCGTATTATTTGGCGAACATGGCTGCTCTCGTCATGGTGGGTCGTATGGATGACTCGCAACAATGCTATTTTTCGGCATATTCCGGCAGTGTTCAACAAAATGGTGAACCGTATTTTGGCGGACGTACACGCCATTCTCCACATCAACATCCCTGATCTGCAACACCATCTGCCTCCAGGGACCATTCATGATCCATGGTGATGCTCGTCGCCTAACTGTATTTGTTTCTTGTTTATTTCTTCCTTTTCTCCTTGCATCGCTACTTTTCTTTTTTCCTTTTTTGGGCTCCTTGGCATGTCTTGGGCCCGTGTTTGGTTACCCGGTAGGTTCAATGTTGGTTGAACCTGTTTTCGTATCGTAATGTTGATGGTTATAGTTCGTCTCTCTCTCTCTCTCTCTCTCTCTCTCTCTCTCTCTCTCTCTCTACAAACTTAGACGGAAACAAGTGGGGGCACAATGGGCCTTGGTGTCGAGGGTCGTTTCAAGGATCGTGGGCAGGTCTGGTTTTGAATTCTCTATGATGCCACCGATCACTATTTACCTGGTCGATTGGAGTAGAATTTCGAGTCTCTTTCACAACCCAAGGGATGTAGATCAATCCAAGTGTGTGTTGGCTTAAAGTTGGCAAGATTCAAAAATATAGCTTCTTCTTTCATCTCTGGAACAAGAAGAGCAGCAGCCTCAAGGTTGAGGATGGGAGCATTGTTAGCCACTTGATGTCAAGATATGAACAAGAAGAGCAACAGCTTCAAGGTTGAAGATGAGAGCATTGTTAAACACTTGATGTCAAGCTGTTGTCTGCTGTGAGCGTGGAAGGATGATAAGGTGCTCTTTCTAGTCTCTGAAATCAGAAGAGAAAAGGGATCCTCTTGCTCCCTGCTAATCTCTCTTTTTCTCTCTCTCTCTCTGCCTATTGAGCCCAGAATAAGTCCAGGCTGAGCTCGGCTTAGCACGATAGCCGAGCCTGAACACCATTGGTTCAGGCTCATGCTGAGCTCGAGCCCCCGAGTTATGTGAGCAAGCCTAACATGAACATGTCAAGCTCAGCTCGTGTGCATCCGTACTGGTAGGAGCAGCTAGTGTGACATTGCAGGTTCAAAACCCAAATGGTATTGTATAACTGGTAGGGGTCTTTCTAACCCCAGCTTGCCTATCAAAAAAATATGAAGATGGTTGAAGCGTTTGGTTTGCAAGCAATAAGTTTAGAGTTAAAATTCTATTGCCTATAAGTTTTATTTTATAAATGAGCTAGTTTTAGCTTAGCTTAACGGATTTAAGGTCTAAATTTTATTGTTTTTAACTTTCAAAAAAATAAATTATTTTGTAAATGAGCTTGCTCATGTTCATCGTTTAGCTCGAGCTTTTCATGAGCTCAAGCTCGGCTTGGCTCGACAAAAGAAACAAGCCAAGCTTGAATCGTTCAGCTCATGATTTAGTACCCGCTCTATCTGGGATCAAAGACTTCGTCACAGTGTCTCAGCCTATCATACCAAATGGCATCATCTTAGATGCGTAAACTCAAGGCTAGAACCCTCACTCTCAGAGCTTATGTTGGGTGTCATCTTGGACAGAGGTGACATTTTGCATGAATCGAACCTTGACTCACTACAAGAAATCTGTGAATTAGCGACAGACATAATTCATCGTAAATGCATCGCTGAATAGTTTAGCGACGGATAACTTTCATCACAATTTTCTAGTCGCTAATTAGCGACATAACATACCTGTTGCTAATTTATGATAAATTAACGAATGCCATGATTCGTTGTGAGGTCATCGCTAATCCGCAGAGATTTGGTTTTGCAACAGATGCATATTCGTCGTTAATTTTGTCGCTATTGTAGCGACGGATTACAATCCATCGCAAAACATCGGCCGATTCAGTTTTGCGATGGATAAATATCCGTCCCTAATCCATCACTAAATTGAAGGTTGATACTAATTAGTGACGGATATCATCAGTCGCTAATCCGTCACAAAAATTAAAAAAATTTAAAAAAAATGTTTGAAGTATAAATATCGAGAAAAATTTTCTCGTTATACAATTTATATATCCTGTGTATATAAAACAAAGTACACATAAAAAATACATATACAAAGCAAATGAAATAAATTTAACACAAGTTACAAGGAAAAAAATTTATTGATCCACTATAATCCTCGCCAAATTCTAATTATTTACAAGTGAACATATACAAAGAGTTTCGTTTGAAACAATAAGAAGGTGCAACAAATTCAACACATGAATCTAATCATCGCCAAGATTTGGAGCATCATCCTCTTCATTGTCTTGATCTGCCCCTTCATCCATGCCTCCATCAGCTCCTCGACACTGTTTATCTCAAGCATCTTATATGAGAACTGAAAGGTTAGTATTGATAAATAAAATATAATAAAATAAATTATATGCAATGCACCTAATCTAAGGCAATCAAAGTAACATGGATGAATGTCACATAGACTAACAATAAAGTGAAGGACATTAACAAAATTCAGATATGTGTTCTAAGGCTGACAAAAAAAAATCATAGTGATTCAATCATGCAGATATGTGTTCTAAGGTTGCCAAAAAAATGTCATAGTGATTCAAGCATGCATATATGGTTTATAAGGATGTCAAATAAATGTGTTATGTATTACAATCATGCATATATGTGTTATAGGGCAGTCAAAAAACTTTCATAGTGATGAAATCATGCTTATATGTGTTCTAAAGTTGTCAAAAAAAATTCATAGTGATTCAATCATGCATATATGTGTTATATGGCAGTCAAACAATTTCATAGTGATAAAATCATGCTTATATATGTGTTCTAAGATTATCAAAAAACTTTCATAGTGATTCAATCATGCATATATATGTTCTAAGGTTGTCAAAAAACTTTCATAGTGATTCAATCATGCTTATATGTGTTATAAAGCAGTTAAAAAACTTTCATAGTGATGAAATCATGCTTATAAAAAACTCTCATAGTTATTCAATCATGCATATATGTGTTATAAGGTAGTCAAACAAATTCATAGTGATGAAATCATGCTTATATGTGTTCTAAGGTTGTAAAAAAACTTTCATAGTGATTCAATCATGCATATATGTGTTCTAAAGTTGTCAAAAAACTTTCATAGTGATTCAATCATGCATATATGTGTTATAACGCAGTCAAAAAACTTTCATAGTGATGAAATCATGCTTATATAGTTTATAAGGTTGTCAAAAAACTCTCATAGTTATTCAATCATGCATATATGTGTTATAAGGCAGTCAAAAAACTCTCATAGTGATGAAATCATGCTTATATGTGTTATAAGGCAGTCAAACAATTTCATAGTGATGAAATCATGCATATATGTGTTCTACGGTTGTCAAAAAACTTTCATAGTGATGAATTCGTGCATATATGTGTTCTAAGGTTGTCAAAAAACTTTCATAGTGATTCAAGTATGCATATATGTGTTCTAGGGCAGTCAAAAAACTTTCATAATGATGAAATCATGCTCATATGTGTTCTAAGGTTGTTAAAAAACTTTCATAGTGATTCAATCATGCATATATGTGTTATAAGGCAGTCAAAAACCTTTCATAATGATGAAATCATGCATATAGTAGCTTAAAATCTAACGACATGAAACAAATGACATGAAACCTTCATACCTGACAGGCACCTGCAGATGAAGTTCCCCTGTCTCGAAAAAAGCTGCACAACTCATTACGGACAACGTCAAAAATGATTTCATATAAAAAGTCATGCATTGTGTCCTTAACAAGCTGGCGGACACCATCCCAAGAATTTATAGGGTCAATCGGACGCTGAGAGTTGATGCTGGCGAGAGAACTCTGAGAGCCTTAGCTGGAGGAGGCAACGACTGGTGTGGTATTCATATTACTCCCAAACCCGAACACACAACCATTTTTCGGTTCATCGGTTATAGTCACCCATGTTGCAGTATCAAAAGGCGGATGCTGAGTAGAGTCATCGTCATATCGCTCTACCATTTGTTGCTCGTATGACTCCTACAAAGTAATGATTACAGTATGAATTAATAATAAAAAATTACAATGTTTATGGTAACTTGTCTATTATAATATTTATTAATATAATAAATACATACCGTTGTCGCTCTCGCCTTCTTTGATACGAACTCTCTCATGCTCTTACATTTATGTGTTTCAACAAACACATTCTTGTAAGGCACAATGCCTCCTTTTTTTGCTTCCTGCGAGGTTAAATGATAAAAAAATCAATTAAAAAATATACAACAATACTTATAAATTTGACAATATATATTTATGAGTTACCATTTTCTTCTGGTGGCTCCCAAAAGTCCTAGATCCACCTGTGTGCAGATGAGCATCGGGCATCTTTGTTCGGTTTTGTGCAACCTTTGCTGAGCGGTTTCAAAATTCATAGCCCGCCCACTTGTCACACATTGCATCCCAATAATATAACATGATAGTAGAAGGGTCATGGATCTTCCATTGCAATGGATCATCTATCCCACCAGATGCTTTTATTGTTGCAGTCTTTATATTGTGCAGTATGTCGGCAAATCGACTGGCAACCACCTTCTGTCACACCCACCTCGCGTCCTGCTCCTTCTTCGCAGTCACGAAGCGATTTGAAGCCTACAAATAATTTCAAAAAGTTAGTACATGTAACTATAATAAAAAATTAAATATGAAACACATTAGTTAGGTAGAAATCGATGATGACAATCAAACCAGCACAACTTCCTTTCATGCGTCAATCTAAAATATTTTGTATCCTCCGTGCAGTATGGACATACCAACCACTCATGTGTGCTTCAACTAGATAACATGCCATATGCAGGAAAGTCACTGATTGTCCATAGAACAACAGCCTTCATATTGAAGTTTTGTTTTTTTAGACATCGTACATGAGAACATCGTCAACCCACAGTATTTTCAGTTCATCAATCAATGGCCTTAAATATACATCAAGATTTTGGTCCGTAGAGGTCGGATTAGGGATCAATAGAGACAAGAAAAGATTTTGATGCTTCATACACAAGCTTGGAGGAAGGTTGTATGGGGTGACAAATACTGGACAACACGAGTATGGAGTTGATCTACTCCCAAATGGATTAAATTCATCTATAATAAACCGAACCTAACATTTCTCAACTCTATTGCGAATGTCTAATGAGTACGATCAAAGTGCTTCCAAACTTCTGCGTCAATAGGATGTGGGATCTTGTCTTCATCATGTCAAACTTTATTTGCATGTCATCTCATGTGTTTAGCTGTCAATGAAGACATATACAATCGTTGCAATCTAGGGGTGAGCGAGAAGTAGCAGAGCGACTTGTATGACACTTCTATTAACCTCGTGCTACCATTGTCTTTTGTCTTTGGCTTGAACTGAGGATGCTCACATGATAGACATGATCTGCTATTTTTTTTATCTTTGAAATACAACATGTAATGATTTGGACAAGCATCTATTTTTTGATACTTCATACCTAAAACATTGACCATAACCTTCGCACAATGGAAATTTTTTTACTATTTCTCATCTTTGGGTAACATACTCTTCACAATAGAGCACAAACGGTCAAAACATGATTGACTCAAATTATACTCGAACTTCAAATTCAGTAGTTGAAGAACTGCAGACAAGATAGTGTGATTCTCGCAACTATTCCAAAGTTGCTCATCAGCTTCTCTAAGTAAGTCATAAAATCTACTAATTGCATTGTTTATTGCTTCTTCCTCTACCCAAGTTGGTACATCACTAGGACCCATAGCATAACCCAGTTTTGGTCCTGCGGCATCAAATATTAAATCTACATATGGATTATCATACACCACATTCACCCGTGCGTCAAAATTGTTTCAAAATTCTTCACCATGAAGCATCCAATTCTGATAATCACTCACAAAACCCTTCATGTATAGGTGATGTCTAACACCATGAGGTTCTATAAATCGATTATTCTTACACATCGTGCAGAAGCACCTGATCCGACCAGTGTGATCCACTGTACGGACACTTGCCATTGCAAATTCAATAAAACTGTCAATATCATCCATATATTCAAGTGATACCTCATTGTCAACTATCCTAGGGTACATTCATTCATAGTTTGCAGGCATTTTGTCCTATGATGTTACATATATTATCATAATCAGTTAAAAGTGAATCATAAGAATGTTATGATGATGAAAATATCTAATTTATTATATATTGATGGTGGATGTAATGATTTGATATATAACACACACACAGATATATATATATATATATATATATATATATATATATATATGATGTCATTCAATCACAAGAACTATGATGCATGCATTGATAACTTAATATTTTAATGTGCAAAACCATCACATCATATTTATAGTCATCACAAATCACATTCATCAACATGATATATTCATTTGAAGCATGTTTCCATATACAATTTCATATGAAAGGCATAATCAAATTGAAAATAACGTCATGCAAGTATGGATACAATCACATCAAACATGGTAATATAATCACTCATTCATACTACAACATTGTCAAACATGTACCTGCAGCAAACGTACTATAATATTCTGCTAACTACTACTATGACTAGCATGGAATCCGAACTCCAAAATTAAAAGTACTTCTATTTTCATACATTCAAATCATGCTCAGCATGATCTCCGAACTCCAGCAAAGCAATCCTAGATATTCACAACTAGGTGAGTGTGTGAACAGAAAAGTGTTGCATCCAAGAAATTAAATAACTCGTGATTCGCCTACATCACTTACTCACCATGGGTATTTACCCAATTTGCATGCTTTTGTCTTTGCATTTTTCTTATTTCTTTTTGTATGGCATTTTTAGCCGCATGCGATGCTTAGAACTAAACATCGCACAATTAGCTCAGCTACACACCTGCAAAGCACAAATGTATAAACAGATGATTGGCCTGCGATGCCTTTTTTATGGGTGTGTCATTGGCTGAAATATTAGCTCACGGCACAATGCGGTGAGGCAAGCGGTGGATTACCATAGTCGTGCAATCTCTGTGTGGTGGATTGCCGCAGCTCGCATGAAGCATCAAAAGTTTGCTGGAACTCTAAAGGTGATTTCTCGTCTCAGCTTAGCGACCCCAGGTCAGGTGAGGCCACCAGCTGAGTTTAAGCATATCAATAAGCGAAGGAAAAGAAACTTACAAGGATTCTCCTAGTAACGGCGAGCGAACCGGGAATAACCCAGCTTGAGAATCGGTAGGCTTCGCCTACCGAATTGTAGTTTGTAGAAGCATCTTCACCGACGGATTGGACCCAAGTCCCCTAGAAGGGGGCACCAAAGAGGGTGAGAGCCCCGTTGTGTTTGGACCCTGTCGCACCACGAGGCGTTGTCAACGAGTCGGGTTGTTTGGGGGGCGTCGGGTCATTGGCACACGGCACACGATAATGTCAGTGCTCGGGGGTCGGCGATGGTGGCACACAACCCACGGTGGCGTCGGTGCTCGGGGGTCAACGGTGGTGGCACACGGCGACGTCGGTGCTTGAGAGTCATCGACGGCAGCACACGACGGCGAGAGATGGAGTGAGGGAAGATGGAGGAGGTGAAGGAGAGGGCAGCGGGCGACGAGCTATAGAATGAAACAGAAAGGGAAAAGAAAGGGGCTCAGATTAGGGTTTTACGAGAAATTTAGCGATGGAGAAATTATGTCGCAAACGTCGTTGCAAATTTGCGATGGAGTAGCGATAGAAAAATGGTATCGCGTTGCGACGGAGTGTGAGATGGAATTTGTCCATTGCAAATTTACGACAGCGTTTGCGACGAAATTTTTTCATCGCAAATTCCTGAACTAATTTCAATTTTAGGGATGGTTAGTTTTTTCTAGCTATATTGTCGCAACGTTGCGATAAATTATTTTCGTCGTAAATTTCCGTCGCTAAATAACATTTTTCTTGTAGTGACTGCCCGCCTGAGTTTCTCACAACAAGGCCCAACCTCCTTCAGACTAATTGAAGGTGAAGCATTTGCCACACAGTTAGAAAGAGATGCCATTACTTGTTCTTTTTCTTTTTCTTTTTTTGAAAAATTAAAGTGACGGAAGAATGAATGCAACAAGTGATGAGATATGGTTCTAGGTCAAAGAAAAACTCCACCCACATAAGCTTCCAGTTGAAACTGTGATTATCGATTGACAGTTTGGTTCGAAGCTTGCTCTCATGATGAACCTCAGTCTGACTACCAACACCGACTGGATGGATTAGTCAACAACTATGTCCTGGGTAATATCCATTTATATATGTTTTTCAATACCGTTTGCCAAAAACAAGCAATGTGGCAATCTGCAGAAAAGATTGCTCTCAAGACTAACTTTTCAGTCTGATAACGACTCATTTAAAGCATGCATTCTTATCATATTAAAATTTTACTCCTCCTACTCCAATCATATATATGTGCGTAGGCGAAAGAGAAATCCTTAACCTAATTGAAGATCTTTACAAAACATGCCAATAAGATGGATCAATAATCAGATACGGATCTTCATCTAGTTTGGTATTAGAAAACCTTCACCAGAACCAGCCTAAGAAGTCATAGGTTTGGTAGAATCATATCATACCCAAGCAAACAGAGTCAAGTTGGTCAGGCATCCACTCCAAACCATGCCAGCTGCATTCCCATCTGTAAAACTTGCAAAAATATCCCCACCACAATAACCTAAAACCTACCATATTCCAATGCAGATTCAGAGAGAAAATATGAAAACAACTCGACCCCAGGAAAGCTTCATTAAGTTTCATTGTTGTGAACATCTAATTCAAATATGAATGAATTCAATTAACAAATTATCAAAAGCTTCTAGTTTTCATTTATCAATTTATACTGTCTTAGTACAGTGAAGCGTCTAAGTTACCCAAACAACTGAAAACATAGACAAGCTCTTAAAATAACCATAGGACAGTACCCTATTCCAAGCAAGCTTGTGCTCTCTTCAATTATACTCTTTGACTTATCTATATCAAATAAAACCTGAAAAAAAGATGGAACATCATTAATCGAAAGCTTCTTATCTAGCGCAAGGGAAAAAGAGTTATTCAATTTACCTCTCAGCATGTCCTCTTCAAGTATATTGTCAAATTGTTAAGTTGCATCTAAGTCGGGTTTAAAATAGGCAGTTTAGGAACCCTGCCCCTTCACCGAGTCATTCTGAATTACCATGCAAACTTTCAAATGTTTCTCTCTCAAGTTAGTTTCTTAAGCACCATAAGACATTAGGGTCATCAAGAATTATCTTCAATTTCCAATTTTCAAAGGATGCAAAATGTTATATAAACAGTTGGTTACTGCGATATGATTTTCTCTACAAGGAAAAAAATGCAAAAAATATGATTGACACCGACTTGGTACATAAGAAGAGGCATAGAGTCACATATAGGCGGCTATACATGGACCTAGGGCTGGGAAACGAGATGAGCTGCTCGTGGCTCAGCTCATGTTTTACAATTGTAAACGGGTCAGGTATGGCACAATTCCAATCCATACCAAACTTGATAGGTCAAGGGTCGGGTGACGAAGAAATGCGTCCAATTAACTATCCAGGAGGGATCCTGTAAGATCCAATTAGAAATTTAGAATATGGAGCGAGGTATGGTTTATGAAATTTCAAATCAGACACAGGTGGCCCAAGTCTTGATTAAGATCAACGTTTTTCTAATGTAATATGTATTAAAAAATTGGTATTTTGCAGGGCCTCTGTTTAGGTTTGGTTTGTGTGACCTTTATGGGACTGGGGATGTCGTTGAATCGGATTTTATAAGATATCTGACTAAATTCGATTCCATTTAATTGCATTTGGTAAGACAAAACCATATCCAATTATGATGAGTCAAGGGTCCAATATGATTGCACAAAATTTGTGCATTAAGCACCTGACAGCCCTCCATCAGGTCTTGGGCCCCACACCTGGGTGATCAAGTGTTTAATGCACAAATATTTGTGCAATCATATGCACCTGATCTTTTCACAATTATGACTGAAGTGGATCGAGTATGAACTTTTCACCATCCATCGAAATCTGAATCTGTTTAGCCAACATCAGATTCGTCCAATAAAATCCAATCTAAATCCAAACCGTCTAAAGTACAAACTTATATAGTTAGAGGGAATGCGAGTAGTTTGAAATCACACATAAAACGAGGACATACCCTTCATTTCATTCCTTCTCCAAGCGACTCATCCTAACGTGGGACACTCGAGACTCGGACCAGCAAAAATGTTCGAGCAAGTCTCCAGCCGGCGTTCAGATTCTGCAAACGCTAACAAAGAGCTTCGGTGGCGCCGGGCACTTCGGTTTATGGTCGAGCTCATGGTGCCCCGTTGTGTCTGCGAGGCCGTGCCGCCCGTCCCCGATGGCGAGCCAGCCTCGACGGCCGCATCTCCCGTCACTGGCACTTTCTACGGCCACCGGAACAAGCGCATCAGCTTATGCATACAGCAAGAGCCAAAGAGCCTCCCCCTTCTGCTCCTTGAGCTCCCAATTCAGACCAGCTACTTGGCCAGTGAGATGCAGGACGGGATGGTCCGACTCGCCCTTGAGTGCGGACGAACCGGATCGGAGTGCCACCTCTGGGACATCCCCGTTTGGACTGTCTTCTGCAATGGCCGGAACGTGGGGTTCGCGTCGAGAAGGAAGGCGTCGGAGGATGACTTGGCAGTGCTCAAGTCGATGGAGTTGGTGTCGACCGGCGCCGGGCTTCTGCCCTGCAAGGCTGAGTGCGAAGACGGGCACGTCCTCTACCTCCGGGCCAGTTTTTCCAGGGTGACCGGTTCGGCTGATTCCGAGTCATTCCATATGATCAATCCGGCTGGGTGCACAGACCAGGAGTTTAGCATTTTCCTGCTAAGACATTGAGTTTATTATCGCCATTATTGTTATTGTTATCATTTGTTATATAAAGCTTTGCTATAGCTATACATTAATGAGATAATAAACAAGGTGATTGATCAACCAGCATTGAACTTCGGTGGGCCTGAAGTTGTGCAAAATTATAGACCTTGTGTTTCGTTGATGCAGATGTACAATAGGGGAACCATATTTTAAAAATATGGTGTCAAATAAGGGGGCGTTTGCATGTCACTGAACGCGGCACCCCCTTCCGTGGATTACACTGCCTTGAAATTGGAATCGAATCTCCCCCAAGGGAACAGTTTCCACGGAAAACCCACCTTCAGCATGTAAAATAGCAGGCCCATTGAGGGTTTTCTGCGGAAATGCACTATTTCACTGTTTGTGTTGTCACTGTCGGTCCCGTGAAAACACATGCCCGTCGATGAGTTTTTCGCAAAAAACAACCCACTTTCCGTGACACACAAACGCTAAGTGTGAATTTGGTTTCTTGTTTATTAAACAGGAAAAGTTGTGCCACATCCAAAGACAGTTGCAATATCGAAAAGTCTTGTCGAACTATTGTCGCGACGGCATGCCCACTTGCTCACCAGGGAGTATCGAACTCACAATGTCCTTCAGCTTGAACGTCTTAAGCTGACCCACCTAGCCAAGTGTAAAAAGCTCATGTAAGCACAAGCATGAAAATTGGATTGAGAGATTCAGGAGGGTGGTTTTGTTTTCTTGTTACTTTTTTTTTCGAGGGGAGGGGGGGTTGAAGATTGGACATTCATGATTAATTGATGAAGCGATAAAGAAGAGATAGTTGGGAATGTTAATCTCTTTAGCGTGTTAATAGCAAACAACAGAATCCCTACGATACTTGCATTACGTTGGATGGTTACCAACCTTTATCCTTTTACCCTTTCCTCGGATACATGAGAGAGAGAGAGAGAGAGAGATTGATTGTCCCTGCGTTTTTAAAGTACAAGGTCATTTTTTATAAATAAAAATAGCCTGTACAATTACGTTGAAGACTACCTCAATATATTGTTTTCTTATGTGCAAATTATTCTCTTTTCTTTTTTATTTTGAATCAAGACAGATACATTGCTATAAATCCAAGGAAGAAGGATCTTAATTCCATCTTATGTATGCTATGAAATCCGTCAATTGCAAAAGCATTTATGTAAAACGATCAATGCAGAAGTGGCGGTTGTCGAGTGTAATGGGGACTCCTAGCTAGTTTTGCATGCCAAATAGGACAGTATTCACTTCCTGTGTGACATTTGTGCCTATGCTCACGAGGACTTTGCGGTGACAACAGTTTATCACCTCACATCGGACCATAGTTACCAGAAAACAAAATGGATACAAGAAGTGAAGCAGAAGCGAAAAAACGAGAGTAAAAAAGTAGCATGAAGCGGGAAGCGGGAAGCGTGATACGGTTGTAAAGTGATCAGCACATGAAAAATGAAAAGAAAACACGTATAAAGCATTATAGAGCATCGAGAGAAGCAAATAAGAAATGATGCAAACACAATATATAAATCCAATATCCAAGATTGTTAAAAAAAATCATAATTTTCTAATATTAAAAAAAAAAGAATTGAGAAGAAAGCAAGTGGAAAGTGATAAGAAACCAGAGGAAAACGTTAATGAAGCTAAAGAGAAATAATTGAGGAAACAAAGAGGAAGTGGGCTTCTCACTAAAGCTAATAGAGTTTCCCATATTTCAGAAATAGGTTTTCCAAAGATTTTCTTCTTTTTGAGAAAGGGAAGAGTTTTCAGCATTCGAAGAGAGCTTCAAGGAAAGCAAGTTTCTCCATGTAGTATATGCATTGGACTACCACAGTTTAAAACTTATGAATTGTTAGATTTATTTTTTGATACCTTGAATATCAAACCTTATAGTATATTGGATACCACTAAACATGCTAATAAATTAAATCATGCTAAACACAAAATACGGTGGCTAGATCTATGCAAACCAGTCCAATATATATATATAGAGAGAGAGAGAGATGGGTAGGTGCAAAATTGATTAGTGCTAAATGGGTTTTTCTACCCTTTCGGTATTTTTTTCACAATTCCGACCACATAAATGTGTTGGGCATGATCGATTTACGAGGAATCCATACTTGGATCATGTGTTTTCAATGAAAAAATAATATTTGGAGCCTCAAAAATTTACAAAGATTTTGGACCATTGATTTTTCGTCTGTAGAGTTAGAATTTAAAAATAAAATGAAAAAACCCTCAAAAACTCGTTTAGCATGTATCATTTAGCACCTATCATTTCACACCTATCCATAGTTGTCATGGGCATAGAATTTTTTTGCAAACCCGTGATACGCCAGACTGCCTAGTCTGGCTAACCTAACGGCCAAAGGTCGTGCACCAACAATTTTTTATATATTGAATCATTTCATTGGCCCAACGCACCAATAATTTTTCATGTGCTGAATCATTTCATTGACCCCAAGCACCACCTCGTGTACCGCTACCTAGCAGAAGCTGATCAAGCGTATCTCCAAATGCATATTTTATCTGCTGCATGTCACTTATGTGCATAATTGTTTCATACCGGCTAGCAAGTGTACAGATGCCTTAGCCTAGCATGTCATGGAGTGTATCGCGATTTCATAGGCATGTCTAAGCATAACCTCATCACAGAAGGGACAATGCCTTGCGACCTCAGTCTGAAACCAATTGATGATTGTATGTCATAGCGAAGAGCATCACTCAAACTCGTTCGTCATCTCTTAGGCATTCATTCTCCTAGTCCCAAGTTACCATAAAGGCAACATCCTTTAATATGTTGGCATTGCTTAACCAAATAACGCTTCACGCCTGTTTCACTACACACCGTTTGCACCAATGACAATATTGTTGCCTATCGCATGTCATGCTACCATTGTATGTCACCGATCAATCCAACGCATACTGCAAGTTCCTACACTCGATGCATTTTCTACTCAATAGAGCTTTGCACTGCACATGTTCCATTTTGAAGGCTCAGTGTGGGACAGTAGCAATATATACACTACAACAAAGCAGTAGATTAGCGACGACCACATTCCGTCGCTAACATGGTTAGCGACGGATTAGCGACAACGAGGCGACAGTATGCTTACGACGCGAATATTTTGACGCTAACTGGCGACGGAATTATTCCGTCGCCAGGTCCGTCGCTAATTGCGACGGAATAACGAGCGCTATATTCCGTCGTCAATCCGCCGGTACTAAACGGCGACCACGGCTTGGCGACGGATTTACTTCCATCGCTATGCCGTCGCTAGATTAATATGAATAGCGACGGATGGTTCCGTCGCTAATCCGTCGCAAACACGAAAAAAAATTTAAAAAAAATTATTTGAAAATTAAATACCGAGCAATTTCTATTTCCTGTACAATTTATATTTCCTGTAAATAAAAAACAAACCACACAAAAAATTTCATATAACAAGAATCTACAACAATTAATCGTTCCACCTTAAAATTAAGAAGTTTAATTATTTACAATTCAACAATTACAATTAGGAAACATAAAAAAAATAGAACTTCTTCAACACAGTCCTCTAATCATCGCCAAGATTTTGTGCGTCTTCTTGTTCATTGTCTTTATCTGTCCCTTCAGCTCCACTACGTTGATTATCGCTAGCAGCCTACACAAGAAAAGAACAGTCAGTATTGATAAACAAAATATAATGAAATAAATTACACACTATATGTGATTCTATCATGTGCTCATGTGTGATCTAAGGCAATAAAAAAACTCTATATGTGATTCTATCATGCTCATATGTGCTCTAAGGCAGACAAAAAGTTTTATATATATATATGTATATATGTGTGTGTGTGTGTGTGTGTGTGATTCTATCATGCTCATATGTGTGCTAAGGCAGTCAAAAAATTGAATATGTGATTATAGCATGTTCATATGTGTTCTAAGGCATCTAGAAAAAACTCTATATATGATTCTACTATGCTCAGATGTGCTTTAAGGCAGGTAAAAAACTATATATGTGATTCGATCATGCTCGTATGTGTGCTAAGGCAGTCAAAAAATTGAATATGTGAATATAGCATGCTCATATGTGCTCTAAGGCAGGCAAAGCAAAAAAATTTATATGTGATTCTATCATAAATGATATATAGCATGTTCATATGTGTTCTAAGGCAGTAAAAAAACTCTATATATTATTATAGCATGCTCATATGTGTGCTAAGGCAGTCAAAAAACTGAATATGTGATTATAATATGCTCATATGTGTTCTTAGGCAGTCAAAAAACTGAATATGTGATTATAGCATGCTCATATGTGTTCTAATGCAGTCAAAAAAACTTTATATGTGATTCTATCATGCTCATATGTGTTATTAGGCAGGCAAAAAAACTTTATATGTGATTATAGCATGCTCATATGTGCTCTAATGCAATAAAAAAACTCTATATGTTATTATAGCATGCTCATATGTGTTCTAAGGCAGTCAAAAAACTGAATATATGATTATAACATGCTCATATGTGTTCTTAGGCAGTCAAAAAATTGAATATGTGATTATAGCATGCTCATATGTGTTCTAATGCAGTCAAAAAAACTTTATATGTGATTCTATCATGCTCATATGTGCTCTAAGGCAGACAAAAAAACTTTATATGTGATTATAGCATGCTCATATGTGCTCTAATGCAATAAAAAAACTCTATATGTTATTATAGCATGCTCATATGTGCTCTAAGGCAGTCAAAAAACTGAATATGTGATTATAACATGCTCATATGTGTTCTTAGGCAGTCAAAAAACTGAATATGTGATTATAGCATGCTCATATGTGTTCTAATGCAGTCAAAAAAACTTTATATGTGATTCTATCATGCTCATATTTGATCTAAGGCAGATAAAAAAACTTTATATGTGATTATAGCATGCTCATATGTGCTCTAATGCAATAAAAAAACTCTATATGTTATTATAGCATGCTCATATGTGTTCTAAGGCAGTCAAAAAACTGAATATATGATTATAACATGCTCATATGTGTTCTTAGGCAGTCAAAAAATTGAATATGTGATTATAGCATGCTCATATGTGTTCTAATGCAGTCAAAAAAACTTTATATGTGATTCTATCATGCTCATATGTGCTCTAAGGCAGACAAAAAAACTTTATATGTGATTATAGCATGCTCATATGTGCTCTAATGCAATAAAAAAACTCTATATGTTATTATAGCATGCTCATATGTGCTCTAAGGCAGTCAAAAAACTGAATATGTGATTATAACATGCTCATATGTGTTCTTAGGCAGGCAAAAAGTTATATATGTGATTCGATTATGCTCATATGTGTTCTAAGGCAGACAAAAGACTGAATATGTGATTATACCTGAGAGGGACCTGGAATCGAAGATCCTCTATCCTGAACAGCGGCCTTGATCTCATTTCGGAGAAAGGGGGCGACGGTGTATTGGAAGTAGTTATTCAGTGATTCATTAATGATCTGGCGTACATCATCACCGGAAAGAATAGTCGGTTGCTTGGAGCTTATGTCGGTGCAAGAAGTCGGTGAGCCGTAACTGGAAGAACCAATAACTGGTGAAGTGTTCATATTACTCCCAAACCCGAACACGCGACCTTTTTTGGGTTCACCTGCTGCAGTCACCCATGCTATAGGATCAAATGATGGATGTTGAGTAGCGTCATCGCCATATCGCTCTACCATCTGTTGCTCATATGCCTCCTACAAAATAATGTTTAAAGTATTCATTTATAATTAATGATAACATTATGATAACTTGCATATATATTGCAATGATTATTAATTGAATTAATACATACCGTTGTCGTTCTCGCCTTCTCTGATACGAAGACTCCCGTGGTCTTCCGTTTATGTGTTTCTACAAACACATCCTTATATGGTACACTGCCTCATTTTTCTGCTTCCTGCGAAGTTAAATGACAAAAGATTTAGTACATAAGTTTGCAACAATACTTATAAAATTAATATTATATATTGATGAGTTACCATTTTCTTTAGGTGGCTCCCAAATGTCTTAGATCCACCTGTGTGTAGATGGGCTTCGGGCATCTTCGATCGATTTTGTGCAGCCTTTGCAGAGAGATTTCAAAATGCATCTCCCGCCCACTTATCGCACATTTCATCCCAGTAATCTCTCCTGATAGTAATAGGATCATGGCCCTTCCACAGTAATGGATCATCTACTACGCCAGATGCTTTTTTTGTTGCAGTCTTCATAGTGTGCAGCATGTCTGCAAATCGATTGGCAGCCACCTTTTGCCACACCTTCCTTGCATCATTTTCTTCCACCATAGTTGCGAAGCGATTCGAAGCCTACAAATATTTTCAGAAAGTTAGTAGACATTGCTTAAATAAATTAAATATGAAACGCATTAACTATGAGAAACAACTGTATACCATGAATGAGGACCACAATCTGTCTAACACCTCCTTTGGGTACTCTTTTCATTGAGCAACTGGTCCTGGTAGATGTTGAAGAAGTGAATTCCTAATCTCCCGTACTACTTCTTGTGGCTCAAACCTAGTGCTGCACATGAATTGTTACACAGTAAATATCAATATAAAATATTTAAAAGATATGCAATAATTGAAAACAAAATACTTACGGTCGATTATCGATATACACTATTCGAATGAGTCTTCTTGTGCCAGCCTGAGAAGACCCTGTTTCCTGTGTTGGCTGTTGACTTGTGTGATCAACTGGTGTAGGTGGGTCGTGTACAGGCGCAACATCATCTGTAAAAAAATACATTAGAAATTCTCAGAATGCGCATTTGAACTAATCAAGCATCCAATTAGTTATATGATATACCTATCACAGGAGCCCGTGAAGATGAAGGCTGAGCCTGGCTACTACTGGATGAGCGACCACTATAACCTCCACGAACCATATTCTAACAAATAACATATGTCATACAATACATTCAAATAATTCACATCAAGTATTACAATGCATTCAAGTCATTCACATCAAGCATTGCAATGCATTCAAATAATTCAAATCATTCACATTAAGTATTGCACTAATTCAAATCATTCGTTGCATAAATTATAATACATTCAGATAATTGAAATCATTCACATCAAGTATTACAATGCATTCGAATCATTCGCATCAAGTATTACAATACATTCAAATAAAATTTTTAATCATTCACACCAAGTATTGCAATACAACTCACATCAAGTATTACAATAAAGTGTGCAAGTAATGTACTGCAATGAATATTGAAGCAAATTAGGGAAACACAAACACTTATGCAAAGGAAGCAAAAAGACTAAACAGAACTTTTAAAAGAATGAAAAACTAAAAGATTAACAAAAATTAGCAGAACAAGAAATGCAGACAAGAAATTATCTAAACATGAAATGCAATGATGAAAAGCAAACACAGAAAAATGAAACAAGAAAATAACGAGAAAAACACAATTGGAAATTGAAATACAGGAAAACAGAAAAATGAACTTGCAATACAGAGAAGAGGGGTGTGGTCAGACAACTGATCTGTAATTTTCTCATTCCATTAACTTGATGTTGCCATGGAAGTACTGGATGAGTGAGGTTTTCACGAGAAACCCACCACTTATGCACCGGTAATTCATTTCCTTGAGAAATCCTGCCCTTCCTAATCACTTATCATGTACCCTTACATCATTATCTACCATATGTTCAACCCACATTTTCGTTCTGATTGCCATCCAGATAGCAACAAATAAAGGAGGGCAGAGCTGTACATGGGCCTTAACAAACTTATGGGCACATCAACCCTTTTACCCCACGAATTCCTTACGTTATTGAGATGAATATCACAACATGACCTTAGTTAACAGATGGATTTCGGTCAAAGAATCAGCAAAAGCAAATTGATTTGTCAGGTGGCCTCCGCAAATTAATTTCAGGAATAGACATTAATGTAACAGGAATATACAGAGACAACTTTAGAATTTAAATAAGAATGGCAATATCTAGATATAATATCTTCATCTTTTGAATATATTTTGAATTGAGAGCATCAGCACCCATGAAAGAATTAAAGCAATCGGGTTAACCTTCAACAGGATTCCAACAAATCAGAATCAATCCAGAAATTAGATTGATGCCAGAGATCTTTTGATCTGCTCTCCTTTTTTTTTTAAACACTTACAAAAACGAAAAGAAAGAAAAAAAAAAGTGATAGGCCGTTGTCCAACTAGCCTGTCAGATTTTTTTGTTTAAGACCCTGAACTCGTTGCAGAGAATCAGAACATGTGAAGCAAAATGAAATAAAAATATTGAAATATTATGAAATAAGAAAGAAATAGAAAAGGAAATCAGCATGTAAATGACTAGTGAAGAGGTGGGATCAAATTCAGGGAACAGAGATGACAACGTGAATGGGGAATCGAAAACTCTCAGAAAAATAATAAGCAAAATAAAAGCACAAGTCGAAGATTAGCAGAAAAAAAAATTTACTGAATATCATAGCATAAACAGAACAAGGATAAATAAAAGAAAATATATCGGAACGCATTCGTTTCTTTTGATGTGCATATTTACATAGATCGGTACTTGCTATAAGCAAGACCGATACTATGTCGATGCTCTAATGAGGCGGGGCGAAATATGCAAAGTAAAGGGGAACAGGATAAGAGAAGGAGGGAGGAGATGCTTACCGTGGTTGCTCGGAGCCCTGAAGGTTGAAAAGCGACTTTGGTTCAGCCGATTGGGAGGAAGAAGAAGACGCAGATGTACTGTGATGGGGTGAAGCGCGGTGCACAGAAGGAACCAGGGGAAGTGGCGAGCTGCTGTGTCGCTCCTGATGAGGTGGAATGGAAGAGGAATGAGGAAGATGCAGATCGTGAAGGAGAAGAAGATGGAGAGGCAGAAGATGGATGATTGCGAGAAAATGGATTGCGGGGTTAATGGATCGTCTACAGAGAAGAGGGGAGTGACGGCTGGCGAGCGGTGGACGGCTGGCGAGCGGTGGACGGCTGGCGAGCGGTGGACGGAGAGCGGCGGCTGGCGAGCGGCGGCGGCCGGGCGGTGGCGAGAGCCGACGGGCGGCGGGAGGGAGAGGGCGGGAGCAAGACAGCGAAACAGGAAAAAGAGAAAGAGGGATGGGATTAGGGATTTACGCGACATTTAGCGACGGCTTAGCGACGGAATAATTTCGTCACTAAGCCGTCGTAAATCAAAATACCAAAAAAGCGACGGAATATATTATGTCGTTACGCCGTCGCTAATTAGCGACGGATTAGCGACGACATAGTTCCCTCTTTAAATCCATCGCTAAAATGGTGTTCTTGTAATAAGAATTAGCGACAAAACATTGCAGTCGCTAATTCGTCGCTAAGTAGCGACGGATTAGTGATAAAAGTTGTTTCCTTGCTAATCCGTCGCGAATTAGCGACAGATTGTTTCTCTAGCTAATCTGTCGCTAATTAGCGACAAAAAAATTCCGTCGCTAATTAACAATTTTCTTGTAGTGATATATATATATATATATATATATATATATATATATATATATATATATATATATATATAAAGAGAGAGAGAGAATCACTAGAATATGAGAATTAGAAATATAGGCATTTCCAACGCATTTTTTTGCAAATCCAAGTATGTAGATGTATTTGGCATGATAAATTTGCTCAGAATGAACTGTTGTATTATGCATTTTTGAAGAAAATTGTGATTTTTTATTGCTTGAATATTTATGAAGATAATGAGCCATTGATTTTAAAGCATTAAAAAATCTCACTTATGCATCATAATTGGATGATTCAAGAGCCAATCTTTATAAAACTAAGCATGTAGATGTGTAGGGCAAGATTCAAGAGTAAAGAACAAAAAATCTATGAAAATTCAATGGCTCAAAAATCACATTTTTCATAAAAAAATACATGATCCAATGGTTGATTCCTAACAAATTCGCCATGCCAAGCACATTCACATAAATATTCAAGCATTCAAAATCATATTTTTATGTGAGTAGATTGATTGATGTATAACCCAGTTTTTTTACTCTCAAATTTATGGAGAGATTACAAAACCCTATACTTTTCATTACAAAACCATTAAATTGAAAAAAGATGGGTTGTTTTGTGAAAGAATTTTTGGACCTATAAAAACTAGAATTTGTGCTTGTGAAAATTATATCAAAAGCGAAAAAGAACCAAAATTTTGCAAACAATGCGGGTGTACTAAAGTGCCATATTGATCAGCTTTTTGAAAATATAGCTGAAGTGCCATAATGATCAGAATTTCTTCGCAAATATCTATTTCTTTTGCATTTTTTTAGAACATATATGAAAATCGAGGACTTAACTACTTGTGACCTGGCATAGAATTGGGAAACTTGGAAGATTTTGTGTAGGCTATAGGATTGTTGCAAATGACTCAAAATCTTTGAGGTTATGTTACATGAGGATGGTATAATTGTGTGGTATGAGGTGGGTTATAGCAAACAAAGCAACATGTGCAAGAACTCTCCTAGTAGCTTTTCTGAATTTTGGGTTTTGTTTTATAACTCTATAGTTGATCTTCAAGTTCTCATATATGTTGATCAGGAAAAAGTGGCTCTATTGGCACAACGTTTGCACCATTTAAAGCATTTACTGGGTGCCAGAAGTCATGCCGGTGAGTCTTTCATTGACACAATTATTGCGTCAATAAATGCTTACATTGGCGCAAGCGTTGTGCCAGTAAAGCCCATTTTCCTGTAGTGCTTACACCCCCTTATTAAGACTCAAGCTTAAAATCTGCTAAAAAAGAGGACACCAGAGGCCTCTGTAACCATGACACATGCCCAGCAGCCTATAGAGGCGAAGCCACTCCCCCCACACAGCCTTATTAACTCACTCAAAGCTTTGGGTGTAGAACGTGAAATTTCTGGCATCAAAATGCTCCCTAAAGATGTGTTACGATTTAGGGAATGTGCTGGAATTATAATCCAATTCTACTAACACTACAAAAAAAATGTTAATTAGCGACAGAAATTTGTGACTAAAATAACTCGTCGCAATTTTACGATGGATTAACAAGAGAAAATTAGTCATTCCTAAAATTGGAATTAGTTGCAGAATTTGTGACATAAACATTCTGTCTCAAAATCCATCGCTAATTAGCGACAGAAATGTTTCATCTCAAACTCCGTCACAACTTTACGACGGATGAGCGACAAAAATTTTTTGTCACTAATTCGTCGCTAAGTAGCGATGGATTTTGAAACAAAATATTTTTATCGCTAATCTGTTCTCTCTCTCTCTCTCTCTCTCTCTCTCTCTCTCTCTCTCTCTCTCTCTCTCTCTCTCTCTCCTCTTCCACCGACTGTCGCTGCCCTGCTAGCCATCTCTGCCCCCGCTCTCCGACGACCCACCGACAGCTCCCTTCGGAGACCTTGCCGGCCACCTCCCTCCAGCCTCTCTTTGCCATTCCCCCTTTGTCTCCCCTTTTCCTCGGTTGAGTCGTCTCTCCTGCTTGTTGTATTCCGGCCACCCAACGTCGGCGACCCCCACTTCGCGTTCGGCCCACCCTTTCTGCTTCGCCAGCAACCCCGCCTCTCTCTCCGATAGCCTCATTGTACCTTTAAAAAGGCACAGAGGGATGAACCCTCTCTGTCTTCCTCCTCTCTCTCCCCCGACTGTGTCCCCCCTCTCATCGCCACCCTCGTCTCTCTTTGCCCTCTCTCCTCTTCCGCCCGACCTCCAGCCTCCGGTCGACAGTCATCGAAGTCACACCCCCCCCCCCCACCTGCGACCCTCACCGACCTTCTCTTCTTCCTTCCCCTCTCGTCTTCCTCCCGCTCCAGCAACCTCATTGTGCTTTTAAAAGGGCACAGAGGGTCGAACCCTCTCTGTCTTCCTCCTCTCTCTCCCCGACTATGCCTCCCCTCTCACCATCGCCCTCGTCCCTCTTCGCCCTCCATCCTCTCCTGTTAGACCTCCAGCCTCCGAGCGGCAGCGTTGGAGTCCCCCCCCCCCCCCCCCCCACCTATGACCCTCATCGACCTCCTCTTCTTCCTCCCTCTCTGGTAGCCTCGATCGCTCTCTTCTCCCCTGACTTAGGCCGGTGACCTTGTCTTTGGTTGTCCTCCTATTTTGGTAGCCTTACTTCGCAGTCGACCCGTGGTCGGATCCCCTTTGTCAGTGAGTCTGCAGGTATACTGCCTCTCTCTCTCTACCAGGTGGTGGCGGAGCCCCTGCCGCCTCTTGATGGGTTGTTGACCCTGCCGTATATAAATGTGCATTGCAAGTGTGTAGCAGAGAAAAATGCATGATGCTTAATGCTAAGCATCGCATGCAGTTTAAAATGTCATGCAAAAAGAAACAAGAAAAATGCAATTGCAAAAGCATGCAAATCAATTAAATACCCGTGGTGAGTAAGTGATGCAAGCGCATCACATGTTATTTACTTTCTTAGATGCAATACTTTCATGCTTACACACTCACTTAGTTGTGGATTTCTAGGACTATTTTGTTGGAATTTGGAGATCCCGCTGAGTATGATTTGAATGTATGAGAATAGAAGTGCTCTTATTTTTGTACTTCGAATTCCATGCTAGTGATGGTAGTAGTTAGCGGGATATTGGAGTGTGTTTGCTATATATACATGTTTGACATTGTTGTAGTATGAATGAGTGATTGTATTGTCATATTTGATGTGATTATATCCATGCTTGTATAAAGTTATTTTCAATTTGATTATGCCTTCCCTCTCTGTCTTCCTCCTCTCTCTCCCCCGACTGTGTCCCCCCTCTCATCGCCACCCTCGTCTCTCTTTGCCCTCTCTCCTCTTCCGCCCGACCTCCGGTCGACAGTCATCGAAGTCACACACACACACACACCCCACCTGCGACCCTCACCGACCTTCTCTTCTTCCTTCCTCTCTCATCTTCCTCCCGCTCCAACAACCTCATTGTGCCTTTAAAAGGGCACAGAGGGTCGAACCCTCTCTGTCTTCCTCCTCTCTCTCCCCGACTATGCCTCCCCTCTCACCGTCGCCCTCGTCCCTCTTCGCCCTCCATCCTCTTCTGTTAGACCGCCAGCCTCCGAGCGGCAGTCGTTGGAGTCCCCCCCCCCCCACCTATGACCCTCATCGACCTCCTCTTCTTCCTCCCTCTCTGGTAGCCTCGATCGCTCTCTTCTCCTCTGACTTAGGCCGGTGACCTTGTCTTTGGTTGTCCTCCTATTTTGGTAGCCTTACTCCGCAATCGACTCGTGGTCGGATCCCCTTTGTCAGTGAGTCTGCAGGTATACTGCCTCTCTCTCTCTACCAGGTGGTGGTGGAGCCCCTGCCGCCTCTTGATGGGTTGTTGACCCTGCCGTATATAAATGTGCATTGCAAGTGTGTAGCAGAGAAAAATGCATGATGCTTAATGCTAAGCATCACATGCGGTTTAAAATGTCATGCAAAAAGAAACAAGAAAAATGCAATTGCAAAAGCATCAAATCAATTAAATACCCGTGGTGAGTAAGTGATGCAAGCACATCACATGTTATTTACTTTCATAGATGCAATACTTTCATGCTCACACACTCACTTAGTTGTGGATTTCTAGGACTATTTTGTTGGAATTTGGAGATCCCGCTGAGTATGATTTGAATGTATGAGAATAGAAGTGCTCTTATTTTTGTACTTCGAATTCCATGCTAGTGATGGTAGTAGTTAGCGGGATATTGGAGTGTGTTTGCTATATATACATGTTTGACATTGTTGTAGTATGAATGAGTGATTGTATTGTCATATTTGATGTGATTATATCCATGCTTGTATGAAGTTATTTTCAATTTGATTATGCCTTCCATGTAAAATTGTATCATAAAAATATGCTTCAAACGAATGTATCATGTTGATGAATGTGATTTCATCATTCTAAATATCCTTGTGTGTGTGTATATATATATATATATATATATATATATATATATATATATATATATATATATATATATATATATATATATATATATCCACCAACAATGCATGATAAATTTGATATTTTTTACATCGTTGTATTATTATGATTCTCTTTTAACTGGTAAAGATAATATTCGTAACATTATAAGATAAAATGACTGCAAACCATGAATGGATGTACCGTAGGATAGTTGATAATGAGGTGTTGCTTGAATATATGGATGGTGTTGACAGTTTTATTAAATTTGCAACGGCAAGTGTCAATACAGTGGATCTCATCTGTCGGATTAGGTGTCCCTGCATGATGTGTAAGAAAAATCAAATTGTAAAACCAAATGGCGTTAGACATCACCTATACATGAAGGGTTTTGTGAGTGATTATCATAATTGAACGCTTTATGGTAAACAATTTTGGAATAATTTTGACGCACGGGTGGATGTGGTGCATGATAATCCATATGTGGATTTGATATTTGATGTTGCAGGACCAGAACTGGGTTTTGCTATGGGTCCTAGTAATGTACCAACTGAGGTAGAGGAAGAAGTAGCAAATGATAAAGCTTGTAGATTTTATGACTTACTTAGAGATGCTGATGAGCCACTTTGGAATGGTTGTGAGAGTCACACTATCTTGTCTGCAGTTCTTTAACTACTGAATTTGAAGTCAGAGTATAATTTGAGTCAATCGTGTTTTGATCGTCTGTGCTCTATTATGAAGACTATGTTGCTCAAAGATGAGAAATTGCCACAAAATTTCTATCGTGCG
Organism: Nuphar pumila; assembly: GCF_984573655.1. Classification (NCBI taxonomy): domain Eukaryota; kingdom Viridiplantae; phylum Streptophyta; class Magnoliopsida; order Nymphaeales; family Nymphaeaceae; genus Nuphar; species Nuphar pumila. Next base: position 92,448,233 of record NC_143254.1, read on the forward strand.
AAGGTTATGGTCAATGCTCTATGTATGATGTATCAAAAGATAGATGCTTATCCAAATCACTGCATGTTGTATTTCAAAGATCAAGAAAATAACAGATCATATTCATCATGTGGGCATCCTCGGTTCAAGGCAATGCTAGCACGAGGTCAAAAGAAGTATCATACAAGTCACTCTGCTACTTTCCTCTCATCTTTAGATTGAAACGATTGTATATGTCTTCAAGGACAGCTAAACATATGAGATGGCATGCAAAAAAAGTTTGACATGATGAAGACAAGATTACGCATCTTGTTGACGTGAAAGCTTGAAAGCACTTTGATTGTACTCATCAGACCTTCACAATGGAAGTGAGAAATGTTAAGCTCAGTTTATGTACATATGGATTTAATCCATCTGGGGGTAGATCAACCTTATACTCGTGTTGGCCAGTATTTGTCACCCCATAGAACCTTTCTCCAAGCTTGTTATGAAGCATCAAAATATTTTCTTGTCTCTATTGATCCCTGATCCGACGTCTCCGGGCCAAAATTTTGATGTATATTTAAGGTCATTGATTGATGAACTAAAAATATTGTGAGATAACGGTGTTCTCACGTACGTTGCCCACAAAACACAAAACTTTAATATGAAGGTTGTTGTTCTATGGACAATTAGTGACTTCCCTGCATATGGTATGTTATCTAGTTGGAGCACACTTAGAAGGTTGGCATGTCCGTACTGCATGGAGGATACAAAATCTTTTAGATTGATGCATGGAAGGAAGCCGTGCTGATTTGATTGTCACCATCGATTTCTACCCAGCGACCATCCGTTCTGACGACAAAGGAATGTATCCCGAGCAGGCACAACTGAAATAGAAAGTCCACCTACATAGTTATCTGACATAGAGATTTTAAGACGATTGTGATACTTTCCATATGGATTGACAGATGCCCGTAGTCTGATGCCCTTTCTTGGATTTGGGAAGGATCACAATTGGACAAAAAATCTATATTTTGAGAACTACCATATTGGCATACCTTATTGATACGACATAATTTGGATGTGATGCATGCGGAGAAAAATGTATTTGATAATGTGCTCAATACAGTAATGAATGTCAAAGCAAAAATGAAGGATAATCTGAAGGCCTGTATGAATTTAAAAGTAATATGTAAAAGACCAAAATTGGAACTCCAAGAGTACAATGGCAAAGTACTGAAACCAAAGGCAATGTATGTGCTTAGACCAGATCAAGTAAATCATGTATGTCAGTGGTTAAGACAGTTGAGATTTTTAGATAGATATGTCTCTAACATTGCTCGGGCTATGAAGATAGACGCGGGACAATTATATGGGTTGAAGAGCCATGATTGCCATGCCATTATGCAACGGTTGATTCTCCTAGCATTCCATGATATGTTAGACAAACCTATATAGGAGGTATTATCTGAGTTGTGTGCATTGAAAGTTGTAGTAACTGAGATAATGAATCTCAAGGATTCTGTCATCACTACTATTTGTCAGCTAGAGAAGATATTTGCACCAACATTTTTCGATGTTATGGAACATGTGATCATACATTTGCCATATGAACTTAGGGTTGGTGGTCCTGTGCAATATCGATGGATGTACCCATTTGAAAGTTATACTTTTCTCTTTGATGCTATTGGGAATTTATTGTATTACGAGATGTATATTGTTGACAGATGCATATTTGACCTCAAAAAAAGGTTCAGAATAAAGCAAGAGCGGAGGGTTCAATTTATGAGACATACACTTTAGAAGAGATTTCAAATTTCTCATCTATGTACTTTGAATCTCACATTCCAACACGTTACACTTGCTCACCTCGTAATGATGATGGAGAACAAATTATTGTAGCTGACAAACTATGGATATTTAAACCACTTGGGAATGCCTTTGGCAGTTGTCGGTCACGATTCTTGGAAGATCGATAGCAAGACGCAGTACAAATCTATATCATTTTTAATTGCTCAGCGATCGACCCCTACATCGAGTAAGTATACTTAATATGTAATACTAAGTTCTCTATGTGTGTATATGATTCGGTAATATAAATATTTATTAAGTACATAAGATTTGATCTAAAGTTGCGAAAAGAACTTCCACATCTCACTGATTCAGAAGTACAGAAAGAACGTAAAAATAAGTTTGGGGCATAGTTTAAAGGGTTGGTAAGAACGATGACATGCATTCTTTTCATGTAAATAATAATATGTTACTTAATTGGTCGTGATTACAGTCATTGTTTATACTTGTGAATCTGTCATGGTGATGTTAATGATCAAAGAATATATGATTTACAAAATGGTCTGACCAAAGTTGTGCAATGTTACAACAGGTACATTGTAAATGATTATCGATTCCATACAAAAGACTACGGTGTAAACAAGTCAATGATGAATAGTGGTGTTTGTGTCAATGGTAGCAGTTACGGTGAAAATGAACTTGACTACTACGACATTATTGAAGAAATAATGGAGTTGACTTACTTAGGCATAAATAACACAGTAACTTTATTCAAGTGTCATTGGTTTGATCTCATAGCAACAAGATTCGACAAAGCCTCAGGCATTGTGAAGGTGAATCATAAATCAAGGTTTAGAATATATGAATCATTCATATTAGCATCGCAAGCTCAACAAGTTTATTATACTTCATATCTGAATACAAGAAAGTCAGATAGAAATGAATGGTGGACGGTTTACAAGGTGAAGTCTAAACTATACCCCGAGTATGATCAATTACAGGAAGACAAGATTGTTGAAGAGGGTGATTACTATCAATCAGGTGATATATATGACTTCTTTTATAGTCACGATGTCACACATGGTTTGCATGTCACATCACCATTGTCCGATAGCACACATATGGAAGAATGTGATCCAAATGATATACCAAGTAAATAGGCTACCAATGAAGAAGAAGAAGAAGAGGACAAAAAGGAGGAGGAGGAAAAAAAAGAATATGAAATTCAAATAAGTGATGAGAAAGCATACTCGAGCTAGTGAAATACATCTTGTAATACATACCACATCACTTTCTCATATGTTCTTATGTTTGTATTTCGGATTTCATGTTATTCATGGTTGTAGTTAACGGGATATTGAATTGTGCATGCTGCAGGTACATGTTTGACATTGTTGTGATATGAATTATTTAACTGCATTGTCATGTTTGATGTGATTGTATGCATGCTTGCATGAAGTTATTTTTTATTTGATTATGTATCCATGTTCATGCATATGTCATGTTCATGCTAAGATCAAGAGTTATGTAACTGATCCAAATAACATTTTTATTTGTTAGAATATGGTTCATGGAGGTCACCGTGGTAGAGCACTCAGTGGTCGAGGACCAAGTGGAGGTCGTGGGACATCATTAGGTAGATGTCTTTGTGTTATATTTAAATATAGGAATTCATTATGTTTTTGCTTATATGTTGATATAAAAAATGTTACTTGTTAATCATCTTTATAGGATCTCAGCTCAGTGATAGTCAGTCTCAGCCTTCGTCTTCACGTAATACTTCAATAGGTATATCATTTAAATAATTGCACAGTTGATTAGTTTATATGTGCATTGTATAAATTTCTAACTCATTGTTCTGTAGATGATGTTTTGTCTGCATATGACTCACTTACACCAGCTACTCATACACATCACGAGATAATGCCGGATGCAAAGTCTTCTCAGTCTAACACACAATGACTCATTCAAATAGTGTATATCGATAGTCGACCATAAGTATTACATTGTCACTTGTCCAATACTTGTCTTATAAATAGTGTATATCGATAGTCGATTATTAATGTGTATCAATTCATGTGCAGCACGACGTTCAAGCTACAAGAAATAATACAAAAAATTAAGAAGTCACTAGTTCAGCATCTATCAGGACTGATCGCTCAATGAAAGAGTACCCAAAGGAGGTGTTGGAAAAATTATGGTCATCATTCATGGTATACAACCGTTTATCATAGCTAATATGTTTCATATTTAATTTTTTGTTATAGTCATGTGTACTAACTTTCTGAAATTATTTATAGGCTTCGAATCGCTTCACGATTGCGAAAGAGAAGTAGGACGCGGGGCTAGTGTGGCAGAAGGTGACTGCCAATCGATTTGCCGACATGTTGCACAATATGAAGATTGCAGTAATAAAAGCAGCTGGTGGGATAGATGATTCACTACAGTGGAAGGGTCATGGCTCTTCTACTATCAGAACAGATTATTGGGATGCAATGTGCGACAAGTGGGCGAGTCATGAATTTCGAAACCGCTCAGCAAAGGCTGCACAAAATCGAACGAAGATGCCCAATGACCATCTACACACAGGTGGTTCTAGGACTTTTGGGAGCTACCAGAAGAAAATGGTAACTCATCAATATATATATATATATATATATAATCAAATTTATAAGTATTTTTGCATACTTTCTAATTGATTTTTTTATCATTTAACTTTGTAAGAAGCCAAAAAAATGTGGCATTATGTCTTACAAGAATGTGTTTATTGAAACACATAAACGTAAGAACACGAGAGAGTTTGTATCAGAGAAGGCAAGAGTAACAATGGTATGTATTTATTGTATTAATAAACATTGTAATATATAAATTACCATGAATTACATTATCATAAATATTATAATTCTTAATTATTAATTAATACTGTAATCATTACTTTGTAGGAGTCATACGAGCAGCAGATGGTAGAGCGATATGGCGATGACTCCACTCAACATCCATCTTTTGATCCTGCAGCATGGGTGACTGCAACCGATGAACCCAAAAAGGGTCGTGTGTTCGGGTTTGGGAGTACCATGAACATCACACCAGTCGTTGCCTCCTGCAGTCAGGGCTCTCAGAGTTCTTCTGCCAGCATCAACTCCCACCGTCCGATTGACCCTATTGTTTCTTAAGATGGTGTCCACCAGTTTCTTCAAGATACAATGCATGCCTTTTTAAATGAAGTCATTCCCAACCTTGTCCATAATGAGTTGTGCAACTTTTTTCGGGATAGGGGAACTTCGTCTGCATTCAACATAAGCTTTGGTGCCCATCAGGTATAAAGTTTCATGTTGTTAGATTTCAAGCTAGTATATGCATCATTGAATACATATATGAATGATTGAATCACTATGAATTTTTATTTCTAGCATTAGAACACATAAGCATGATTTCATCGCTATGAAGGTTTTCTTACTGCATTATAACACATATATGCATGATTGAATCACTATGAAAGTTTTTTTACAACCCTAGAACACATATAAGCATGATTTCATCACTATTAAGGTTTTCTTACTGCCTTATAACATATATATGCATGATTGAATTACTATGAAAGTTTTTTGACAACCTTAGAACACATATAAGCATGATTTTATCACTATGAAGGTTTTTGACTGCCTTATAACACATATATGCATGATTGAATTACTATGAAAGTTTTTTGACGACCTTAGAACACATAAGTATGATTTCATCACTATGAAGGTTTTTTGACTGCCTTATAACACATATATGCATGATTGAATTACTATGAAAGTTTTTTGACAACCTTAGAACACATATAAGCATGATTTCATCACTATGAAGGTTTTTTAATGCCTTATAACACATATATGCATGATTGAATCACTATGAAAGTTTTTTGACAACCTTAGAACACATATATAAGCATGATTTCATCACTATGAAGGTTTTTTTACTGCCTTATAACACATATATGCATGATTGAATCACTATAAAAGTTTTTTGACAACCTTAGAACACATATAAGCATGATTTCATCACTATGAAAGTTTTTTGACTGCTTTATAACATATATATGCATGATTGAATCACTATGAAAGTTTTTTGACAACCTTGAAACACATATAAGCATGATTTCATCACTATGAATGTTTTTTTACTGTCTTATAACACATATATGCATGATTGAATTACTATGAAAGTTTTTTGACAACCTTAGAACACATATAAGCATGATTTCATCACGATAAAATTTTTTTGACTGCCTTATAACACATATATGCATGATTGAATCACTATGAAAGTTTTTTGACAACCTTAGAACACATATAAGCATGATTTCATTACTATAAAAGTTTTTTTACTGCCTTATAACACATATATGCATGATTGTGATACATAACACATTTATTTGACAGCCTTATAAACCATATATGCATGCTTGAATGACTATGACATTTTTTTGACAACCTTAGAACGCATATCTCCATGATTGAATCACTATGATTTTTTTTTTGTCAGCCTTAGAACACATATCTGAATTTTGTTAATGTCCTTCACTTTATTGCTAGTCTACATGTTATTCAGCCATGCTAGTTTGAATGCCTTAGATTAGGTGCATTGCATATAATGTATTTCATTATATTTTGGTTTATCAATACTAACATTTTGGTTGTCTTGTAGGATGCTGAAGATGATCAGCGTAAAGAAGCTGATGGAGGCATGGATGAAAGAGCAGATCGAGACAATGAAGAGGATGATGCGCTGAATCTTGGCGATGATTACATTTATGTGTTAAATTTGTTTCACGTACTTATTGTTTCAAAAGAAACTCTTTGTATATGTTCACTTGTACCTAATTAGAACTTGGTGAGGATTATAGTGGGTTGTTAAATTTGTTTCACTTATAACTTATGTTAAATTTATTTCACCTGCAATGTATATGTATTTTTTATGTGTACTTTATTTTTTATACACAGGTTATATAAATTGTATAACAAAAAAAAATCTTGATATTTATGTTTTAAATAATTTTTTTTTTTAATTTTGTGATGAATTAGCGACGAATATTATCCGTTGCTACTATCCATCGCGAATTTAGCGATGGATTAGGGACGAATATTTATCTGTCTCAAAAATTGAATTCACCGATGTTTTGCGATAGAATGAAATTCGTCGTGAATCCGTCGATAAATTGGCGACAAAAACGTATCCATCGTTAAATTTTAGAGATGAATTATCGACGGATATATATCCATCACAAAACCAAATCAGTTCTTATTTAGCGACAGATTAATGACGGATCATGACATTTGCTAATTCATCGCAAATTAGCGACAAAAATAGCGATAAATCAGTTCTGTCGCTAATTATCGACCAAGAAATTTTGACGGACGCTATCCATCGCTAAGCCGTCGTCAATCCATCGCTAAACGGATTAGCGATGGATTTGCGACGGATTATCGTCGGATAGCGTCCGTCGCTAATCCGAAGAATTCTTGTAGTGTAAATCCTATGGCCACCTTTTCAACCACAAAATAAAATTCTAATTCTTCTTAATTACTTTTATCCAAATGTAGTTTAAGAAATTTTTTGTAAGTGAGAAAGATATAGGAAAAGTGATACAAGATGAAAAGTTTATAAGATTTTTTCGACCTTTTCAAATGAAAGAGACTTTTTTTGAGAGAGTTTTTCTAAAAAGTACTCTTTTTAATAAGAAACATTCCTCCAAAGGGAGGTGGAGAAATGATTCCTACCTAGAGAAAATGTTGAGTTTTACTCCCCAACACCACCATCTATCTCACCATCCACCACCATCCATCTCACCACCACCACCACTCACCATCACCACTGCCTCCTTAAGTTCATTGACTGCCAGTACAGCCCGCCGAACCCAACCTGGCTTGCTCGAGATCACCATCAGCACCTATCACCCAATTGGAAACCCTATTCTTGACCTTCTTCAAAATTTCTCCCAATCAAAGCTGCGATCAAAATTTCACCAGAAAAGCTCGCTTTTCGCCATCTAGTTACAACCCTCACTTTGATCATCCATCTTTCCTAACCTTGACAACGATCATCTTCGAGGCCGATTTCTGGCCGGACTAAGATCTTTGTTTGAAAGCGAATGGAAAATGCCCACCACCCACCGTTTGATCATTGCGGATACACCGTCAGACAACAGACTGTCCTCTTTTACAACATCAAGTCCCTTCTCCTTCCTCCCCTCCCTCATCTTCTCTTCTCAGCCACGGCCCTCCCTCTTCCCTTCTCTTCATGCGCACAAACAACTGAAATTTTTTTATTTTAGAAAAAATATCATATAAAAACTTCTCATAAGCAAAATTTTCTCTTCCTATGAGTATGTTTTTCACTTTCAAACATGCCCCAAGGCTCGGTTTGGAAACTAGTACTCCAAGAGAGTTTTAAGGATTTTATAAAAATGGTAGCTGCTAAATCCTAGATTTGATAGCTACCAAATCTACTCTTTAGTGCAAATACAAAGTAGAGACAGTTTCACTTAACCTCTCTTAAATGCATAAACTCTCATCCCAGCTACCAGTTTTCAAACACCTACCACCAAAGTAGTTTGACCATGTATATACTCCCATTGCCCAGCTGCCAGATTCCAAATAGAGCCTAAATGGTTGTGCAAATTAATCTAGTGCTCGCATCTATCACAGCCTCTATCAAGTAACCAATTGTGTATGGTGAGGTCTTTACTCGCATAATAGCAGCTTCCCTAGGACCAAAATTGTGCCTCTCATGATATTATCATTTAAGCGAGCAGATCAATTGATTTTATTGTTATATTTATGTTGTTAGCAGTAAATTCTCTAAAGAAAATGCCCATACATATTTTTTAATTTATATTCAATTTATTGCATTTTCAAAATTATGAATTTTGTTCATTTTTTATAGATATTTTCTTGATAAAATGCTCTTTATTGATTTGCTCATGAGAAATGAGGCCAGATATTATTCTTTTAAACATTTGTATATGGGTGGTAAGATCTTCTAAATCTGCTTTAACCGTTGTTAAGTTCTTTACTGTTTTTTTTATTTCGTTGCCTACCCACACAATTTTAACGAAGGGATCTTCTTTCCACAGTCTCGTCTAAAACTATCGTACTTAGCCATCTTTATGAGGGCTGGCCTACGCAGAGTAAAGCAGCGTTTGGTCTCCAGTTGTGAAAAAAAAAAAAAAGAAATTTTCATCTTGGGTCAATAGATCTCTGGTTTTTTGTTCTCTGGAAATTTTCATCTTGGGTCAATGATCAATCATAGACAGGGTAGGCCTACTTTTTTTTATGACAAAAAAACCCCGACGAAGCAAGGAAAACTCTGGGTGGGGCCCAACGACCACCCTGCCCTATGTGGCCCACCTCTGAAAGCTATGTACACACCATGTGCCAGTGGGGATTGATTCAGTGACTTCATCTCAGCACCTTCCCAACTATCTTGCTGGCCACATGGGCGAAGCCTTGCGGTGGTTTTTTTGTTTTTATTAAAGGTAGGCAAGCTGGGGTTAGGCAGACCCCCAACCAGTTATAAAACTATACCATTGTGATTTGAACCTGCAACGTGCCAAACACATGGTGATGTGCACTCACTTCTACTACCAAACAAGCAGAGCCCCACATTGGTTGGTAGGCCTACAGTTATCAAATCCCAATTGTATTGTGGTGTAACTGGTGGGGTCTGCCACACCCCCAGCTTGCTTTTCAAAAAAAAAAAAAATCCTTGAGACTCCTCTTTCCCATGGAAGAGGATACCCAGCTTTGACCTTGCAACAAGGGACATTTCTCTCTTATCAGAGATCATATGCCTCGTGGGCCCCCAACCAGGAAATCATATGCCACGTGGGCCCTTGATTCAATAGATCTCTCTTATCAGAGATCATCACTCTTTTTTTTTTTTTTTTGCTAGGCCTTGTGAACACCCCGAATTCTCCAAACATCTGAGGACCTTCCTGCCCACCAGGGGTACACCTAGCTTCGGCAAATGATGTTCCTGTGGGATTCAAACTCGCGATGTCCCGTCAACTTGGTGACATTCACAAGTCGCCCCTACCAAATGTACGAAGCTCTTGTGGACAGAGATCATCAACCTGTGAAGTCGCTAACTTGTAAAACAAAATTCATAGATCCCAACTCCAGTTAAAGGTAAACCCATTGAGAACTAGATCTCCTGGATCCCAAACAATACAAGCTCAAACAAAAAACAAGTAGGGGGATATAGTCATGCCTTGTAAAACCCACCTATGTGGTATCCCATGTGGTAAGCGGGGTCCTGTGTCAAGCTGAAGGCCAAAGATCGAATCCCTCTGCCACATGGGGCGGCTGTTGTTCAGGTAGGAGTCCGCCTAACGTCAGTTTGCCTCTCAAAAAAAAAAATACCACATTTGTTTTACTTAAATAATCAAACTCCCAAGATGTCACCTTTTCGTCGGATAAATCATTCCACATGTTGTTGGCTAATTTGTATATTACTATATTCTTTTTTTTTTGACATAGTTATATTACTATATTATTTGTTTCTCCACTTTTCGCAAGTATACTTTTTCAAAATTTGAAAGTTCTTGTTGGTGTCCTCTTTATTCTCTTTACTTTCTTCCTTTTTTTTTTCCCTTTACTTTCTTCCTTAATACTCTCCTTTTGGGTGCATGGGAAATTCAACTTTTCCCACTTGGGTTTTGACCTCATAGATTGAAGAGTAGAACCCGACCCGGCATCCTAACCGATGCTTGGCTTAGGGTAAACTTTTCATTGGCTCGGACCAAGTCTACGTAAAGTTGGCCCAAGGCAAGTTCAAAATGGTAACTTGATCGGTAAAGGTAAAACCGCCCGTGGACTTATAACCATATTGACAGAAGTTTATGCACTGTTATTTCGCTTAAATGATTTATTATTTATTTTTGTTTTTTATTGTGAAAGTCTAAGCAAAATGGTAATTAAAATATAAAGGTATAAGAAAAAGAATCAACATTTAAAAGTGTGAAAAGATCAAATAATCATTTCCCTAACACTTTAGCCATTAAATTGTAAAAATTATGATATTCTCTATATCATCATATTTTGAAGGTTAAAAAGAGGTGACCCAAATGGCCATAATCTTGAACCATATAAAAGGGATCAATTGCAATCACATTGCACAACAAAAGTATGACGCCCAACTGGCCCCTCGACACTGGTCCGATCCGAGGGCCCCACAAATATTAACTAGTTAGTGTAATCTTTTGTGAGCCCAGCAGAGCAGATGGGTTGTCATATTTTTTTTCTCCATGCAATGTGATTGCACGTAGGGATGCAAATGAGCGGATCCAGGATGGAGGTTTGGATCATTGGTAGCACGAGATCCGACTCGTACTTGTTGCTATGAACCTAACCAAGTTAGGCAGGTTTTGACCCACCGACACCAAATATTAACTCTGTTATTTAATGATAGGAAGTATTCCGGCGGTCCCCGCGATCCGAATTCAACGACTCAGCTTGAGAAGGTAAGCCTTTCTTTGCAACTCGGACTGAGAAAAAGGCCGAACCTAGTTGTAGGCCACACAAGTCTGAGTCAGGATCCCCAACTCCTCCACTTTGTGGGATGATTTTATACATAACTTTTGGCAGGGTCGGTTGGCCAGAGAACCGGGGGCAGTGGGAGGTGGAACAAATTATTATTAAACAGCAGGATGGCATGGGAAAAGCAAAAGTTGGAAAGGCAAAAGGGGGAGGGGGGGTGTTCCAAATGGGGCGTATGATGGTGGGCTTCGATGTGAGGGTGGGGTTGTGGACGTGACCTGAGATGCCTTTTGTCCATATGATTGGCGTTTTGACTCTTGTCCACTTCTCCTTTTCCCCTGCCTGCTTTGTTCCTTCCGGGGTTCGAACCTTCGCTTGTCTTTTCCGCGCCGTTCTGGTCCACTCCACCATGCACCATCACCACTCTTGTTGCTTTCTTTTCCTCTCTCTCTCTCAAAAGACACACTAAAAAAAGAAGGATGAAAAGGGAAGGTAGTGTGAGTGTGGCCTGCTGAGAAGAGTTTCTTCTTTTCATCTTTTTCTTCTGTTTTTGCCAAATGGATTTGGTTTTCAAGATGGGGTTTCTGACAATTTGTTGGAAAATGACATGGGGTCATCCCCAACATCATTTTATGTTATGGTGTTTGAATTCACAAAGATCTTACAAGGCCTTGTAGTAGTAAGGATCCAACTTGTATAGGAAATCTTTACCAAAGTTGTTAATTATTTGGAAAATACTGAATCGATAGTAGTTTTGGAAAGTGCCAACTTGGTGATATGTTATAAATGCACTAAAATTGATTTTTCTGTGTTATATATATATATATATATATATATATATATATATATATATATATATATATATATAATGGGTCTGTGTTAAACCGCATGCTAACTGAGTTTTTCATCTTCTCTGGTGTTTTTTATGCAGTTCTGGCCCTATAAATGTGTTGGGCATGGTCGATTTACTAAGAATCCACACCTAGATCATGTGTTTTCGATGGGAAAAAAATGATGTTCGGAGTTTAAAAAATTTACATAGATTTTGGCTGTTGATTTTTTGAACTTTATAAGACTCCTCCACCCAATGTGTTAGAATCAAACGCTTAAAGAGCTAATCCCTATAAAATCAAGTACATAGATCACATCTGTACAGTTAGAATTTAAAAATAAAATGAAAAAAAAGCTCGAAAAACCTATTTAACATGGGGTTTAACACCAAATGGGTTTAGCACGACCCATTATATATATATACATATATATATATATATATATATATATAGAGAGAGAGAGAGAGAGAGAGAGAGATGTCTCCCGAGTATGTGGCAGCTATGTGTCATTCACACATATGAATTGTGATGCGAACCAAACAAAGTTTTTAATTCCATTATTCTGCCTTCCTATTATACTGCCATTACGGTTCTTGGTAAGTGGTAACTATAAGTGGGACAGGTGTCTAGATAGATGGAGGCATTGACTGTGCTTGGATCCATAATTAATCAAGATGGATTGGGTCCAGCATATTAGTTTGTGGATCCAACTTAGTTTCTCTCTCGATGTGGATGCTAGTTGCTACTTGCTACCCACATTAAGTCAGGCCATGTTAAGTGGACACAGGTACGACTTGGAACCGACCCATGTTGTTGGATATGGCCTGCTCACGTCTGCATCCATGTGGGATCCATGACATGCATGATGGGTCTCGTCAGATCCAGATCTGCAGCTGGGTGAGCATGTGAAAGATCTGAGACGGACCCAGGTCCTAACCAAGTGGGTGTTTCCAGGTTTTACTGAAACTGCAGCCACAAAGCTTAAATTGGATCCGGATGTAGATCCCAAAGTTACGACTATACTAGGACGTTCCCGACCCAAAAATTCAAATTGGTTTCATATATGTTCGTGGAAAAAGGAGCTCCAAAGGATGGTCCCCATCAAACTCTTTTTTAAAAACTTCTTGGACCGATAAGTCCTTTTCTCAGACACCAAGGATATCTAAACCGTTCGTCTTTTTCCCCACAACCCAAAATGGATGGAGGACATTTGGGTCATTTCCAAGAGATTCCCGTCCACTCCTCGACAGACGAGCCGGGGTGTCCTTGTCATTTGCCAAAATTGAGGGGCATGTGTGTCATTTTCTCGATCACACCTTCTTCCTTGTCGTCTTCCTAATGCGCTTCCCCAAACATAAACCCCCAACTTTCCCCAAATTTACCTCGAAAACCATCACCAAACGGTCACACGCCTCCTGTCAATGGTTCGGGTACTATGACCGGATACCGACCCATATCTCGTCCTATAAGATTTATGTCGAACCCAATAAAGTAGATTCTACGCGGGATCATATCAAAATCCAGTTTATTTTGTCAAAATACTAACCTGAACCGGATCGGTTCAGATCCTAACCCGCTGTGGAGTTCCCTGAAATCATATCTGGGTCTGGATAGGTCCGACCGGGGAAAGCGTCTCGTTTTGGAGCTTTGGGGACGGATGAAGTCAATGCGTCGTGGTATGGGATTAGGATTTCCCTGTCGACAACGACTTCGATCCCTTCATCCTCTTCATCCAACGGACGGTAATTTTTTAAACTAATCAGATTGAAAGTGTTTTTTAATTTAATGCTTTTTGTCACGGTGTGAGGATGAGGACAAAAGGAAATAGGGGCAGCGCAACAAACCGTATCGCTCATCGGGGTTGATAAAAGTCAGCCGGGTGTGTGTGAATTTTAAAAAGGATCATGAAGAGGATTCCTTGGACAAAAATAGTATGGGATAGGACGACCATCAGGAATTTAGGGCGGGGTAGGACCAATGTTGTAATCATATCCGCTATCGAATCGTTTGGCCAACGATTCAGGTGAATCGGCCGATACCGATTCTGAAGTGAATCGTTTTAAATTGGCTAAAAAATAATTTGAAAATATTCCCTGTCAATCAGAATGTGACATGTGTTAAAACTATTAAATTAATATTAAAATAATTAATTTTAAGCATTTTTTTACATTTATTAAAAATAGTTGATTCAGGTTAGTATCCAGTCGGTTTTCTGCCGATATGATACTACGAACAGATACTGGCAAACCATGTTAGGATCAGGGAACTCCGCACCCATACTTAGGGATGGCAGTGGACCGGGGGAAAGCGGGGCTCCGCCCCGCCTCTCCCCGTTTGGACCGGGGATGAAGGGTATGAAACGGAGATGGAGGCGGGGATGAAGGTTAAAATCCATTCCCGTTTGGGGATGGAGGCGGGGATGAACGTACACTTTTTACCGCCCCGCCCCGTCCCTGCCACGATCCCCGCCCCATCCCTGCCACTTTTCTCTGCAATTGCCCCGCCCTGCCCCACCTCATCCCTGTTTGAACCGGGGATGAAGGACATGAAACGGGGATGAAGGCGGGGGTGAATGTTAAAATCCATACCTTTGCCGGGATGGAGGTTCTAATCTTGAGGCGGGGCGGGGGTGGAGACCTTGTCCCCCACCCCACTGCCATCCCTACATACTGTCAAACAGTTGAAATCAACACGTTAAAAACATTTATAGTGTCAGATTGAGTGAATATGACTTGCACCTGTGATTTTGCAACTACATTATGTATACTATAGACACCAGCAAGTATATACCATTAAGAAATATATATACCATTAAGATTTAAATTATTTAGACGTCCATGTTCCAATGAGAGCCCATTCATATCGGTTCAACCTATATTCAATTGTTAAATAGGATCCAAGTGCTAAAATCCACTCGCTTTAATGACAAAACCAGTTGCCCTCATCGGCACTTCTCACAGCTCTCTGTCTTTTATATATATAGCGAGAGAAAGAGAGAGTAGCCATATACGCATCTTAAAGAGATAGGGAGGGGGACAAACTTTGGTACGATGGTTTGATTGCCTCAGGTCAATGTGTAGTGTTTGTATTTGGATGGGATTGCCAAGTCTTCTTAAGACAGTAAGGACAGGCTTCGGGGGTACAAGCTCTACCCGTTGTGCAGGCTTAAGCTAGCGGCCACCCTGTAATTTTCTCACCGTCAGATTTGGTGTGGGTCAGCAGAAACCTGACACCCCATATCATGATTTCCAACTTTTTCTTTTCTTGAGTTCACTTCTTGCTTGCCTTTTTAGCTTTCTTGGCTTTCCTCTCTCTCTCTCTCTCTCAATGGGGGGCAATGAGCAGGGGGAACACTCAACAGCGATGGAAGTTCTGGAATCCTTCGAACAACCGTCAAACGCTTCCACTACCAAGGATTCCTCCTTGAGATATGAGCGTTCTAAGAGGTACCCTTAGTTCTCCCCACTGTAGCTTTCCTTGAATTTCAAATGCAAATGCCATTATCAGGAAAAATCCCAAGCATGGCCTTCTTCTTCTTCTTTTTCTTTTTCTGCTGCTCACACTGACAAGAATATATACTATGGCAGTGCTCCTCAATTCACAAGGAGTGAAGACATTGTAGACATCTCATGCCAACAGTCGCATCCTCATCATATAAAGCTAGTAAGACTATCTTTTCACATCTTTCTCTAGGATATTCAACTCCCATTTAGTATGTGTCTGTTAATCACTTGCTTGTCAAATGTATATATGATGTTTATTAGGACTTGGAGCAAATCAAGTGTGATATAGATTTGAGGAAGAAACAATCAGTTAATGCTGAGCTCCAGACTACTTTGAAGCAAGAGGTAAGAAACTTGAACCATGGTGGTCCTCATGGCAATGGGATTCTGCTTATTTAATGTATAGGTTACTAGGCACAAAAGCGCAAGTTCCATTGAGTGGGTGTTGCGCATGTGTTCAATGCAGATTTTTCAATTGGAGAAGAGACTAAAAGATCAACTGTTGGTACGTCAAGCTTTAGAGAAGGCATTGGGCTATAGACATGTCTGCCGGGATACACCGAATGGAAAATCAATGCCAAAGGTACCTTCTGATTTCCCTTATTCATTACGTATTTAGTGATTTGAAGGGGTTATTCATTATGTCACGGGATGCATCTCATGGGGGACTGCATTTCATGAATGCTCTTAATATGAGTCTCCCTGTTCAAATTTGAAATGAACTCGCCAAGAGTTACTATCTGTGCATAGCCCACCTCTTGGATGTGCATGTTACGGCTGTTGACACATGGGCCCGTCTAGTTTGACAAAAGTTTGCAGGTTAATGTCATTATTTGAGTTTGAACTTGACTTCGGACAGTAAAACTAAGGGCTACAGATGGAAGGGGGAAATGGATTGGAATTTTTTCTCTGCTCAATCATTTCAATGAGGAAAATCACAAGAAAAATTCCTTTAAAACTCTCTCCTTTCAGCAATTATATCAGATTTTTTTAGCAGAAATTGGCCATCTTGTATACATGGGTCTCTGCGTTAATTTCTGACTTCCAGCTATTCTTGTCGGTTACAAGATTTGAACTTATTCTAGCTTTGCATTTAGAACATGAGTTGCAGATTGGTGTCAATGAAAATTTGGAGTCAATTCCATGCTCTGATTGCATGTACAATTTCTGTTTGTTTTTTTCGTTCTTCCCTTGAAATTCTTGGTTTCCTCCAACTTTAATAACCTTTCTGTTGGACCTGATTTTACACGAGTGCAGCCTACAGAGGAATTAATCAAGGAAATTGCTATACTTGAATTGGAAGTTGTTTATTTGGAGCAGTATCTTCTTTCACTGTATCGGCAAGCCTTCAAATCACACATTCCTGCATCACACTCAACTTCTGTGGACGAAAGTTTAAGCAACTCTCAGGATGGTTTACTACCACAAGTTCCAGGGCTTGAGATCACACCCAGAAAAGCTAATTCTCACAGTCACGCTATGCCATCAAATTCAGTAATGTTCCCTCAAAATTCCTTGCTTGATCATATGAACTATACCAACAATCTTGGCAGCATTGACAAGCAAGCAGACCCTGGTGTTCAACGCTGCCATTCGTCTCTATCACAAAGCTCGATATGTTCAGCTAGGAATTCTCCTCCTATGGAAAATATGGGGAAAACATTCAGGAGCTATCATTCACAACCTTTATATTCAATAGAGGTAAAACTTTCTCAATCCTGTTTATTTCATTTGTTGACAATAATTTTATTTAGACCTTTTGTTAAGATGCTGCAAGATAGCAATTACTGTAGACCACCTCAGGAAATTGTTTGGGAAGGTCTGTCACTGCCTATTTATACATTTACAGTTCCCGTTTGCTTGTCTAAGTCATCATGAAACATACCCAATAAGGTGGATTTTTATTTATATAACTGATTTTTGCCTCTGATGACCATTTGCTTTTAGTGTTCAAGTTGGTAATCATGATCAATTCTATAGCTCTCTCAAGTGTATGATTCTTTGGCATTCATGTCTTAATGCTACTGATCATGTTTCTGGTTGTTATATTGCTATGATAGCAGAACAGTAACTCGGGAGTGATCAGTCTGGCAGATCATCTTGGAACATCCATTGCAGATCATGTTCTCGAGACACCTAATAGGCTCTCAGAAGATATGATTAGATGCATAGCTTTTATATATTGCAAGCTTGCAGAATCTCCTCTTCCACATCTTGGTGTTTCTTCTTCACCAACTTCATCCTTGTCGTCAATAAGCACATTTTCACCACAGGACCCATGTGACATGTGGAGTCCTCATGGCAAGCAAGAGACAACTTGTGATATAAGATTAGAAAATCCTTTCCAGATTGAATGTGCAGTTGAACCTAATGGACCTTACAGCACAATGGTGGAGGTCCCCTGGATATGTACTGATGGTCCAAGGTTAAAATCTGTTGAAGGCATGTTACAAACTTACAGGTATGATTCTTTGTCTAGGAATACCAATGTCGATATGCTGTCTCCTCTATGCAGTTTAGTTACTTTAGTTTCTCCGGAAGAGGCATCCTTGATTCTAGACATAAATCCATTATTTCTTGAATGAAAAAATCTGTTACATGGTTTCACAATATGAATGTACCAAACCAACCAATAATTAATGAAATCATGTCCAATTTAAATGATTCCCACTTAATCAAGCTCACATCTTTGTCTAGCAAATGATCTCTAACTGGAGTGCCTCCTTCTCAAGGGCAGCTCCAATTGGGCAAGACATGGCTGACTTGTCAAGTCCAATAAATTCCATTACTCAACTCTCAGTTGGTCTTATTTTCTTAAAGTTAACTTGCATTGCCAACACTAGATTTACATGCAACATATTTTACAACATAATCTTCCTGCTCTAGTGACTTAGACTCTCTGCTCAAGCTACTTAGATAAGCTAAGCTATGGAAGTTCTCGGAATCTCATGTCCATTTTGGAAACATAAAGGCACTAAGTTGAAAGCAAAATTAAGATTCATGAACTCTTTATCCAAACTATAGTCACAAATATTGGTCTCGGCTATATCTCGACAAGGCAATTTCTCGTGATAATATAGGTCTAGTTGATAATTCTTGGAAAAAACTCAGTGCTTAAAAAAATTCAAAAAATATAAAAATAGTAGAAATAAGTAAGAAAAATAACATGTTTAGATAATAAAATACACATATAATAAAAGAAAAATATATAAAAGAAAGAAGAAAAACATAGTTAAGATATAGAAAATAAGTAAAAAAGTAAAAGGTAACTCATAATATCATGATAATATTATTGGAATAATATCATGACATATAAATTTCTGATATTTTCAAAATATCATGATATTTTGCCTTTAATATCGTTTTATGAATTTACAGTTATATTATCGCTATATTTTCAAAACATCGCCTATATCTGTGACAATGATCCAAACAGAAGTTTCTCTTCCTGATAGAAATACAGCCATCTATAAACTGTGAGAAATCCTTTAGAACAGAAGTCATATTCCAGACAGTGTATTATGTTTGTTCAGTGACAAACTTGTAACTAGGGTAATTGCATTTTAAAGTGCAGAAAATTTTATGAGATGTAAAGCTGTAAACCTTAGATTCAAATTTGTAGAGAAAATACTGGTATAAATAATACAGAAGCCTAATGTCAGAAGCTCTCATCCGGTCATCCCCATCCATTTACTGCCATAAGTAGTAATTTGTTCTAAAAATGGTTGAGAACAGATTTTTCTAAATGTCTCTCTGACTTTGTTTCAGGTCCCTTGTGCGGCGATTAGAAAAGGTTGATCCTAGGAAATTGAAGAATGAAGAGAAGCTTGCATTCTGGATCAACATACACAATGCACTGGTGATGCATGTAAGTTTGTAATCCACATCAGGCTTCACATAGTCATTTCATGCAATCCTTGAACTGCCCATTCAACTACTCCCCATACTCTACCTTCTGACAAAGTTCTGATTATTCCTAGGCTATTAATAATAGTTACCTTTTGTGTGCAGGCATATTTAACATGTGGAATCTCTCAAAATAATCTTAAGAGAACATCTTTACTTGTCAAGGTAGAGGGACATTTTATAATAAGAATGGTTAGGGCTATTAATTCAAATGCTTCTCTAGTAGTCATCAGATATTCTTTATGTTATCCAGGCTGCTTATAATGTGGGAGGTCAAACCATAAACGCGGACACAATACAGTGTTCAATTTTGAAGTGCAGTATGCATCGACCTGCTCAGGTATGCTTCCTGAGGCGCCTATTTTGTTTCCTTCAACTAACATTTTCTACAAAAATTCTTTTCATAGAAAGAATTGGAATGTCTGTATTTTCTATGGCTATTGTGATGTGCCACTTGTTCTGGTATCTATTCTCTCTCTAATGCTGCTTGCTTTGATGCATTCAGAATCTATAAAGTGCATATTTTTGGTCTTCTGGTGAGTGCTGACACCGAACATTTAGTCCATCATTCTACTTTCAAACAGCTAGTTATAAGATCAAATTACTGAAGTGTTGCTAGTAAAATGCATGCCACAATGCATAAAAAGTGTGCCAGTTAGTAAAATGCATGCCACAAGGCACACAAAGTGTGCCACCTGTTAATACAGGCAGATGGATAACTGAGGCACAAAGGCTGTGAGGTGCACGCCTCTCACCAGGGAATTCCTTGGTCTGAGGAATGCATCAGACTAACTTATGGTAGAGTTGAAGTGAAAATATCACTGTGGTTTTGTTGTCGTCTTTCACCATACTTATGTCCACTTAAACTGGACTATGAAATTTGAGGGCTCAAGATACTAACCATAACTGTGATTGCTGTTCTCATTTGTCCAGCCACCAACTTTTGCTGCATGATGAGCAGCTGTGTCACACCTACACTTCACTGTTTTGTCTCATTTTGGCATGACGCAACACCATAAAATGATATTGGAGGCACCAGATGCCTCATAGACACAACTAAACCTGTGTTGGACATGGCCAGAAATGTGTTCATGTATCTTCTTCGTAATCTTGATCATTTGCTGTATATTGCATTTTTCCAGAATTTGTCATTAATTGTGAGAATCTCCAAGATGGATTTATTATTAGTTTTTATTAAAGCATGCATGCATTCGTGCACACACACATCCATTTCCCCAAGATCTAGTTTTGCAACACTCCTGTGTAATACCAAGTGTACTGTCATGTCCCATACCCATGCTCGTGTCAGTGACATGGTTGATGAGTAAACACAGGCATATTTCACATAATATGTAAAGGTGCAAAAACAGTGCATAAATATTTAACAAGCAAAATAAAAGAGAATGGAAACATGAAATCCAACCAAGCATAGATGGTGATGTAATTACAATGGTGAAAAAAGAGAAGAAACTAAAGGGAAACAACATCGATAGGGAAACAGAAGAAGAGGGATGGTGATCAGTTGCAAATTCAGATAAGTTGAAAGGTTGCAGCAGTGAATTAGGTTTCTTTCAAAATCAGTTAACTTTTCTTTTGGCCTTGTTTGTTTCATGTAACTTACGTGGGAAAGTGCTGAGCTGGCAACCCTGATGTAATCCTTTCCCATCATGAATGAAACAAACATCAAATCATCATGGTGGGAAAGTGTCATGCTGACACAAGTGGGCCCCAGTTTTTTCCACCACCTATCACGTACAAATCCTTTTATACCTCCTCCCTATGAAAGCTTTCACAGGGGAAAGCTGAGCTGGCAGGATTTTTTAGAAATCCGTGCCCGCTCCCATGTAAATCCTTTTCTTTACACGGGGATGAAACAAACAAGGCCTTAGGGTTTGGGAATATTGGGAAATAAATGTGAGTGCAACTGGTTTGGTTCCAATTAACTGAATGTTCTTATCATCTAATATACTAGTCAGATAATTAGAGATAATTAGATAATAAAAAATCTGCAAAATTATTGTGAAGTTGGTATTTTTGTACTCTTTTGGAACAGATCTATTAAAAACTTTAAGAAAAACAGTAAATTTTTCAATTCTAAAGGACTGAAAATAGCTTTGTATGATGAAATTGGTTACTGAGGACTTCTATAGTACTTGGCCTTTTGCCAGCAACTGAGACTTTCAGTATTTATTTGGCTTTTTCCATTTGATGGCTCTTTTATAATTTGCTACTTCTTAAGCGCCCTTGATTGTAACTATTGCACCTTGTGGCACTGATATCAATTTCTCATCTTTCCTGAAAAGATTTGGTTTGCTTGTTTTGTTCAAGAAAGCAGAGTTTTAATTCCAATGCATAACAAAATTAACCACCTGCTGCAGTGGCTTCGGACACTGCGGTCCCCGAAAACAAAGTTCAAAGTTGGAGATGATCGGCAAGCTTATGCAATTCATCATCCAGAACCTCTTCTCTGCTTTGCTCTTTGTTCAGGGTGCTATTCAGATCCTGCGGTATGCTGTTCATCAAATCTTGGAATCCTCTGAAATCTGTTTTCATGTATTTCATCCTTTTCATTCGATGAACAAATCTATAGCCAAGATAAGGTAATGACCAAGATATCTATTTTGCTTGCCTGGCATGTCCAGGCAAGTAGGCATATCCTACCCAGTAACATTGTGTAACCAAGCATCATAGGGCAGCATTGGCTTTTCTTGCCATCAAACTCTGCAAATGTGGTTATTTCTACATATTGAATCACACAACCTTTTGAAACATCAATTTTCTATTGGAATACATGTTTTAGTTGGCAACCGCTTCCAACTGTATGGCTTATATTTAAGTTGTATATAGAATTTATGTCAAGGTTTAAAACTTCATTGAGAATGCATTTTTTTTAATGGTTTAAGGTTCGGATATACACCGCAAAAAAGGTATTCCAAGAGCTTGAAGCTGCAAATCAGGAGTTCATTCAAGCAAGTATAGGCATACGCAATGAAGAGAAAATTATACTCCCCAGGATTCTGGAAACTTTTGCAAGGGATTCATGTTTAAGTACACAAGGTCTATTGCTTATGGTTCAGAATTGTCTGCCTGAAAATCAGCGTATGGCCATGCAGAGATGCTTGAAGAGTAAGCCACGCAAGTGTGTTGAGTGGCTACCCCACAACTTTACTCACCGATATTTACTAGCAAAAGAACTGACGAGCATAGGCAGCACTCTCTTTTAAGTTCCCACTGAGGAATGCAGCAGTAGCTGATTGTGAAGATAATATGCAAATTCACATTGTAATTGTAAGTCCTTTCTCATTTTTCTTTTGTACACAAGTGGCTCGTTGTAAGCTGATTGGCATTGTATTTGTTAGCCTTCCTTTTCTTTTCTCTCTTAGCAGACGAGAATTTGTGAGAATGCCAGCAGAATGTAAATTGGGAATTGTGTAATGTAAGATGTCACTTCTTTCTCATCACTGTTTCCATTTCAGAATGAAACAGCAGTTCTAGCTGTACTATTTTTACTAGCTAACATTGTTGTGAAAAGTGTTGAGGCTTAGCGAGGCGCTCCACCAAAAACCGAGGCGAGGCGTAAAGCCTAAGCCTCAAAAATTTTTTTTTGAAAACTTTAAAAAAATTATAAAAAAATCTAAAAATACAAATAAATAAAGAAATGCTTTATTGATGAAATAACAACCAATAAGAAATAGAAATTCTCAAATAAATACTAAAAAAGATGAGATTAACATATAAAAGTAACTAAAAACTGATTATATAATTGAAAAATATATGAGATTAATAAAAAAAAGTTAAAATATACTAAGAAACTTATTACATAACTGGAAAATATATGAGATTAACCTACAAAAGTTAAAATATATGAGATTATTCTACAAAATATGAGATTAACATATAAAAGTAACTAAAAAAATGATTACATAACTGGAAAATATATGAGATTAAGCAATAAAAAAATATATACTAAGAAACCGTTTACATAACTGGAAAATATATGATATTAACCAACAAAAGTCAAAATATATGAGATTATTCTAAAAAATATGAGATTAACATATAAAAGTAACTACAAACCTGAAAAATATATGAGATTAACCAACAAAAGTTAAAATATACTAAGAAACTGATTACATATTTGAAATAACTGGAAAATATATAAGATTAACCTACAAAAGTTAAAATATATGAAATTATTCTAAAAAAATATGAGATTAACATATAAAAGTAACTAAAAACTGATTACATAACTGAAAAATATATGAGATTAACCAACAAAAGTTAAAATATACTAAAAACCTGATTACATAACTGAAATAACTGAAAAATGTATGAGATTAACCTACAAAAGTTAAAATATATGAGATTATTCTAAAAAATATGAGATTAACATATAAAAGTAACTAAAAAACTGATTACATAACTGGAAAATATATGAGATTAACCAAGAAAAGTTAAAATATAGTAAGAAACTAATTACATGACTGAAATAACTGAAAAATATACAAGATTAACCAACAAAAGTTAAAATATAGTAATATTACTAAGAAACTTATTATATAACTGAAATAACTAGAAAATATATGAGATTAACCTACAAAAATCTTTTTTATTATGTCTGAGAAGTCTTGTTTGAATTATTTTTTTGCGCCTCAGGCTTGTGCCTTGAGGCACATAGGGTCACGCCTCAAGGCGAGGCATGCCTTTTGCGCCTCAAGGCGCATTTTTGATAACACTGCTAGCTAATTATTAGCAAAACAAAGCATGTTAAACCGTAATTAGTGACTTTTTTTTACTGGTACTTCAACATCATAACATTTACAAGAGATTGGTGATTATGTTTCATGCCCATAGTCACGTATTATGGCATCTCAGCTACAATTGGCAAGCAAAATTTCAAGATATTATAAATTTTTGATAAATATTGGGAAAGTATTAAGAAAATCTTAGCATTTAAAAAAATAATAGATATAGAAAGAATATAAAATATTAAAAATATGTTTTTTGCAAGAATACAATGAAAAAATGTTTTCAAAAATTAAAAAGATAAGAATATAAACGGACACATTTAAAATGAAAAATGACCATACTGTACGATGAAAATAACGTGTTTCATAAAATGCCCCACACAATTTACCAAATTCGTCGAATGGACAATAACGCATGTTCCCAATTTTTTGTTGTCGCTTTTAGCTCTCACAAGTGCGAAAGTTTTATTGTCACACGTCATGATGCTAAAAAAAAATACTCACATAATCAACAAAATTGTATATGAGGTTGCAAAATTTCAAAAATGTTTACGAAATTCCAAACAATTTGCAAAACTTATCACGATTTTCGTGCAAAAACTTGCAAAAATCATAAAATTTGTAGAAGTCCAATAATTGCAAAATTGTTAAAGAGTATCGCATGAAGTATTGCGAAATTCTAAAATATTTGCAAAAGTCAGATATTACAAAATATCTTATTTTAATTGCACCCCGTATTGCGAAATTACTTTTTTCTTGTGAAATTTTGTCCTATATAAATGACGCTTCGTTTCACAACTCTTTTTTTTATTGGGTTTCCCTAATTTTGCAACAACTAGCATTCTTGTGATCTTTAATCCTTTCGGCGACTTTACAAAAATCCCTTATCAATTTGCATGTTAGTTTCTTCAATTTCTTTTTTTTTTGAGGGGGGGGTGTTGTCCCATATAAATGCTCATATAGTTACTTATTTTTATCTATTGCTTGTCAATATTCGATGATTTTTATCAATATTTATCTCTGTTTGATTGGGGTTAGGGTTGATTGTGCACAAGCATTGAATAAGGGTTGATTGTATGGAGTATTATGGCTTATTGTGGGTTGTTAGTTTTCAGAGTTATTAACTGAGTGATAAGATGTGGCAGTTATGATGGCTGCTAAAATAGTATTTGTAAATTATTATAGCACCGAACAATCTCATTGAAAATCTATAATGGTCTCTAAAAACAACAATTATAAAGAATTTATAGCATTAATATTTCAAAAAATCAAATATATGGAAAGAGTTAATGGTCTTCTGGTATAAGTGCACTCAAAATTAGATGGTAAAAATATATGGATATATCTCTTAGATAACAATGTTGTACAGTATATTTACTTAGATGCAGATGCTTTTATGTTGTATGATGCGTTGTGCAATTAAATACTTAACGAATGCAAATAGTTTCAGTACCTATCAATAGAGTCAAACAATTGCGAAATTGCTTGCAGCAAAAGGTTTACAAATCTTGAGCAGTGTCACAAGTTTTTGAAAGATCATGTGGTTAGAAATAACCTTAAAACAAAATTTATATAGAGTCACGCTTGTGTGTACGAGAAAGAACCCACAAACTACAGTAGATTGCCCCTGAAAGATTCACTGCACAAAGATGCGTGAAGCAACGTTCATTAATGTGAAAAGGTATTAAAGCGAGCATACATGTGGTAGATTAGTGGGTAACCTTGTTGTGGAAAAAGTGGATTTCACGTGTTATTTACAGATGTTTGCACGATAACCTAAAAATTACTTCAAGAAAAATCATGAATGACCTCAGTCGTAGTGTAAGTGTGGGGGTTTCTTATAAACAATCATATTGTAAACATGAATTGACTAAGTTGATGTTACATAGTTCATTCAAGGAGTCATTCATGATGCTTCCTCCTTATTATCATCACTCCTTATTATCATCATTTGATGAAGGCTAACCCTGAATCAATAGCGTTTATTAAGACTGATACAAATAGTAGATTTATGTATATGTTCATATCATTTCATCTATGCATCAATGAGTTTGTCAAAGGATGTCATCTCCTTCTTATGGTAAATGACATCTTCCTAAAAGAAAAAATACATGAGTATTTTGTTGCCTACACTATTGATGCTTTCGGTGATATGTTTCATATAACATTTATAGTGGTGGATAAGAAGTCGAATAAGTCATGTAAATAGTTTTTGAGGCATTTAAAGAACCAAATAAGTATCTACGATTATTATAAGCCTAAGGTTAAACAACATTTGATAGTTATCTCATATGGGCAGAAAAAGCTCATGTATATTGTCCCTTGCACATGGCAAAACTGTCATTATAGATATTACATTAAGCACCTGACTGAGAACTTTCAAAGAAATTTGGTGCACCACTTAGTGTATACTGGTGGTGCACCGCCAAAATACCCACGAGATAACATATCATTTTTATATTTCAAAGATCCATGAGCAAGGTAAAGAAGCAAACAAATATATTATTGCTAAGATAAAATCAATATATTAGGGTAACAATCATTTATTTGCTAGAAGATGCAGGTGCTTAACCTCTAATATAGCAAAGTGTTTTAATTCATGGATTCTCTGCATACGTGACAAGCTTTCCATCCCATTTATTGAGAAGCTTCGTCTAATACTAATGAAACTTTATGAGAAAAGAATGATTAATGGAGAGAAAACGACTGGTATTATAGTGCCTAAGGTAATTACAAAGATTAAAAAGTGATAGATAGAAGTACAAAAGCTATGTGTGGTAGTAGTGCATTGCTTTCACCATCGTTATGAAACCCTTGACCGAAAGCACATCTACTATGTTGATCTTGAGAGTATGCAATGCACTTATGAAGAGGGGCAGGTTAACAAGATTCCTTGCGAACATGTCATCACATGCATTTTGTATAAATGCAATCTTCTAGATAATTACTATGATAAGTTTTATACAATTGAATCATATCGAGATGCATATAGTACTTATCTATTTCATCTAATGGCTAATAATATTCTACATGTCGCTCCTTCGACCCTTATTCTCGTCTTATTATTACGACCTCAAATTCACTCAAAAAATACATCATTTTTTTAATTATGAAAAATATCCCACGGATCTGAGGTATATCACAGATTAACATCGACCACACAACTCATCCATTCAAATTACAACTTAAATTAAATTATTATAACCCATAATTAAATTTAATAAACTTAAACATAAGATCTCGAATTATAAGATTCAATTCACCCAACTGTTTAAAACTTGGCTTTTGATTCATTGAAGTCACCACCCTCAGCAAACCAGTTTCACCATCACTACTCGGCTAAGCATGAGCCTCATCACTTGAAAATTATCAAATATAATGGGTGAGAACTCACAATTCTTGTATGAAGTTTTATATTACTCAATAGTAAATAGCAAAGCATAAATCGTACAAACATATATTTATGAAAATGTTTATGCATGTATAGTGATTCAGGTATGACATGATAATTTAGATATGACATAATAATTCAAGCATGATATACAATTCAGGCATGCTAAAACACAACGAATTCACATGTATTCGCATAATCACATGATACAAAAACTAATGCAGGCATAATGCATATATCAAGGCATATATGATGCATGAAATAATGCAACTGCATGACTAATTTTTATCACCTTTCCTCTTATTGACATTTTTTTTAATCCATGTGTATGATTAATGCCAAACAGATTAAGTTTCAATCTCAATTAAGACTCATTGGTACCAGACTGACCAATCCCGAGGTTCACGATAATATTCAGTTGTATCTTAATCACACACAATATATTTTATTATTAATTAGGCATCATATAGATGCCTCGATCGACATTCAGAGAATATATCACCCTAGGTTGGAACATACGGGAAACATATCACCTGAATGTCGGAACGAAAGAGAACGTATCACCTTATGTCACTTTCTCGATATACCAATTCTCAATAGCTAGAGCCAAAATCACCATTCTCAGGCAAAGTGATGGAAAGTTTTCTACAACCGTGGATGGGAACATGAACCTTTCTATAGGTTTTTAAGGAACACAATGCACATGATATTTGGTATCTCACAAGTCTTCTGCGACTTGCAATCCAAGAAGCTTGCCACACAAGCAAGGCAATCATGGATAAAATTATATTGTTTAGATCTATTTACCTTTTTAAATATCAAGTGTTCTTCCCTCAAGCACCACAATAAAAAAACCTATATCCATAGCAAACACATCACCATATATTAAAACAGTGTATTATTGTATGCTTACAAATGCCACTATATATATATATATATATATATATATATATATATATATATTATGACACCATAAAGTAATGCATGAACATGATTAATGCAAAATTAAAGCACTAGCACATAGCCTCAATTGGGCTCACATATGGCTTAATCATAAGCCACAAGTAATTTAGTTCATCTTTTGAACTGTATCATGCACATGAATAAACATTTGCTTTATGCGGTATTCACAAGTCTCAAAATAATAACCATAGTCCTACACATGATCATCAAACATATGTGTATAACATCATATCGTGTTATACTACATCATCATGTTGTATACATCAAATCTGGTTCACGTTCAAAACCCATACATGCATACATATAAAGTCATAATATACATACCACTCAAAACAATCAATACAGACTTCTGCAAAAAACAGAACTTTTACCAAAATTGTAAAATCTATCGCAACTCATATATTTTGCATTTAGCCCTTAAAATAATTCATTGTATTCATACACATCTTACCTAAATACATGCAAAAAACCTGACCCCAAAATCATTTGACATAAATTTTTAAAAAATTTACAGACATATCCAGCATGTTTGACCATTGAACGTACAAACAAAGAATCTAAAACAATAAAATAAATTTTGATAATTTTCTTGAGAATAGCTTGGCATATCCACAATAATCACAAGAGAAATTAGATTCAAAAATATTTCCAAACATTAATTAGAAATTATGTACAACTTGTAACTTATGTTCCTAGACAAAATAAATTTCAAGAAAATACAGTTTCTGAGCCATCTTGCCTGATTTTTAATTCTCAAACTACAATAAATTAAAATATAAAATTTTATCACAAGTTTTCAGATATATCAAGAATCAACTATAAAAATATTGGTTCAAAATAACATAGAATCAAAAGAAGAATATGATTTTTCTAAAGTTGTACTATCAAAACGGGTTCACTATTCATGATAGATCTTTTGCGCCCACTTGTAGAGGGCATATCTCCCTCATCTGAACTCAGATGAACACAAGGTTTAGACTAAAATCTTTCTTTATATGTGTAGAGTGTCTCCATAAATTTTTATAATTTTTTTTGCACCGTTTAAGGGAAATCGATTTTACAAAAAGACTTGTCAAATCTAAAATTACAGAAAAACTGCATGTTATTACAAGAACACATCAAGAATTCAAGCACACATCAAGATCTACTATGAAAATCTACCATAAACTATTTTGATCAATTAAATCATCATAGAATCATGCTTAAACACGTCTAAATATAAAATAAACTATTAATCATACATCTAAACATGAATCTACATTGTTATATAACAAAAATGGGTAAAATCAAGACTATGGTCAAGAATGGGTAGATCAAAGCGAAATAGGACTTTTAAAAATAAGACCGAACTGTAGGAATATGATCCTACGCTTGATCAACCTATCTTAAAATCTAAATATGAAGAATAATAAGAAACCCCATACCTTTGATGCATAAACGAATCAAAAGCCTTAAAGATTTCACGAACGACAACGAATCACAACCAATAATATGTGAAACTCCATAGATCTCTCTTGCTCCTCACATAGATGTTGTCCAAGGTTGATTTGCATACCTCTTATTAGTCTACTAGCAAAAACAATAAAGAAAACATATAGGTGGTCAACTCCCATGGCCGAACACCAAAAAAAAATGTAGATAACCTAGGGTTTGGTCTGAGCACCTTCGTCTTCCTTGGATCCTCCTCAAAAATGCCAGCTCCTCATTCTCTCAATTCTTTCTCTACTCTGTCTATCCTCAAAATCATGGAAGGGTCTCTAGGAACAGGGTAGGTTATTAAATAGGTTTGGTTGAGGTTTACCTAGCCTAAGTTCATATGAACTCCTCTAGGGAAACACACACACCCTTGGATTAGGTCTAACTTGAACTTTAAACCAAATATCTACTTGGATATTTCAATTCTAATGTCACTTCATTCTAGATCCTATTTGAGCTTTAGGTTATGCCTAGAATGTGCTTTAAAAATCAAGAATTAAATTAAATTAAATATCACCTAATACAACAACTTACCTTGGAAGGTAAGCAATGCTCCTAATTACCCATCCTAGGTGGTGACCCACATAAACAAAGTTGTTTTTCTCCTAGGGGCATCCTCTAAGTTTATCTTTCCTCATGGTGTGTCACCTATTTGACTAGTCAAAGTCTAATTAGTGTCTCAAAATTAAATGTTAATTAATTTGACTATTTAATTACATGGATTATGAACTCGTACATGTGCTATTGGTTTTAGATACAAGATTCGATATTCAAACTAAGGTTCACTTCACAAATCTAATGTGATCCTCTATTCTATTAATTAATTACACATTATTAATTAAATATATTATTAAATTATTAATGTTAAACTTTATTATTTATTTAATTAAATTAATTTCTAAAAATACCAAAAAATGCTAGGCATTACACTTACCACCAACGCCAATTAAGAAAGTAGAGTGACCTAAAGTGAAGAGATAGAGAATAGACTATAAGGAGGTGGTACCATACAAGTGCAACGTATGTTACGAGCTTGACCACACCAGGCGAAAACACAATTAGGAAGTAATATGAATATTCTATGCATTTACAAAGTAGCCTATGATATGCTTCTTTGTAGTTTACATAATATTTTTTTAATATTATGCTTATTTTATTCAAGTACTCATTCAATTTAATGTTGTATTGCAGGTTAGTTTGCGGCAATGAAGAGTTTGCGGCAATGAAGAGTCTAAGTCGGATGATGCACTTGCACTTGTAGATGAAAGCGACCATTGCGCTTGCGATAATGAAAGTTGAAGTTATTTGATTTTTATTTTTTTGAGGATGGCCGAATTGTGTATACATATAATAAGGAATTAAGTTATTTGATTCTTGTTTTTTAAGTAGAATAAATTATTTATATAAAAGCAGAATGGATTATGTATGTAACAGGAAATAAAGTTGTTTGATCTTATTTTTTGTTTGATATATTTTTTTATATAACTGGTGATTGATTTGTTTATTATAATCAATTGTGTATATAAGAGGGAATGAACATATTATGTAACTGGTGATTTTTACAATAGAAAGAAATTTCATACAATACATGCAAATTTTAGTTTATTTTTTTTTAAATCAGAAAGGAATTTTGCAAGGTACATACAAATTTCAGTTTACTTTTTTAAAATTAGAAAGGAATTTGGCTCTAGTCTTATGAAATTTTTTAATCTTGCGAAAATTCTTTTTCTTCTGAAATCTCAAAATTTCTTTTGCATGAAATTTGCTAAAAAAAATTGCTAGAAGAGGTTAAAATTTGGGGTTTGCAAAATCAGAGCACCAGGATGCAAAAAAAAGGTTTAGAAATGAAGTATGCACTTTAACAAAATATAGTCGCTCATACATTGCATTAATTCTATTTTTCACAAAATGAAGTCGATGATACATTGCATTCATTCCATTCTTTCACAAAATGAAGTTTCTCATACATTCCATTCTTTCACAAGAATGTTGGTTCTTATTGCATCTTTAATTGGAATAAAACATAGTATCACAACCATACCACATGATCGAACGCTTACTATGAGATACACTGACTTTGTGTTGATAAGGAAAAAACACATCTTCATTAGAGTGGGATGGCCTCAAGAATGTTGTATATCCCATTCATACCATGTGATCAAATGTTGACTACAGATTTCATTTTCTATCATACACATGCCATAAGATGCCCTTACCGAAAGTGCCACCAATATTCCCACTGTCGATGATTTTTATCGATCTTTTTGCCATCGATGATTTTTTGTTGATCTTCACACTGTCGATGATTTTTGCCGATGAAGCTTTACTGATCTTCTCACCGTTGTTGTTTGGCTGTGAGAAAATAATCATAATTTCTCACTGGTTAGATACCATAAAAGCCCTAGTTTCTGTGAAATCTTAGCTTTGCTTTTATATTATTCGTAGAGAATTTTGTAATACTAGTGCGATAATTGTTCTGAAATTCAGAGGATACGAACTTTTACAACACTAGAAAGGATTTTTGCAATGTGCATTGTAAAACTTGTGATAAATTTCGCAAATTGTTTGAAATTTTATATATTTTTTTGGAATTCCGCAACCTGAGATACCATTTGTTGAGGTGGGTGTATTATTTTAGCATTGTGATGTGAAAAGATAAAAAAATGCACAAGCCAAAAGAAAAAATTGAGAACATGCAATATTATACATTCTGCAGATTTGGTAAATTAAAAGTCATTCTAAGAAACACATCATTTTGGCCGTACAGTACATCCATTTTTAGATAAAAATATAAATAAAATTTTTGATGTAAAAGATATGTTTCTCAGTGAAATGGGTTTTGGGGATTGCTGGATCCAGCATCTTATCATGTCTAACAATCTTGGGGATGTCAAGTTTCAACCATCTTGGTGTGATGACGCAGTTCAAGTAAGCTCCTCCTGGATTCAATTGGCAAAATGGTTGGATCTGGTGCATCATGCCTACTGGGTTTTTATGGCCTACAGTATCCGAGTCATTCAAATGAACAACCAAATTAGATGTGTTTGCACGTACCAGATTACCTTCAAGGTTCAGTACCTTCATGGGCACGAAATATATTTTTTCTTCAAAAATCTCGAGAAAACATCAGATATATATAATAATATGAAAATAAAATATGAATAACAATGAAGACATGAAATTTTCAAGATAGGTGATATTTTGAAAAACATCATTCGTTTTCGGGGTATAATACCGGCCTTTGAAAATACCACGATCAAGTTCCAAAAATATCAGTGACGTTTCTGACTATGGCTACGTTAAACCCACTTTCAGTACTAACCGAAAAAAAAAACCACGTCTAATAATTCCTTGCTGTCTTCGTACAGAAAAAAGTGTTTGTTGAAACGCCTGAGAGAGGCGAGTCACAGTTTTATGGAAAGATATGGGCCTATGATCATGGGAAGGTCGAAGAAGCTCACAATCGCTTTGAGGGGATTCTCGGGAGCGACACCACCTCTTGGGATGGAATGATCTCCACTCTCCAGGTACACAACAAACCTGGCGATCCAGGGATGCCTCCAAGCTGTTTTGCTGAAATGCCTGAACGGAATATAGTCAGTCTCATGGAGAAACGCTCTATCAGGGATGCTTTGAACGTCCATATTGCGGTGTTAATTAATCTCCGTAGTCAGTATGACTGGATCGGTTACGCTCTCCAACTGTTTGGTGAAATGCCTGAGAAGGATGTAGTCGCTTGGACCAACCTGCTTATCTGGTTATTCCTAGTGTGGAAGAGTTGGGGAAGCTCACGAATTGATGAAATTCTGATACCTGATGTGGTGTTATGAAAGACCATGATGATCTCCGGTTACTGGCAGAATGGCACGGTTGATTATTCGGAAGCTGTTTGAGGCCACACGGCTGATAAAAGCGATTTCCTGGACAGCATACGGGTTGGTAAAGGTTGCAAATGTTTTAAGAGAATGGCGGATAAATCACTTGTTCCTCATCATAGATTATGGACAGAATCGGAAGCTGTTGAGTGATTGGAGGTTTTCCGGCGAGACCACAGTCGGAATCCCTGTATGGCGGTGGCCCTGCAGAACAAACAGAAAAACAGAACAACAGCGTACCTGAGGCTGCCATTGACGGTGGGCGGAGGTCGCCGGAGTTGGTCGCTGGAGTTTTCTGCTCAGCCGGACTGCAGCCCTTCACGAGCCCAGGCTACCAGATGCAGTCGGTGAGTAGACCTTCCTTTTCCTTCACTGTATTCTCTTTTTCCCTGGGTCGCTCATGATACCCCGTCTTTATAAAGCATACGGTGGGAACGGTTTGCGTAACTGTTCCCCCTTATCGTATGCATATTTATCGGACGGATCATCCCTGATGTGGGGATGTATCCACATCGTGGATAACCACCACGTTAATCGTGGTGGTTAATCCAACATTCTCCCACTTGATCCGACGATAAATCTTTTTAACCAGAAAACCTTATGGAAATAACTTGATGAATAGAATGACCTTTATAATCTATTCTAAAGGTCCTTAGTTGAATCTCTAATCCTTAGGAGATTGACAACAACCATAATGAGAATAAAAAACTGAAAGTGATCACTTTATTTATATGTATATGTCAAAAAGAGTTTAACAATCCCATCCTCATTACATGTTCGGAATATAATCCCGGTGCTAGCCCTTTAGTAAGAGGATCAGCGATCATCTCTTTGGTACCAATATTGACAATATGCACTAAATGATTCTCCGTCCTTTCTTTAACAACAAAATACTTCAATTCCATATGCTTGCATGACGTAGTACTTTTGTTGTTGTTCAAAAAGGACACCGCAGCTTCATTATCACAGTAGACCTTCAGTGGCTTCCCAATGGAATCAATCACCTTTAACTGTGATATGAAGTTCTTTAACCATATAGCCTGCGAAGTAGTCTCGTACAATGCAATGAATTCTGCCTCCATGGTGTGGGCAACAGTGGTCGTCTGCTTTCCACTCCTCCAAGAGATCGCTCCCCCAGCAAGTAAGAAGACGTACCCAGTAGTAGACTTTCTACTATCAAGGCATCCTCCTAAATCCGCATCTGAGTAGCCAATGACCTCGAGGTGATCAACTTTATGATACGTTAACATATAGTCTTTTGTCCCTTGCAAGTACCGCAAGACTTTCTTGGCAGCCTTTCAATGGAGTAAACCTGGATTAGACTGAAATCTGCCAAGTACCCCTACTGCAAAAGAAATATCTGGTCGAGAACATGTCTGCGCATACTGCAAGCTGCCAACAACTGATGCATATGGATAAGCACTCATCTGTGCTTTGTCAATATCGTTTTGTGGACAATCCTTTAGGCTCAGTTTGTCACCTTTTGATATGGGTGTAGAAGTAGGAGAACAATTCTCCATCCCATATCGCTTTAACACCTTTTCTATATAGGATCTTTGGGAGAGGCCTAAAAACCCTTTTGCTCGGTCTCGACGAATCTCAATGCCAAGAACATAAGCAGCCTCACCCATATCTTTCATATCAAAATGTGATGCAAGAAACTGTTTTGTCTCTGAAAGCAACTTTATATCGTTGGTTGCAAGTAAAATTTCATCCACATACAACATCAATATAATGAACTTACTCTCACTTTCCTTAAGGTATATACATTGATCAATAATGTTTTCTGTAAACCCGAAAGTCACAATGACTTGGGAAAATTTAATATACCATTGTCGGGAGGCCTGTTTAAGTCCATATATTGATTTGTTAAGCTTACAAACCAAACGATCATTTTCATAGAAACCAAGAGGTTGTTCCATGTATACCTCTTCATTCAGATCCCCGTTGAGGAACGCTGTTTTCACATCCATCTGATGTAGCTCTAAGTCATAATGAGCTACGAGGGGCAAAATAATCCTCATTGACTCCTTAGTTGAGACAGGAGAAAATGTCTCATTATAGTCAATGCCCTCCATCTGGGTGAATCCTTTAGCAACCAATCTTGCTTTATGTTTCTCTATGTTACCTTTAGAGTCCTTCTTGGTCTTAAAGACCCATTTACACCCTACGGGCTTTACTCCTTTAGGTAACGTGACAAGATCCCACACTTGATTTTTAGCCATAGAGTCTAACTCTTCTTTCATGGCTTCAATCCAGTGCGAAGATTGTTTGCTCTCAACAGCTTCCATAAAATTCAACGGGTCATCATCCATATCTATGAAATCACCAGGCTCCTGAAGGTACACCACATAATCAGGATGTATGACAGATCTAATCCTTGTGGATCTCCAAACAGGTCGTTCCTCAGGCTCAGATTGAACCTGATCATCCTGTTCGTGCTCTTCCGCATTGTCCACAATAGGTTCACTTTGGATTTGTGCATTAACAATCGAATGATCAACCACACCATCATTAGGAATAACAATGTGGTATCTTTCGATGTTTTCCTTAACAGGTGATGAAACTGGATCCTGTATCTCCTCAAAACCAATGCTTTGAAGTGCACTTAATCCTACTGAACCATCTTCTAGGAATTTAGCCTTATCTGTTTCAACAATCTGTGGTGAGTGAGATGGGCAATAAAACATGTACCCTTTTGATCTTTCTGGATAACCAATGAAATATTCACTGGTTGTTCTTGGATCAAAGACTTTAATGTGGGGGTTATATAGTTTAGCCTCTGCAGGACATCTCCATATGTGCATATAAGACAGTGATGGTTTTCTACCTGTCCACAGCTCGTAAGGAGTTTTAGGCACAGATTTCGTAGGAACCTTATTCAAAATATGCACAGCTGTCCTTAAGGCTTCGCCCCACAACTTTATGGGAAGTGTTGAATAATTCAACATAGCCCTGACCATTTCTTTAAGCGTACGATTTCTTTTTTCAGCTACATCATTCTGATAAGCACTATCAGACATGGTATATTGAGGCACAATGCCTTCCTCTTTAAGAAATCGCGCTAATGGTACTCCCCTTTGCCCCATCTCAATAAACCTACCATAATATTCGCCACCTCTATCAGACCTGACTATTTTAATAACCTTATTGGTTTGTTTCTCTACTTCTTTCTTAAATTCCTTAAACATCTGAAAAACATCAGATTTTTCGAAAATCAAGTAGATATACATATACCGAGAATAGTCATTAATAAAGGTGACGAAATATTTTTCGCCTGTGTAACAGGGAGAAAACGGTCCACATACATCTGTATGGACTATTTCTAATATCTCACTACTGCGTTTGACACCTTCTTTATATGTGTTTGTATGCTTAGCCTTTATTCAATCAACACATGAGTCATTGTCAGTAAAATCTAGACATTGCAAGATCCCTTCATTTACCAGTCTCTTTATTCTCTTTTCAGAGATATGACCCAACCTTCGATGCCAAAGCATGTAAGATTTATCATCTGTCATGCTACATTTATTTCCAACTAATGCGTATTCAGAAGTCAAAGACTCCTGAGTTTGGATCTTCACATTCAATCTATATAAACCATCATAAACTGATGCAGAACCAATTTCAATTGAATTTCTGAATATGAACAATTTCGAATTTTCAAACTTAAAACAATATCCAAATTTATCCAACTTTGAAATTGAAATTAAGTTTCTACTATACGATGGAATATAAAAGACATCATGAAGATTTAAAACTATGCCTGTATCCAGAGTAATTCTGCAGGTTCCAACACCCTTCACATGTGAACGCATCTTGTTTCCCGAATAGATGTTTTTCTCATGCATTGTTGGTTCCCTTCTGCTCAGAAACAGCTGTAGATAGTTGGAAATATGGATAGTAGCACCAGAATCAATCCACCAGCTATTTTCAAGAATTTGTAATAAATTACATTCATGAGAAACAAATGACAAATTACCTCTTTTTTCCAACCACTTCTTGTACTTTATGCAATCTGCCTTTATGTGTCCCTTCTTCTTGCAAAAGAAGCACTTTATTGGAGCAGAGTTGGATTGCTTATCTTGGGATGACTTATCCCTAGTTGGCTTCTTCCTAGCATTTCTCTTAAATGCATTCTTCTTTGGTCCTACCTTGGACGTATGAGAAGCCATATGTGCACTCTGCACCTTCTCACCTTTTATCCTCTCTTCTTCTTCAATACACTTGGACATGAGTTCATTAAATGTCCATTCATCATTATGTGTGTTGTACGAGATTTTGAAAGGTCCGTATTCCAAAGGTAAGGATGTTAGGACTAAATGCACTAGGAAAGAATCAGAGATGGTGAGCTTCATGTCATTCAGCTGAGACGCTATGTTTCTCATCTCCAAAATGTGCTGGCAAATGTTTCCCCCTTCAGTATATTTCATAGATATCAGTTTTGACATCAGGGTACTGGCTCTGGCCTTGTTTGAACTCAAAAATTGTGCCTCAATGGCATTCATGAATTCTCTCACCGTTCTGCATTGTGAGATAGCACTTCGAATGTTCTTAGCTACTTTAGATTGCAAAAGCAACAAGCTAAGTCTATTCGAGCGCTCCCACTTCTCAAAAGCAATCTTTTGATCAGCAGTACTCTGATCAGTGAAGGCAGCGGGTTTATCTATCCTTAGGGCCAGATTTAGATCAATATACCCTAATGCAAATAAAACAGTTTTTTTCCAATCACTAAAATTAGATCCATCTAGAAAAAGTATAGAGCTAGAGCCATCTAAAATCACAGAATTAGAAACTGCATGACAAAAGACACGTATCAGGAAGCATTCATACAAGACTAAAACTTTAGTGGAAAAAGCAAAATAATAAAGGCCCTTGATATGCTTCTTTCCAAGCAAGTGAAGGGGGTCATCAGAGTCCTACTTTGGTAAGAGCTCCGATACGCGAAACCACTTTGCCTACCGACCATATTTGGTAAAACTAAGGTTCTTGTGAAGTTAGACCATCAACACAAGGTACCTTTGGATACTCATGTGTGATGTATCTCGACACATTTACCTTATTCTACCCTACTTAAATTCCAAACACGATAAAACTACCTTTGGGTCGTCTATCGTTTAATGAATATAAGTACAACATTAATATTGACTAAAACCATATGATAGTATAACATTTTGACAACATACGTGTATTCAGTCACTTTGGTGACATGAATACACTAAGTTATCTGACTATCCTTAATGCCAATATAAAATAATATCTTAAAATAGTCCGTAAACCGAATGGACTAGACATATGACCCTCGAAATGGTTCTAAAACTAAATGAACCTGTCATATGTTTTACGAACCGGTCTTAAAGCACTCTGAACCGGTCTGAAACAACCCCGAACCGGTCATCCAAGGGTCTGAACCGGTTCTGAACCTTATGAACCGGGTCAAATATGAACAAAAGTTCATTAAAACCCTATAACTGTATGCCAAAACCCCTGTATTTTCTTATATTTAAGAAAACATGGTCTTAGCATCTCGGAACCGACCAAAAACGGCTCTGAACCGGTCCCGGAAAGAGGCTGAGTCAGTCCCTGATCCGGTTCAGGCCAAATAGTGCCTGGACCCCCTGGACCCGGGTCAGACCCGATTGCAAACTGGATCTGGGTCAGACCCGGGGTTATCCGGATCCGGGTCGGACCCGTTACAGGCCGGATCCGAGTCGGACCCTATTCATGCCAGATCCGGGTCGGACCCGAGATTATTTGGATTCGGGCCAGACCCGGGGTTATCAGGATCCGGGTCGGACCCAGTACAGTCTGGATCCAGGTCGGACCCGGTATGGTCTGGATCCGGGTCACACCCGGTAAGGACCGAATCCGGGTCAGACCCGGTAAGGACCGGATCCGGGTCAGACCCGGTTAATACCCTTATCCGGGTCGGACCCGGTACTTACCGGATCCGGGTCTGTCCCGGTGTTCCTTATCCGGGTCGGACTCGAGCGGGTCCCCACCCAAATCTCGGATCCGATCCGAATCATCTTTATGGATCGGATTCGGGTGGGCGGGTCCGGTTCAGAAAATGAACCCGACCCGAAAACAATAAAATCATAAGCGGCGAAATAGGGATTTTTGAACCCTATTTTGCCTTTTTCTTTTTGTTGCAGGGTGTTGCCGCCGGCTTCGACGATCGAACGATCGCCGACGACCCCGACGACGAGGAGGTGTCAGCCACCATCGTTGGTGACCCAAATGGTCACCCCGCAGTCGACGGTGGGGCGACAGCATCTGCAACAACAGTTGCAGAGGGAGCTGGCCTCTCCCACCGCCTGCCGGCGACCCATGCCGCCGGCTGTCAAACGCCTGCCGATCGACGCCACCTACTAATGACGACTCTCCTCTGGCGACCGTCGAGTCACCCGGAGGTGGAAAGACGTGAAAAACCCCCATCTACACTGGTAAGATTTTTTTTTTATCAATCTGTCGCCCAACGGCGACAGTCGCCGGTGACCAGCAGTAGGGTCACCCCACGGTGACCTGCGTTGCTGGTCAAACCGGAGCACACCCCGCAGCGGAAGCGGGGTGTGGGCCCATAACCCAATGTTGAGTGATTGGAGGTTTTCCGGCGAGACCACAGTCGGAATCCCTGTATGGCGGTGGCCCTGCAGAACAACAGCGTACCTGAGGCTGCCATTGACGGAGGGCGGAGGTCGCCGGAGTTTTCTGCTCAGCCGGACTGCAGCCCTTCACGAGCCCAGGCTACCAGATGCAGTCGGTGAGTAGACCTTCCTTTTTCTTCATTGTATTCTCTTTTTCCCTGGGTCGCTCATGATACCCAGTCTTTATAAAGCATACGGTGGGAACGGTTTGCGTAACCGTTCCCCCTTATCATATGCATATTTATCGGACGGATCATCCCTGATGTGGGGATGTATCCACATCGTGGATAACCACCACGTTAATCGTGGTGATTAATCCAACAGAAGCTTCTCTGGGTACATAAGTAGTTTAGTAGGATGAATAAAAAAGATGATACGCCGTGGTTGTTATGGTCCATGGA
Organism: Nuphar pumila; assembly: GCF_984573655.1. Taxonomy (NCBI): domain Eukaryota; kingdom Viridiplantae; phylum Streptophyta; class Magnoliopsida; order Nymphaeales; family Nymphaeaceae; genus Nuphar; species Nuphar pumila. Next base: position 92,489,249 of record NC_143254.1, read on the forward strand.
TCGATAAAAAAGAGACAGGAGATTAAATACGAGATACTTTGGGTGCAATGATCAAATAATGCACACATTGAACTCAATTAGAGACTATTGATCTGTCTACTGAGATGATAGAATCAGGAACTCGACCAAATCATCAGTATTTTAGGTGCAATTGCTGGTCTTGCCAAACTTGATCGTGGAAGACAGACCCATGCTTCAATACTGAAGTCTCAGATGGGCTTGGTTGTGAACATTGCTTCATCTTTGGTCATCAATATATATCAAGCGTGGAAATCTTGACAAAGCCCAACAAGTATCCAACTAAGCGGATGACTGAGACATTGCCATTTTGAATTCAAAGATCACTCCCATCATGGTCTTGTGGAGGAAGCACTGCAAGTTCATAATGAATCATTTGCACTAGGCATGCTTCCAGATGTCACATTCGTTGGGGTCTGTCTGCATGGAGCTATACAGGGATGCCCATGGAAAGTTGGCAGGTGTTCAAATCATTGAGATATGATTATGAAATCGAGCATGATGCATGCATGGTTGACACACTCAGCTTTGATGGATGTGTAGATAGAGCGATGGAACTGATTAAAGAGACTCCTGTTGAGTCTGATGTTGCGGTATGGGTTTGAGGACATATTCTAACTCGAAAATGTTGGGATAAGCCACAATGTGTGGCAGTTACCCACAATAAGGTAGCCCCCCCCCCCCCCCCCCCTAGTGTTCCTTCCGATAAACATACGAAAAATTAGGGAGGAAACTATTACGCTAACTGATCCCCTGCTGCTGCTATAAAGCCGGGTATCAATGAGCAACCCATGCATAAAAAAAACAAGAGGAAAAATGGGAAGAAGATCAGGAAATATTTACCCTTCGCCCGAGTGTTTTTTCATTTAGTGAGGGAAGAGGGATCCTGATCACCGACAGCTAAAGGGAGCCTACGCTCATTGGAGGGCTGAAGTTTGGTTGAGGAGAGAAGCTCATCCTGTTCCAGCCACCAGCGCCAACCACCAGCCATCATCCGGTTCTTCGATGTCCGCCTCAGGTACACTCTCCATGTATGCTTTGTTTTGTGCACAGGCCCAATATTGGGTTATGGGCCCATGCCTCTGCTGCGTTTATGTCCTTCCAATCGGAGTTTTTTCGGGCGGGATCGCCGCCTGGATGGCTACCCCCTTTCTTCCTCTTTCTCGACCTCATCAGGGTCGATTTTTTGTTTAAAGGAAGAAGGGGCAACCACCATATATGGACCCAAGCCGGTGATTTGTTGTCATTTTCGGTGATGTCGGTCGATGAGCCGACTTCTTCCCAAAAATGCCAAAAAAAAATTTACTTTACCTCCGTTTGGGCGTCAATCGGGAACGAGAGCCATCAGCCATTCTTACCTATCATTTCTCCCTTGTGGAGCACTGCAAAGGTATCATCATTATCACCAGCGACTGTCGAGTTGTCGGATCTCTGCAGTGTGCCAAGCTACTGGCGATATCGCCTCTCCCACCGTCGAAGGCAATGGCCGTCAGGCCACTGATGGTGGAGGGCGTGCCACATCCATGCCGACGGGGTCCCCGGCGACCATTGGGTTTCCGGACCGTCGGAGACGGCGATGACGTTCTCTGAGGAAGGGAGAGAGAAGAAGACCAAGAAATAGGGTTTCTAAAACCCTATTTTGCAAATCGGGTTTTCTTATTAATTCGGGTTGGATCCATTTTTGGATTCGGACCCGCCCACCCGAACCGATCCATAAGGCACAATTGGATCAGGTTCGTGTTTCGGGTGAGGGATCCAGTTTCGTAAGAAACCCTGACCCATGCCGATTTGGATCCGGATCAGGTCCATAATTGGATCTGAATCCAACTTACCTGTACCGATCCATAAAAGTTATTTGGATCGAATTTGGTTCTCAGGTAAGGGATCCAAAATCCTTGTGACCCAGACCCGCTTTGATTTTGGATTTGAGTCAGGTTTTATGAAACCCATTTTGGGTTTCTGGATCCATGCCCGATCCACTATGTTCTTTTGGATCGAGTTATGGTTCAGATCCGAATCAGTTGACCCGTACCAACCCATAACGTCTACCAAGTTGGATCCGGATATGGGGTTGTGGGTCTCAGAATCCGAATCCGAAAATCAATTGATATCTAGATCGGATCCGGGTAAGTTGGATCTGGTTCTTTCAGTGACAGATCAGAATCCGGTTAAAACCGAATTATATGGTTTTGGATCCGTCAGCATGACAGAACCGGATCTAATGCACTGTAACAGTGCCCGAACCATCTTAACCGGTTCAGCTTGTTTCTAGACTGATTCGGGTCTCTCTAGAACTGGTTCTCAGTCACCTGAGACCGGTTCACTGTAGCAGAGACCAGTTTAGACTGTTACAGACCTGGTTCAATGAGTTTTGAGACCGGTTCAGGGGTCTTTTTGACCGGTTCTTTCAGTTTTGAGACCGATTCAGGGGTCTTTTGATCAGTTCTTTCAGTTTTGGGACTGGTTTAAGGGAATATGTCACCAGTTCAGAGGTTTTATCACTGGTTCATAAGGATTGAGAATTGATTCAATTAATTGATGATCGTTTCAAGCCTTTGTTTCATCGGTTTATCAATTTTTTGATATGAATAAATGTTTTTTTTCTTCGGTTTACAGGCATAAGCATTAAGTTACAGCATAATTAAAGCTTTGTTTCATTATTTTATGAATGTTCAATATTGGCATTAAGGATAGTTAGTTAATTTAGTGAATTCATGTCACCAAAGTAACTGAATACACGTATGTTGTCGAAAATTCCAGTACTATCATACAACTTTAGCCAATATAAATGGTGTACTTAGATTCATGAAATGATAAATGACCCAAAAAACAATAAAATAAGGTAAATGTGTTGAGATACATCACACATGTGTATCCAAAGGTACCTTGTGTAGATGGTCTAGCTTCACAAGAGCCTTAGTTTAACCAAATATAATTGGTAGGCGTAGTGGTTACGTGTATTGGAGCTCTTACCAAAGTTAGGCTTCAATGACTCGCTACACTCACCTGAAAATAAGCATATCAATGGTCTTTTTTCATTTATTGCTTTTTTCATCAAGTTTGTCTCGTATGAATGCTCTTTTGATATATATCTTTTGTCATACAGTTTCTAGTCATGTGATTCTAGATGGCTCTAGTTCTATTCCTTTTCTTGATGGATCTAATTTTAGTGATTGAAAAGAAACTATTCTTTACATTAGGGTATATGGATTTACATCTGGCCCTTAGGATATATGAACTCGCTGCCCTGACTGATCAAAGCACTGTTGATCAAAAGAGTGCTTTTGAGAAGTGAGAGTGCTCGAATATGCTTAGCTTGTTACTTTTGCAATCTAAAGTGCCTAAGAATATTCGCAGTACTATTCCACAATGCAGGACAGTGAGAGAATTTCTGAGTGCTATTGAAGCACAATTCATAAGTTCAAATGAGGCCAGAGCCAGTACCCTGATGTCAAAGCTTATATCTATGAAATATTCTGGAGGGGGCAATATTCACCAGCACATTTTGGAAATGAGGAACATAGTGTCTCAGTTGAATGACATGAAGCTGACTATTTCTAATTCATTTCTAGTGCGTTTAGTTCTAGCGTCCTTACCCTTAGAATACGAATTTTTCAAAATCTCTTACAACATACATAATGATGAATGAATGTTCAATGAACTTATGTCCAAGTGTGTTGAAGAAGAAGAAAGATTAAAAGGAGAGAAGGTGCAGAGTGCATATATGACTTCTCATAGATCCAAGATAGGATCGAAGAAGAATGCATTCAAGAAAAATGCTAGGAAGAAGCCAACAGGGGATAAGACATCCCAAGGCAAGCAACCTGATTCTGCTCCCATAAAGTGCTTCTTTTGCAAGAAGGGACAAAGGAAGGCAGATTGCATAAAGTACAAGAAATGGTTAGAAAATAAAGGTAATTTGTCTTTTGTTTCTCATAAATGTAATTTATTATAAATTCCTAAAAATAGTTGGTGGATTGAATCTAGTGCTACTGTTCATATTTCCAACTATCTACAGTTGTTCCTGAGCAGAAGTAAACTAACAATGCATAAAAAGAGCATCTATTCGGAGAACAAAATGTGTTCGCATGTGAAGGGTGTTGGGACCTACAGGATCACTTTAGATACATGCATAAATTTGGATCTTCATGATGTCTTTTATGTTCCATCATATAGTAGAAACTTAATTTCAATTTTAAGATTGGATAAATTTAGATATTGCTTTAAATTTGAGAATTCTAAGTTATTCATTTACAGAAATTCTATTTAAATTGGTTTTGCATTAGTTTATGATGGTTTGTACAAATTGAACGTGAAGATCCAAACTCAAGAGTCTTTGACTTCTGAATACGCATTAGTTGAGAATAAACGTAGTATGATAAATGATAAATCTTACATGCTTTGGCATCGAAGGTTGGGTCATATCTCTGAAAAGATAATAAAGAGACTTGTAAATGAAGAGATCTTGAAATCTCTAGATTTTACCGATAATGACCCATGTGTTGATTGTATAAAGGCTAAGCATACAAACACATATAAAGAGAGTGCCAAACGTAGTAGTGAGATATTGGAAATAGTCCACATAGATGTATGTAGATCATTCGCTCTCTGTTACACAGGTAAAAAATATTTTGTCACTTTTATTGATGACTATTCACGGTATATGTATCTCTATTTGATTTATGAAAAATCTAATGTTTTTCAGATGTTTAAGGAATTTAAGAAAGAAATAGAGAAAAAATCGATAAAGTTATTAAAATAGTAAAGTCTGATAGAGGTGGCGAATATTATGGTAGGTTTACTGAGATGGAGCAAAGGGAAGGACCATTAGCGCGATTTCTCAAAGAAGAAGGCATTATGCCTTAATATATCATGTCTGGTAGTGCTTATCAGAATAATGTAGTTGAAAGAAGAAATCGTACGCTTAAAGAAATGGTCAGAGCTATGTTAAATTATTCAACTCTTTCCATTAAGTTGTGGGGTAAAGCTTTAAGGACAACTGTGCATATTTTAAACAAGGTACTTACAAAATCTGTGCCTAAAACTCTCTATGAGTTGTGGACAGGTAGGAAACCATCTTTGTCTTATATGCACATATGGGGATGCCCTATCGAGGCTAAGTTATATAATCTCCACATTAAAGTCTTTGATCCAAGAACAACCAATGGATATTTCATTGGTTATCTAGAAAGATTAAAAGGATATTGGTTTTACTGTCTATCTCACTCACTACAGATTATTGAAACGGATAAGGCAAAATTTCTTGAAGATGGCTCAATAGGATTAAGTGCACTTCAAAACCTTGGTTTTGAGGAAGTACATGATCCAATTTCACTACCTGTTAAAGAAAATACTGAAAGATACCATATTATTATCCCTAATAATGATGTGGTTGATCACCAGTTGTTGATGCACAAATCCAAAGTGAACCTATTGTGGACAATGCAGAAGAGCACGAACATGATGATCAGGTTCAATCTGAGCCTAAAGAACGACCTGTTTGGAGATCCATAAGAATTAAGAAATCTGTCATACATCTTGATTATATGGTGTACCTTCAGGAGCCAGATAATTTCATAGATATAGATAATGACTCATTGACCTTTATGGAAGCTGTGGAAAGCAAACAATCTTTGCACTGGATGAAAGTCATAAAAGAAGAGTTAAACTCTATGGCTATGAATCAAGTGTGGAATCTTGTCGAGTTACCTAAAGAAGTAAAACTTGTATGGTGTAAATGGGTCTTTAAGACCAAAAAGAACTCCAAAGGTAACTTAGAGAGACATAAAACAAGATTGGTTGCTAAAGAGTTCACCTAGATGGAGGGCATTAACTATAATGAGACATTCTCTCATGTCTCAACTAAAGAGTCGATGAGGATAATTTTAGCTCGCATAGCTCATTATGACTTGGAGCTATATCAGATGGATGTAAAAACAGTGTTCCTCAACGGGAATTTGAATGAAGATGTATACATAGATCAACTTCTTAGTTTCTCTGAAGATAATCGTTTGGTTTGCAAGCTTAACAAATCAATATATGGACTTAAACATGCCTCTCGACAATGGTATATTAATTTTTTCCAAGTCATTGTGACTTTTGGGTTTACAGGAAATATTATTGAACAATGTATATACCTTAAAGAAAGTGGGAGTAAGTTCATTATATTGATGTTGTATGTGGATGACATTTTGCTAGCAACCAATGATATAAAGTTATTTACAGAGACAAAATAGCTTCTTGCATCATATTTTGATATTAAAGATATGGGTGAGGCTGCTTATGTAATGGGCATAGAGATCCACCGAGACAGAGTAAAAGGCTTTCTAGGCCTCTCCCAAAGATCCTACATAAATAAGGTATTAAAGCGATATGTGATGGAGAATTGTTCTCCTGGTACATCACCCATATCAAAATGTGATAAACTGAGCCTAAAGGATTGTCTACAGAATGATATTGACAAAGCATATATGAATGCTTATCCATATGCATCAGTTGTTGGTAGCTTGCAATACGTGCAGACTTGTTCATGACCAGATATCTCTTTTGTAGTAGGGGTGCTTGGTAGATTTCAGTTTAATCCAGGCATATTCCATTGAAAGGCTGCTAAGAAAGTCTTGCGATATTTGCAAATGATAAAAGATTATATGTTGGCGTATCATAAGGTTAATCACCTCGAGGTCATTGACTACTCAGATGCAGACTTAGGAGGATGTCTTGATAGTAGAAAATCGACTACTGGGTATGTCTTCTTACTTACTGGTGGAGCGATCTCTTAGAGGAGTGGGAAACAGACGACCACTACTGCTCACACCATGGAGACAAAATTCATAGCACTGTATGAGACTGCCTTGCAGGCCATATGGTTGAAGAACTTCATATCACAGTTAAAGGTGATCGATTTCATTGAGAAGCCACTGAAGGTCTACTGCGATAATAAAACTGCAATGTCCTTTTCGAACAACAACAAAAGTACTATTTCATGCAAGCATATGAAGCTAAAATATTTTGTTGTTAAAGAAAGGACAGAGAATCATCTAGTGCATATTTGTTAATATTGGTACCAAAGAGATGATTGTTGATCCTCTTACTAAAGGGCTAACACCAGGATTATATTCCGAACATGTATTGAGGATGGACTTGTTAAACTTTTTTTTGACATATGCATATAAATAAAGTGATCACATTCAGTTCATTGATTCTCGTTATTGTTTGTTCGTTGTCAATCTCATAAGGATTAGAGATTCAATTAAGGATCTATAGAATAGATTGTAAAGGCCAATCTATTTATCAAGTCATTCCCATAAAGTTTACTGGTTAAGGGTTTATCGTCGGAACAAGTGGAAAAATGTTGGGATAAGCTACAATGTGTGGCAGTTACCCATGATAAGGTAACCCCCCTCCCCTTTAGTGTTCCTTCCGATAAACATACGAAAAATTAGGGAGGGAACGGTTACGCTAACCGATCTCCTGCTGCGGCTATAAAGCTGGGTATCAATGAGCAACCCATGCATGAAAAAAAAGAAATCAAGAGGAAAAACGGGAAGAAGATTGAGAAATATTTACCCTTCGCCTGAGTATTTTTCCATTCAGTGAGAGAAGAGGGATCCTGCTCACCGACTGCTAAAGGGATCCTGCACTCATTGGAGGGCTGCAGTTTGGTTGAGGAGAGAAGCTCATCATGTTCTAGCCACCAGCGCCAACCACCAGCCATCATCCAGTTCTTCGATGACCGCCTCAGGTACGCTTTCCATGTATGCTTTGTTTTGTGCGCAGGCCCAACAGAAAATGCCAGAAGTAGCTACTAGAAATCTAACACAAACTCAACACAAAGCAGAGCCATATGTGTTGCTGTCTAACATGTTTACACTAAAGGGAGGGGGAGATGTTGACCACCCAGGAAAATGATCAATGGAAATAAATCTGCATAAAGGTGCCTACATGTATTGGATTGAAGTTGAGAAGAGAATGTATGTACTTGCTGGTGGTGATGGACAGAAGCAGCGCCTCAGTAGGTGATAATTATCTGGTTGTTGGGGAAGTTGAATGGGAGTTGAGGGAGGCAGGGTATTGTTCAGATGGATGGTTTGTGCTCCATCAATGATGCAGACGATGAACAAAAAGAGCATACCTTGGGTTATCACTGTGAGAAACTGGCTGTAGCTTTTGGATCTTAAGGTGCCTTATGGCATGTCATTTCTTACCATGAAAACCCTCAGATTGTGTGGGGATTGCCATTCTGCAGTCAACTTCATTTCCAGGATCAATGAGCGAGCAGGGTACGGTATTGAGAGATGCCAACCAGTTGCATCAATTCAAAGATGGGGCATGTTCTTGTCAGGATTACTAGTGAAATCAGCGGATACGTTCACTAATAATTCATGGATCAATTTTCAATCTAATGATTCAAATTTGAGAGGCACTGTTTAACCTATCAAAGGATAGGAAATGGACCCCAATGGTGCAATACTTTCTTGGACATGATCTAATGAGTCGATTGTTTCATGTCAGAAAGTTGCACTGTTAGACCCATATATGGTCGATTGATATATCATTTCATTGGAAGCCAAATGGTTTAAATGCTTGTTTATCCACTAACCCCCAGTTGTAATCTTATTGGAGATAATTGCCTTGAAAAAGCTTGCAGCCAATGGCACCTGCTTAGCTACGCCAGTGATTGGAGCCAGGATCACTACTGCAAGTTTATTCTAAGCAACCTTGGACCTTTTGTACATTATCATGGCATCAGAAAATTTCAGTTTGGTCACTTCAGTTAGCGACCAAGTACATCTCAAAGGAAATGTTCCTCAGACAGAAACCTTTCTGAGTGGACCTAAAGAATTTTTAAGCCTTGCAAGTTGGGACTAACAAAATGCAATGCGTTATATGGGTGCTCCCTATTGTTAGCAAATGTGTTTGCATCCAGAAATTGGAAAAGAGAAAGGATGTTAAACCTAGTATGTACTTAACAATTCCCATGTTTTAAAACTTATTTTAATTGTACACATGAATTGTTTGATGCATTCATGCAAATTAGGATATTTGAAGGTTGGCATCCTCAGATCTTGAGCTTAATGGAATTAGATGCATGTAACATGAAGTTTCCTAGCAGCAAGACATGGAAATCGGATATCGCAAAATTAAAGGCTGGCAATTGCATTTCATTTTATTTTTATTACAAGATTTCATAATCATAATTTTCTCTCAGTCCGTTTATCAGACCTTTTTGTGTCGATTATCCTGCTGGGAAAATATTTGCCTGATCTCAGAGTACACTTTTTGTTTAAGCTAACAAGCACCAATTACGTGATCGCTTTAGTTTAATAAAGGCACTATATATTTGTGCCCTTTGATTGTTTTTCTTTATGCCATTTTTCTATTGTCCGACAAGCCAGACAAGGTCCAAGCTGAGGCGCAATGATTGGTAAACGAAATAAAAGCAAAATTTACTACACAGTAAAAGTAAATAGTGGAAGAAATCCTCCCACTGAGATATTAGCATAGTATTTGCAGAAGACCAGAAAACCCATAAACCATAACAATATCATGGCCTAACCCATAAACACATTGAAAGAGAAATCTGATATTTTCATTATCATGGCCTAACAGCATCATTGGTATTAATTTGTTGCCACACCTGATATTGGAAAGTGGTCAATAACTAGCTCTAGATGTGAAACAACCGTTTAATTAATAAACAAAAAGTACTTTAGCAGTGAAAATGCTTTCTGGAACCGGAACTTGAAAGGAATTTCTGGTGGCTTAAAGAAAATCCAATGGATAGAGTAGATGACTGGTTTTGGAAAAGAAAAGTTCCTTATGATAGTTTTAGAGTATCTATACTGTTTTTTTTTTCTTAAAGCAGTATTCCACGAAAACCCATCAACTTCTTGAGAGATTATGACAGGTACAGGTGAAATCATATGCTAAAACTTGTGATTTAAATGAAGCCCTTGTCAGCTGCTTACTGTGGATATTAGTAAAATCATTCTTGAACAAAATCTAAATTCTAAACATGCTCAGTAGCAGATGTTTTGTTCAAAGGCAAGTCAGCTCAGTCCAATGAAATATCTCAATCTATGCGATAAACATTGGTGATGTTCCGAAATATCATGAAGAAAGGAGATATTTAATCTCAGCCTTTGTAGGAGTTTATCACGGTATGTTCAAAATATCATCATATTATTGTTTAAATGGAAATATGGCAATTCTATTGCAAGGCTTATGTTGTTATTGGCATTAAGGATGGCAGTGGACCAGGCACAGGCGGGGGACAAGGTCTCCACCTCCGCCTCTTTTCAAAATTTTGCACTTCATCCCTGCCTCCATCCCTGCACGGGTTTTGATTTTAACCTCCAGCCCTAGTTCATTCCCCGTTTTATATCCTCCATCTCGGCGGAGGCGGGGCCCTGTTTCTCTAGTCCTTCCACCACTTCCGCCTGCCTCTGTTAGAGGAAGGAGATGAGAGAAATAAGATCTCACACGGCTCGTTAGAGGAAGGAGAGGAAGAAAAGAGAGATTCGAGAAAGGGTTTTATGTTAGGATTGTATATATATAAGGGTATAATTATAATTTTCTTAATGGGGATCAGGGATGAGGCAAGCAGGGCAGGGGCAAGAGTAAGATCATTCCCGCACGGGTTTTGATGTTAACCTCCATCCCCGGTCTATTCCCCGTTTAATGTCCGCCATCCCCGGTATAAACGGGGCGAGGCGAGGCGGAGCCCCGTTTTCCCCCTCCACTGCCATCCCTAATTGGCATAACCTTGGAATAAAGTTTTGATTTTCAAATGTGTCCATTTTCTTATAATTTATATATTTAGGTATGTTATTTTTGTGGAGATTCTCCCAGTAAAAAAGTGAGAGGCAGCTTGGATTCACACCCATGCAGATCGCGACGGACGAGAACTGTGTTTTCCCTTAGCCACAAAAGAGAAAAATGTGAGACACAAAAAGATCAAAATATCATGAGGTACTTTTTATGGTCTCAACATCATACCATCGGCAAATGTGTTTGGCTCTAGTGTTTATGGTACAATAAATCGAATGATGATAAAAGGAAAGAGGCATTTGTAAATTCAGAATTCAATAAACATAAGTCCATCTGCAATAAAAGAGTGTTGTTTGATCCACTTTAGCAAGTATATGTCATAATAAAAAACTCAGTAAACCTTTTTGAGCATTACAATCCATTGCCACAAATCTTATTCTGGGAAAAAATATTGGTGAGGAAAAATCTTGCAATATTTTGAAAAACTAGGTTTTCTTGATGAAATCTTAGGAAAATATCAGTACCAAGCGAAAACAATGATATTTTATTAAAGAATAAATAAAAACAACAACAAAAAACCGCAAAAAGTGCTTTTATCTTATTATGCTACTTTTCAAATTGAAAATATGTGGATTTTTTTTGGTACATTCGCCTTTGAGTTTATTGTGATAAAATGACGATATTTTCAAAAATATCCGCGATATGTGTTACATCACATTCCCCACTGTCATACTGTAGAATTGAATTGTCTAATATTTTATATATGTAGACAAGCTGCACGAATCCTTGTGCTACAAACTAACAATAAATGATGCACGTATGAACTTGATTAGGCCCTACTGTGTACCAAAACACCCGAGTGAAGCTCCCTCACTGGTTAAAGCCTACACTTAATCAAAGCAGGAGTCACATGCTAAAGTTGTGATTTACACCATACACTGTAAGTGTTGCACACGAGACTGGAATTTAGCCCGTGACACTAAGAATGCATTGCCCACAGGACAAGGTCCCAGACCGAATATGTGGGGGCATGTCTACAGTGTACAGGACAGTGTCCTGCAAAATGGGCATCATATATAAAAATGTAACATTGGGTTCACATTACAATGGGTTGGTCCAATGTCAATCTGAACCTGATCAACTTTGCAGTACCCTACTGCTAGATCAGATACAAATATGTCTAGGGCCGATTTTAATCTTTATCATAACTACTAGTCATATGGCCACCACTATCATCTACGCTACTATCACTAAATCATAGTAATATGATGTGTCTGGAATTGGACCCAATCTGAATACCACACATTCAATTCTAATCCATAGCAGTGGATTATCTCAGATCTGGGTCAGATTAGATCCGTTTCACACTTAGAAACATGGCAAAATTGAAAATTCTTTTCACCAAGAACCACATGATCGGACCAGTCCTGTATTCTGATCAGGATGAAATCCAATCCCTTCTCTTAAGATTCTACGGCAAAACCTCTCTTATCAACTTGTGGTCCAAACTCCAAAATGTGGAGATACACTTGCAAAATTGTTGTCCAAGTTGTGTATTATGAAATAACTAGTGACGAGGACAATAAATAAACGAGAGAGACTCTTAAGGTAAGGCCGAGCCGCCGCCGAGGCTACCCACTTAAACAGATTATATATATATATATATATATATATATATATATATATATAGATAGATAGAGAGAGAGAGAGAGAGAGAGAGAGAGAGAGAGAGAGAGATTTGTGGGTGTTTTGAAGCAGCGTGGCGTGGCCAGGAAGGACACTCGAATATATGGGGTGGGCTCATTGGCCGGCCGTTCATTAGACTACCAAAAGGGGGTCATGGATAATTTTGGCTCGGACTCTCTTTCTTTACCTAACCTAATACCACAAATTCCTATCCCATATAGTTTTCAAGGACTATGAAGAATTGGGTAGGTATCGGATCCCTTTTCCCCTGACCTAAAACTCTACAAATCTCATCTATTGTAATGCCTTTAAACGGCGTTGGGAAGTTGGTTTGGACCATCCCCTCCCAACCTAATAAGCCCTACAAATCCCATCCCATACCATCATTCTCTCTCCCTCTCCTTTTACCTCTTGACGGGCAACGGGCTCTTTGGGCCTCATCCAACCTCACTTTCCCCTCCTAAACCAAGGTACATTCTTTCCCCAAATCTATTATGTACTTATTTTATTTTTTTAAATTCAGGTTTGTTTTACTCTTTTGCACATTCTATGCGTCAGCTCGTCCCTTAAACTACAGTCATGGGTTAACCATACACAAGACACAAATTGGAAGGAAAAAAAAACCTCTCTTAGCCCATTAATCATACATGGGGGTGGCTCGTTTAGGGTTTGTATTGGTTAGGGCTTGTGCTTATAAGCGCTTTAGTTCTTGATCTGTATTTGATTAATCATCTTACGACCCCAACATTTTGGCAACCAATCTCTTTCGAGGTGTGCAGCAATTTGGGTGTTGATATTGTGAGTTTTGGCGGAACCATGTGTTCTAAATAATCTTATTATTGAGATTGTGTTTGTTGGTGTTCAAAATGATTCAATTACATGGTAAGAGGAGCATGATACAAGCAAAAGAGCCATAAATTTGGGGTACCCACAAAAGATAAAGAGGGACTCCTTCCAACTTGTGCGTGCTATCTATCATTTTGTTTTCTTTTTACGATTCTAATTCTGATTTTAGGCTGATGATCTTGTAAAAGATCAAGATCTAATGGTATGTATCCTTCTATTTTGTTCTTCTTGAGTCCTTTATTAATATATATATATATATATATATATATTTAAAGTTTTTGCATATAGAAAATGGGAGCAATAAATGAAAATGAACGTCCGTTCGACTTTGTGGGTTGAGAGAGAAACAGAGCGCTAGGGATCTCCTCGACGGGGAAATCCTTTTTTCCCCCTTTGAACGTTCCCCAAATGCCATTATAGAAACTGGATAACGACCATCCTATCTCTGTGGTAATATGCAATTTTGATGTGGCTAATTCCCTTTATTTTAGTCGCAACTTGCAACCACTTGCTATCCAAACTGACAGGTTTGTCCCCGATGAAGATAGATGCACTCATCCTTGTACGATGCCTGTTAGGCGTGGTTCCATCAGCACTGTTCGTCCTTGAGATGGACGGCCTCCAAGGAGGATGGTAGTTGACTTACAACGACCACCAACCCTGTACTCGTTTAGGACAAGGTTGGCTCACAAGTGGGTTCGCCAAGATTCAACCAGGCTGGACTTGACTGCCTCATGTGGACTCGAGTCAAGTTAAGACACAGCGCAATTGGCACTACTATATGGTGGCCAAAGAGACTCGAAACTACTAAGCCCAGTCTGCGCTATTCGATCTGCCAACTGCTCAAGCCTAGTCAACCCAAGTCCCTACATGCAACGACCAACTGACCCTCACCCACCATGAGCCTTGACTCGGCCAAGCAAACCCTTATAAACCCCGAAGAGAGGGGCCTTTCCAAGTTTCAACCATTCCATTTGACCGTTTCTTTGAAAGGGGGGGCACACAAATCTTCGCCTCTCAACTTTTTCTTAGGGGCTTGTGACTATAAATCACCACACACGACACGATGTGCCAAAAATGGTGGGCTAAGAGGGGTAAAAATAAGAATAGTCCATGACCCTAAACCATCAAAAACTAGGGAATGGTAGCCTAGGGGGTGTAGTGGGCAAAGGGGCTCCTGGGATTACAAGCGAATCTGCACAATCTGGAGGCCCATATTTTTGGTGAGAAGACACCCCTTTGCTTTGATCGTCTCCACTCATGTTGGCACTGTTTTCCCAGCGTTGGTTGACACATACGCATGCCTCTTTACCTTCATAAGCTTTCCTCATTAGCAAGGCCTAAACACCCACATAACTGAATTATCCTTTGGTGGCTGTTTTTCACAAATATGGGTAATGTTGGGGAAACTCTGAAAATTTTATACTTGGTTTTTGAACCTCCAACTGTGGTTTGTGTATGTGTTTGGTGTTTTTCATTCGAAATTTGTAGTTCTGTAACGTCTATGTTGCTTTGAACCGTCTTCATTTCTTGGTGGTGTAGGTTAGAAGGGTGGCGAATGAAAATGTATGCGTGAATTTCGACGTTGGTTTGGAGTTTAATGGATCTATGATGGGTTTCTTTGCTTGTTGATATGGTTTTAGATCTCTCTTGTCGCGCACCGTTATGTAGTTTGGTGTCTTGAGATCCTAAAATTGCGTGAATGTGGCGTTTTTTCGTGTTTTATGATTGTGGGTGGTCTCACTTGTGTACAGTTATTTTCCGTTTTTGAAGATTGGGGACTCCATTAATGTTGAGTACCTCCCTTAATCCATGCAAGGTCTTTTGATCAAATACGGTCATTGTCAGACGGGCGAAATCAAATATAGTAATGTATGCCTGAATGGGAAAAGAAGTAAAATACTAGAATCTATCTTGAACTGTGAATACTGTATTTTGTGAACTTTATGAAGCAGTTTACTCATTGTAGGGTTGTTTTTGGTCCTTAACTGAAGCATAAGACACAGGGTAATTGGTCAACATCTATGAGCTTGGTGCACTTAGTAAGGTTAATAATAGTATTAAATTCTTCCCTTCTTGTTTCAAATCCATGACAAACTATGTTCCTCACTGTTGTGTTTTTTTCTGTGCTCAATGGATTGGATCACGTTTTTGTTTTCAGTTTCTTGTGATGTCAAGTGTTCTATAAGTCCTTCAGCATGCCAGTGGTTTACAGGGGCTATTCAGAATCTTTTTCTATCCAAGTTGTGCAAAAAGTTTAATAGCAAATCTAAGAAACAAACGGGGACGAATAATGGACCGTCTTACTTTGTGCGCCTCAAAATATTTTTATGCATGCAATGTCGCTTTTATGGATTTCTTCGGTTGATTTCTATGAAATACTTTTGCAGATAACCATTCTTTAGCTGTGGTACCTGTGTTTGCATGATCGGGTTCTGCATGAAATTCTGTCATAAGTTTGGAAGGAGTTGGAAACAGTTCAGGCATTTGAGGAGAGAGAAGTGCATAGAAATAAGCTATGGAAGTCTTGCCATGTTCAGAGATCCAGTACGTTGGTGAGACAAACAGTCACCAACTGGGCTCAGAACAACCATCAAATGGTACCTGCGAAGGAGAAGACAACCTGATAAGATTTTATTCTTCTCAACTAATGCCTGGTCAAGTTTCGTCTAATGGTGTATGTAGTCAAGGAAAAAGCTTTATGGAAGTTGATTGCCCTCAAATTTGCCATGATGATGACCTTCCGAATGGCATAGGTAAAGGAGAAGGTGCCTCACAAGTGGATAGGTCTCAGTCTAGACTAGATGGCGGACCATCAAATGGAACCTATGAGAAAGGTGCTTTGCGTAATCTAGGTCTGGACTGTCGGAACATTGTAGATGAATTAGCTCAAGGTCTCCACCAGGAGGAGCGCTCATTGACCAAAATGGATTTGAAAAAAGAGCAAGAGAGTCAACTTCAAAACAAGGTACTGTTGTCAGTTTCAGACGTTCCGTTTCATGAACAGATGAACCAAGGTCAATTCTTGGAGATGGATGGACGTGAGCAAAAATTGGAAGTTGCTCAAAATGGTGTACACGATGCAGAAAGAAGAGATGAAGCACGCTTTACTTTGGAAGCTCTTAACAGTATGGATTTGGATGCTCAACAGGGGTTACCAAATGTTAGGCATCATGCTAGTGATGTACTAGGAGATATTTCTGTCGTGCAAAAGCAAAGGATGGAGATTGTCTCAGCTTCTGAAAACAATAATAGTGGGCAAATTGTGGGTGATAGATCTCCAAGTTGCATCCAAGATGGAGATAGTTATCAACAGGATGCAGAAAAGATTGAACAAGATGATACTGTGGCACTGTGGGTCAAGGTATGTGATATTTTTCCTCCGTGGAGATCTGAAATGTATCTCAATCCACTTGTGTTTTTGTTCCTTTTCTTTTCATTACCTGTGGAATGCTCAGATTAAGCCAAGTTGTGCCCCCCACCCCCAAAAAATCCCCATGTCAATGATGAGTGAATTTTTATTTCGTGGAATATGGTCTACCTGAATCAGATCCAATAATCTATTTATCAATTATTTATTATCCTCGATGCCTGGAAAACAGTGTAATTTTTCTTTACCCTCCTCCTTTCCCCTGTCAATGACAACTAGACTTTTATTTCATAATGTGTATGGTCTAGCTTTGGGTATATGTGTTTTGTGAGCCAGATCCCATAATCTCCATTTATTTATCAGTTCTTTATTATCCTCGATGCCTGGCAAACGTTTCAACATTGTGAAAGCTCTCTCTGCAGTGTTATTCACTTGTATTTTTCATTAATATAATGTCCTGACTGGGTCTTTTGTATTTCATAAGCTTGTTAGATAATATACCCAAGTCAAAGTGAATTGTATGTAGTTCTTGATTTTCAAAAAGGAAAATGGCGATGCACAAAAAACTATAAACCTTTTAAAGCTGAAGTAGTGGTAGTCTGGTGCAAATTCAGTTTGCTTTATAAATTTTTTGGAAAGGATAAACAAAGGTTGGTTAGATATCATTTAGTTTCCCTTTGGGTTAGGTTTCTTGCACTTGATGTAGAAATATGTGTTCTCATATCAACTCATTAAATACATTTTTTCCCTTTTTTGTTGTTTATTTACTTGATTTTCTTCATGGATGTTGCATGGAACTGATTACTCTTTCTTAGGAAATCCTTCAAGAAGATGTGATCTTGTTGTTTTATAGGGTTCCTGTTTCATTAGCTCGAAGCTTTACAGTATATCTCATCCTATTGTTGGACTTGGCAGTCCCTCGTTGCTTGAAACAGTGCTTGATCTTTTCCTCTTTTATTCTTTTTACTTGATATAGTGGAGAGGGAAGTGGCAGGCTGGGATCCGGTGTTCAAGGATTGATTGGCCTTTGTCAACGTTGAAAGCTAAACCTACTCACGAGAGAAAAAAGTATATTGTTGTATTTTTCCCCCATTCACGCATACATTGTTGGGCAGATACATCACTAGTATGTCCCATCAGTGAGAAACCAGAACCTCTTGCTTATGGAACTCATTATATTGGTATGGAACTTGTGAAGGACTTGAACGCCCCCCGGCGTCATATTATGCTGAAACTTGTAGTTGCCATGCTTGATATCAGTGACAAGCTGCACATTGAAGTATGGACTTTCTTCTGTTATCTGATCCATCCTTTCCACTTTTTCTATTTAACACCAACAAATTGTTCTATCATGCTTAACTTTGTCAGGCTGTGATAGAGAGTGCTCGCAAGGCTACTGCATGGAAAGAATTTGCAATGGAGGCATGCAAGTGTGAATCTTATTCTGATCTTGGGAGGATGTTGTTAAAGCTTCAAAGTGTAATTCCATATCCTTGATGGTAGTACGGCAGATAGGCATGCATGTCTCTTGATTTTTTAACAACTTTTAACTTGCAACTTCTACTCGAAAGTGAGTTTATGATTTTTATCCAATTTTTCAATTTTGAAATAAAAAATATCCCAATTTATTACCTATTTAAGTAATGTTATTTTCTTCATTTTCACCTAAAAAGGGATATTTCTGTCTGCCAAACTTATTGTGAAGTCCTAAAAATTATGATCCTGCTATATATGTAAACAAACTGGAAGTTGGAATTTTGCAAAGTGAAATAGGAGATATTGTTCTTATTACACATTTGACTCTTTCTTAGATAATCTTTACTACTGATGGTATTGTGAATGTTTATCTTCCATCATTCTTGGAATATTGATCAACTTGAGGTCCATGTGTTGGTTGGCAAAAATGCAGCAATCAGACTTTTACATCTAAATCATTAAAAAACAGCATTATGCTTAGGGAGATATAAATCTACCTGATTATTCATGACTTTGTGGTTTTTTACATGCTTCAATATTATGTTTGTTTTCGAATGACATGGTTTTCTTAGTCTTTTTTTAATAATTTTTCAGTCTATGCGTCTGCCTTCCTAAAAAATAAAAAAGGTTTATGCTTCTGTAGAAGCATTTGATAGACAATCTTATAATTTTATTCATTATTAAAATTGAACTTTTGGACAGATGATTCTATCCAACTATATATTTTCTTATTGGCTTGAATATTCTTTCAACTCTTGGGCATGCCGATGTCAGAATGCAAGGAATGCTGAATCTGTTGAAATCCTCATGAAGGTAAGCAATCTTGGTCCTTTTACTGCACTTTTTTGAAAAATGCTAGATACATAATCCGTGCCCATCATCTAACTATTTGGTGTAGAGAATATCCATCAAGTCAAGTTGCTTTTATCAACACTTGTATGAAAAGATCATAACTGTAGGTGGTTTGTGCCATAGTTTTAAAACCCAGTGACTTTATATTTCTATAAAAGATATGTATATAATATGTTTGTATATATTGCATAACTAATTGTTACATATAATATGTATTATATTATACATATTATGTATACAATTACAAAGTATATATATATATTACATTATTAATTATGCAAATATATAGTTTACATATAATATACATAACACACACACACACACACACACACACACACACACACACACACACACACACACATATATATATATATATATATATATATATATATATATATATATATATATATGACTCAGCTGTGTTTTGTTAAGTTCCAGGTCATTGAATAATTTGACCTGGTGAATAGCTGAGTCGCCCAAGTCATAAGTACACACGGCGAGTTTTTAAACACTGGTTTGCACGATTAAGCCAATAATGAAAGTTAGTTACAATGTTCCATGTAATAATACAAGGAAATTATTGCTCAGCATGTTCCAGTTGATATTCTGAAGCTTGGTGGCAGTGCTTTATAAACCAGATAGGGTCAACAAGTGAAATTGGGTCTTGCAGATCAGCCAGAGGTGCAATCCAATTTTTAGTTTGGCTAAAAAGCATGGAGAGAGAGAGAGAGAGAGAGAGAGAGAGAGAGAGAGAGAGAGAGAGAGAGAGAGAGATTTTCTCTTTAAAGTCCTGGCATCCCCTTCTTCTTATATTCTTCGCATTGGAATTCCCTCATCATCATGCAACAACAATGATGAACTCTAATTTAAGGTTTATTCCATTTTTTCTCCAATCCTCAAAATACAAAATGGCTAGTGAAAAACATAGTCACAAATTATCAGTCTTGACTATATCTCAGCGAGGAAAAATGTTTGGGATATTTATTGTTTTTCGATATATATCAGGAAAATCTTGGTAAATATAACAATTTAAAAGAAGTTGGAAAAATAGGAAAAAGTACATTTTCAGCAAAGCAATGAAGCATGAATATAAATAAGAAAAAATATATGTTAACCAAAGAAGCAATAAAACATGAACATAAAACATAAATATAATTTTCCAATATTTTTTTATATTATCACGATAAATTTAAATTCTCAATATTTTCAAAATTTGTGAGAGTTTTCTTGTCAATTTGTTTTTTATTTTACATTGATAATATTGCAATATTTTGAAAATACTGCCGATATTTGTGACTATGGTGAAAAGGTAAACTACCTTTTGTTTGCTCTCTCTCTCTCTCTCTTGGATTTTCATGTTCAAAACATAGTCACAAATCTCGTTCTTGAGATATTCTCAGCAAAGGAATATCTTGGGAGATTTTAAAAAATTGACTTCTCGGAAAAATTTTGGAAAAAATCTTAGCAAGTTGAAATATATATATATATATATATATATATATATATATGTATATATAAAGAGAGAGGGCGGTTTATGGTTTGGGCAATGGGGTGAGGGGCGTTTACAAAAATCCTATATAACATAGGGTGGTTTGGACAATAAGATTGAAGGGGTTTATGAAAATATACAATATAACAGCAGGACGGTTTGGGCAGAGGTGAGGGCCGTTTAAAGAAAATGATATATATCATATAACATTGCATGTTTACACTTTAATGGGCTACTTTGATTAGTTCCATATCAAAGGGAAAAGGGTGGGGGGGGGGGGGTGGGGGGCCTTGTCACCTGTTATAAAAGAGGGTGCCTCCCTACTATTGTTTATCGTAATAAGCATTCCCCATGAGTGGGCGGTAGTGAATTCTGCCTACCATGCAGCATTAAATGTTGCATGCCATGCATCATTCAATGCCAAGTCAGTATTAAATGACTGCTGCATAAAAAAGTTAAAAAAGTCCTGCCATCTAAAAAGATGGCAATTATTTCTGGTGTTTGGCGATATGTTTAAATATATCACATTTTCGGTTATATCTCGTTTTGAGTTGATCTCACATTTTATTTGCAAGAAATTCAATATATTGGCGAATTTTGTGACTGGTTCAACCTAGGTTGTGCCAATGGTTGGACATCAGCAGGAGAAACCATTCCCAATAGAACAATCTTGTGTGCGTATTGTAAAGAAAACGGAAGCCATCAACAAGATCCATCACAATGCTAAAGTGAACACAAAAAGCCACAAATGGGCTCACTCATGAAACACACCAAAAAGCCACAAATGAGCTTTCTCACAAAACCCACACAAGTGACAAGCAAGAAGTAAATAAATAATGTTTTATTGATAACCTTCGTGCAGGAAACATTACATTTGAGGGGTTTTAACCCCTATATATACACAAACATTGAGAGGGTTCAAGAGAAGTCATTGAGAGGGTCCAACGGCTCTCAATAGAGACGTTGGGCATCCCAACGACTCTCATGTTGGCTAATTCAAACAAGACCAAAAAAAATAAAAACTAACCTAACTATTCTAACCTAGTTACAAGAAAAATATATTTATATAAATAAATATACATAATAATATATGTATAAATATATATACTATGTCACACGAACTCGGCTCCAAGGTCGACACACCGACATGGGTGCGGCTCAGACTCGGTCAACCCAACCCTGGGTGCGGTCAACGCACCCAGGGTGATTTTGGTCCATTTTTTAGAATTAATTTTTTTTTCTGGGCTACAGAATTTGAAAAAATAAAAAATCTTGGGGGGGGGGACACTGCACCCCTATAACCCCCCGCCAGGGGGGGCCCCCTGACCCCCGCCCGTTGACCGTGCAGCGGGACCCGCACCGGGGGGACCCCCCCCCTCTCCTGTAAGGAAAAAAACCCTGAATCAGGCTTCACAACTCATCACTTGTCCCCTAACGGACACAACTTTGACCGAGTCTTATATATATATATATAGCCGAGTCCCCGTGTCCAAAATTTTTGAAATTGTGCTGCACCTGTGTCGCACCCGCACCCATGTGACATGGTATATATATTTATAATTTTTAACACTCCCCCTCAAACTTACTGTACAAAAATCGAAAGTTTGTCTAATAGGAAGTGAAAATGGAGAGCAACGAGAGGTTTGATGAAGAAATCTGCTAACTAGTATTATGATGTAACATAAGGCAGATCAATGGTCCCATGTAGATACTCCTCTCGAATATAGTGATAATCAATTTTGATATGTTTAGTACATTCATAAAAAGTACGATTATTGGCAATATAGATCACACTGTTGTTGTCATAACACATGTAGAAGGCTCTTGTCACTTGAGCTCCCATATTAGCCAACAACCATCTGAGCCAGACTACCTCCATCATTGTAGTTGTCATGACTCGATATTCAGCCTCAGTTGATTAAAGCGAAACCTTTTGTTGCTTCTTGTACTGCCATGAAATCAGAGATTCACCTAAGAAAACACAAAAACCCGTGGTTGAGTGTCTGTTATTGGGATCACCTCCCTAGTAAACATCAGTATAAGCAATTAAATCTAAAAAAGATGAATCAGACAAAAAGATACCTCGAGAAAGAGAAGTCTTAATATATCTAATAATACACAAAACAACTCTCATGTGAACAAAAGTGGGAGTGTGCTGAAATTGACTAGCTGTGTGTACAATGTATATTATATCAGGTCTAGTAATTGAAAGATAAGAGAGTGCTCCAATAAGCCATCTGTAAAGAGTAAGATCTTCAAGAAGTTCTCCATTATCAATTCACATCTTGATGTTTGCAATCTCAGGGATGTAAAATTTCTTATCATCTGTGATACTAGACCTGAAAACAATGTCAAAAGCAAATTTAGACTGAGATAATAAATATCCTCTAGGAGAGTAAGCAACATCGATTCCTAAGAAATATTTTAAGAAGCCTAAATCAACCATCTAAAAATATTTTTTGAGAAGTTTTTTAATATTTTCAACTCCTTGTGTATCTCTTTCAGTGATGATCATGTCGTCCATGTAGAGAAGAAGAACCTGCATCAAAGCTCTTAACAAACAGTGCAATGTCAGTAAAAAAAGTTCTAAATCCAATATCAAGCACAACTCGACTAAACTGGTCATACCAAGCCTTTGGGGTTTGTTTTACCCTTAAGGACACTTATACCCGGTAGTGCCTCTATATAAACTTCTTCAACTAGGTTTCCATTAAGAAAAGCATTTTTAACATCCATTTAAAGTATAGGCCATTTTCGAACAGAGGCTAATGCTACTAGAGTTCGAACAGTAGTCATTCTAGCGACTGGGGCAAAGGTTTTCTCGTAATCTATTCCATATTTTTTAGAATATTTCTTGGTAACTAATCTAACTTTATATCTTTCAAAGAGTTTCATCACTTTTTGTTTTAATTTAACTTTATATCCTATAACCTATAGGTTTCTTCTCTTTTAGAATATCTTGAATGATCTAAGTATTAGCCTTTTCTAAAGCTTCTAACTCTATTCTCATGGCTTCTACCCATTTAGAATGTTCTTTATCTTGAGTATAGGTTGAAGGTTCTACATATAAATGGATTAATGCAATAAATGCCTTGTATTTTAGAGAAAAAGAATCATAAAATAAAAAAACTTCAGGTAGTTTGGAAATCCTGGATGTCCTTCTAGTATGAATTTCAGGTTGTTCAACATATTTCTCTAGTATACACGGTTGGTAAAGGTCCCTACGCATAGAATATTGTAAATAATTTTTGTTCTTATGAGGTTGCTCTTCGGTAATTATATCATCATGACCATTATCAAGATCATATTCATTGATTATATCAAGACCACTATCCAGATCACATTCATAATCACATTTTTCATGACTTGAACTTAAATCAAATAAAAGGAATTTCTCATCTACTTCCTTTCCTTTTTCAAAATAAAAAAAAATTTCTTTTTCTAAGGTCACCTTACGTGACACATAATTTTTTATTTTTAGGATCAAAACATCTGTATTCCTGTATCCTTTTTGGTTATTTGCATAACCCAAGACAAAACAAGGAATAGCACGAGGGGAGAGTTTATCATTTTTGTTAGTAAAAACAAAACATTTGCACCAAAAAATTCTTAGTCTAGCATAATCAGAAGATACTTTAAAGAGTTTTTCAACTGGTGTTATATTTTGTAAAGAAGAAGGCATTTTATTGATGAGATACATAGCAGTTAGGGCTGCTTCAGCATAAAATTCTTTTGACACTTGATTTATTATTAGTAGATTTCTGGTTGTTTCCATAATATGTATGTGTTTTCGTTCAACCAAACCATTTTGTTGTTGTGTATAAGGGCAAGATCTTTGATGTGTGATACCATGCAAATTTAGATAATCTTTAAATTTCTTTGATAAAAATTATCCCCTTGAATCTGTGAAAAAAATAGAAATATGCTTTTCAAATTTATTTTTGACCAAGTTATGAAATATTTAAAAATGTGAGAAGACCTCGTATTTATGTTCGAGAAAGTAGATCCAAGTATACCTACAAAAATCATCAACAAAAATCACATAGTATGCATATTCACTCTTTGATATAACTGGTGTCGGACCCCAAACATCTGAATGTATTAGCTCAAGCAGTCTAGAAGAAAAGAAAGTTCTTTCATGAAATGTTAATCTCTTCATTTTTTCAAGAATACAATATTTACACGTAAAATTTTCAAAGTTACAAAATTTTTCCAAATTTGAAAAATCTTGAATTTTGGATATATTAGGATGACCAAGTTGTTTGTGTCATATATCCAATTCTAATTTCTTAACATTATAACAAAAGGCATCCTTGGGTATTTAAAAAAAAATCATGTAATTAAGACATCCTTCTCCACAACCTTCCCCAATTAGCTTCCCTGACTGGCAAACATGTATTCAACATCTATCAGAAGAGAATGAGACATTATATCCATGATCAAGTATTTGTGAAACTGATAAGAGATTTAAATTTAATTTGGGAATATATCTAACTTTTTGGAATGGTGATTTTTGTAGACTTTTGTAATAAATTTTCAAAATTTCCTATTCCTTCTATTTCAAGAAATG
Source organism: Nuphar pumila (assembly GCF_984573655.1). Classification (NCBI taxonomy): domain Eukaryota; kingdom Viridiplantae; phylum Streptophyta; class Magnoliopsida; order Nymphaeales; family Nymphaeaceae; genus Nuphar; species Nuphar pumila. The sequence goes on from NC_143254.1 coordinate 92,514,326, forward strand.
TACCATCGGTTGTAAAAACATTTGACAAGCTTGAGTTGGTATGACATTCAGATAAAATTTTACTATTAGGGGTCACATGAAAGGAAGCACTAGAATCAAGAAGCCAAGGAGTTTTACCAGGATTATAGAAGAACAAAAATGTTGCTCCATTTGAGGCTTCATTTAAAGAAGATACTCCTTTGAGAAGTGGTTGGAGAATCTTCATAAGTTGTGCCATTGATATGGGTGCATCATTAGTTTATTGTGAAGAGCCAACTAAAGCCATATTTTTTTCCCTCTTTTTCTAAACTTTGGATATTGAGGCTTAGTGTGCCCGGGTTCATGACGGTTATAACAAATAAATTTTTTTGTCATAATCATTGCCTTGTTTCCAATAAGACTTGTTATCATGCTCGTGGTTTGTAGGGGCACACGTAGTTTCTTGGGCTAGAGACAGCCAAAATCGAGTCATCTTCATTTTTCAAAGAGTGCCCCCTTAAACCTATTATCTTCCATACTCAATCCTTCAATAGTGTCAATAATAGAAGGTACTTTTCCTCTACGAAAAGAGCGGATTTGGTGTTTTCAAACTCTGGTCTCAAGCCATTTATAAATTGATCGAAATGTTTCGCATCAAGTTGCTTTTGTCGAAGTTCTATGTCTTCTGCGCAATGCCACTTAGGCTCAAGAATAGATAATTCTTCCCAAAGTTTGGACAATTCATTGTAGTATTCCCTAATACTTTTGTCTTTTTGAGTCATTGTTTGAACTTTATTTTGAAGATTGCACACATGAGCAATATCCTTAAGATAATGTGTATTCTTAAGGTATTCTCTGTTAAGACGTTGTATTCTTACTGCTCTTATCTAGATTTGGATTTTGGTCTGATGTGGATCCAAGATCCAAACCTAGGTTATGTTATTAGTTTTTATAACCAGGGGCTGTTTAAACTTTTGTATGATAGCCCTAATAAGAGGCTATATTATATAGAACAGAATGATGCCTGGAGTGGTGTACAACTTTTGAGATTTCTGTCACTCAGCCTATACCTCACCGTTGCAGCCTCTTCAGCAAATCCAGTCAAGCCTCGTTCCAGGTACGCTCACACACCTTGCTGCTCTAACATGGTATCAGAGCAAGGTTCGTGATTGGGCATGATCTGTCTGCAGTTCTTGTGCTCCCCCCTCTGCGTGATCAGTCTGCGCTTCTTGGCCTGCAACGATCTGTTATTTGATTCACACAAGTTTTCAAAATAATCGTTCTTCCCTGTTTCTTTCATATTATATATTTTTTGCTCTCTAGATCAGATTCAGTCCTTTCTGACCACGAATCTGATTATTCTCTGGATCATGGATTTTTTTTTGCTGCGCGATTTCTTTTTGGGTCGTTATTCTATGTGTCGTATATCTGGTTAGAATCGTTATTTTTTGTGTAACGAGTTTGATTCCTCTTATCTGCTCATCTTGGAACCTCTGTGTCGAGAATATTATTTCTGTGTCGCTGAATATTTTATTTCTGTTTTGATTCTGCATATGCTGGTACCGTACCTTTGGTTTCAAAACCTGTGTCGTGGATCGGTTCTAGACTATTGTGTCATGAAAAGAAAATTTGCTTATTGTCTTTTTCTTATTGTGTCACTTTTTTGTCTGTTTCTGCAGTAAATTTATCTTGTTAATGGCATTCTGTGGTTGTTTCTGCATATATTCTTCCTTGTTGACAGCAGTCTGTCATCTCTATTTTTTGCATTTCCTGTCGTCACTCTTTGCTGTTTCCTTATTTTGGCAGCAGTTTGTTATTATTCTCGATTTGTTTTTCTGTCATCCTATCTTCTGTTGTTACATTCTTCACGTTTTCTTATGGACACTAATGTTCCACAACCTATGTTCTCCTATAGTTTCCTACCTTAACTTGTTTCAGAAAAACTGAATAACAGCAATTTTTTGACTTGGAAAAGGCAAATTATACCTTTCATTAAAAGTCACAAACTATCTGGTAATCTTGATGGATCAATTAAAATGCCATCGAAGTTTGTCATGCAAGAGTAGAGAGACGACAAAGGGGTAGTGAACGTAGTTTACATCAGAAATCCTGAATGTGTCATGGGTTAAAAGAGACCAAGCAATTGTAGCTTGTTTCACTTCTATTCTGTCACAAGAAGTTCTCATTGGAATCCCAGATGACTTTACAGTCAAAGAATTATGGGACAGCATAGTCGAGACATATTCTCAAATTTCAGAGTCAAGAGTTATGTATTTGAAGAAAGAGTTCCAAAGCAAGAAGGGATCCTCAAGTATTATGAAATATTTGAATAAAGTGAAAGAGGTTACTGACTAGTTAGCTCTCGTTGGAGAAAATGTTTCTGATTGTGACAAAGTCCAACAGACACTCGCTGGTCTGGGAGATGAATATCATGTTATTTCCACTACGTTGCAGTGTTTTCCTATTCTTCTATCCTTAGAATGAGATGAATCTCAAACATGCCACTGAAAATTCTGGGCCATCACATGACTCTCATGAAGTGTTTTTTATAGGGACAAATAAAGGAAGAGGAAGAGGAAGATGAGGTTATTACCAAGGAGGTCGTGGTCGTGAAAGAGCTGGAATTCAACAAGGTAGAGTCATTTTACCTTTTCCTAATACTTCAAACTCCAGCAGTGTTAATATTGGAGGCACAAGGGTCCCGGTATGTTTTATATACAGAAAGTCTGTGCATGTAAAAGCTAATTATTATCATAAAGATGATGTCAACTACAATGCAGAGGACAACTCCAATTATCATAAAGGTAATCCAGTTAAATCTGCCATGAATCAATCAATTGCTGGAGGAGAAAGAAATGTGGGTGATCTTAATGCATTGATTGTTACCCTAAACTCTTTGAATCTGAAACAGGATGATCAAAGAATTTGGTATGTTGATTCCGGAGCAACTAGTCACATCACCGGAGATGCAGGTAAACTTTTTAGTCCCATTAGATATTCTGGCAAGGGCAGTGTTGTCATGGGAGACGGGGCCAAACATCCCATCACTTATATTGGAAATGTCTTTGTTCCTTCTTCAGAGTCTAAGTTTATTAAACTTTTTGATGTCCTTTGTGCACCCAATATCAAGAAAAATCTAATGTATGTTTCTAAACTTGTTGATGATACTAATTATTGCGTTGTTTTTACTCTTTTTGTGTATGTGAAAGATCTTCGCATGAAGACAACGTACGCTAAAGGGGAGCGACGTGGGAACATGTACATCTTCAAAGAAAATCCATTGCAAAAGTGTTCTTCATCATCATCAAATTTGACTCTTGAAAAGTCTCATGTTTTCACCGCCAGTCTTGTCAATAATACCAATCTTTGGCACAGTCAGTTGGGTCATTATAGTCATAAATTTATTGAAAATCTTGTCTCTTATAAGCTGATTCCAGAGACAAGCTTGAGTCATTATTTGAATAAAACATTATGTTTCAGTTGTCAAGTTTACAAGAGTCATGTAATTTCTTTTTATTCTATAAATGAAAGAGCTTCAAAACATTTTGAGATTGTGCACTCTGATGTTTGGGGTCCTGCTCCAGAAAAATTCTTTTATAGAAGTAGATATTATGTTATATTTGTTGATGACTATTCTCGTTATTCCTGGATATTTTTTATGAAACAAAAATCCGTAGTTTTTGACATCTTTTGCAAGTTTCATGCCTATGTCAAAAACCAATTTTCGTTCACCATTCTTAATTTTCAAAGTGATGGAGGTGGGGAGTATGTTTCCAATAACTTCATTGAATTTTTGCAACTGAATGAGATTGTTTGAAGGGTGACGTGTCCTCACACCCTTCAACAGAATGGTCTTGCAGAACGTAAGCATCGACACATTGCAAAAAATGCACTTACTATGATGCATGCCAGCAATTTACCATTAGGACTATGGACGAAAGCCTTTCATTCTATATAATAAATAGTCTCACTATGGAAGCTCTGAACAGACGATCCCCGTATTTTATGATATATGGTAAACATCCTGATTATGTATTTTTGAAGTCCTTTGGTTGCATCTGTTATGTTCATGTTGACAAGAGTCAACGAAATAAGTTTGGGAACAAAGCTAGTATTTGCAGATTCACAAAATTTTGTTTTTGATGAGAATTCCTTTCAGCATAAAGATAACGCCAATATGCTTCAAGATCAGCAATCCAAGATTGAATATTATCAACCTTGGCTCAGTGCAAAATTATTTTCACATGCCGAAAAAGCGGAAACGGTCATTGTTGAATCTGACACAGGTGGAATTGATGATAAAGATGAGGCAATGGAGCAAACACACAACAAATTTATAGAGGGACAGGTTTACACCAGAGGTACAAGATCTCGTTTTATGCCCCAAGAACCAAAACAGAAAGGATTTGTGACGACACATGATAACTCCATAACCTTGAGAAGATCGACACGAATACGGCATCCTGTGGAGAAGTGGATTAGTTATGAAAGTTTTAATGCAGATCATCCAGCGTTCCTTGCTTCCATAAAAGCCCAGGAAGAACCCAAGCATTATTATCAAGCTTATCAACATAAAAGATGGGTTGATGCAATGAATGGAGAAATTGAAGCACTACATAAATGCCAAACATGGAAAATTGTTCGAAGGCCTTTGAACAAGAATGTTGTTGGATCCAATTAGGTTTATAAAATAAAGTATAGGCCCGATAGTAGTGTGGAGAGATATAAAGCATGACTGGTGGCAAAAGGATTTATTCAAGAATATGGATTGGATTATGATGAAACATTCAACCCTGTGATAAAAATTGGTACCATTCGCATTGTCATATCTTTAGCTATTGATTATGGCTGGACACTCAACCAGATGGATGTCAAAAATGCCTTTCTCCATGGAAACTTGAAAGAAGATGTGTATATGGAACAACTAGAAGGCTATACTCAAGGTGATCCAAGTGGTTATGTGTGTAGATTACAAAAATCTATTTATGGGTTAAAACAAGCTTCACTATCATGGTTTGAAAGTTTTTCTCAAGAAATTCAGAGACATGGATTTGTTCGTTCCTATCTTGATTATTTTCTATTCATATACAAAAGAGAAGAGTGCATAACACTGCTTCTTATATATGTAGATGACATGATAATCATAGGAAACTCAAAAGAACACATTCAAAAGATCAAAAGGTTACTTAGCAGCAGATTTTAAATGAAAGATCTTGGAGAGTTAAAGTACTTCCTTGTTATTGAAGTTGATAGACAAGAGGAGAAGTTAACAATGACTCAACATAAAATATATACCATTGATCTTCTTGCTACATGGGGGATGAAGGACTGCAAGCTGGTGGCCACCCCATCTCCCATTCACCAAAAGCTAAGTAGTAGAGAGGGAGACATATATGATAATGCCACCAATTATCTGAGCATAGTTGGCATGCTCCAATATTTGACTTTCACTAGGCCAGATATAGTTTATGTTGTGAATCAAGTGTCTTAGTTCATGCATGAACCAAGAATTGTACATATGGATGCAGTCAAACGGATTTTGCGATATTTGAAAGGTACCATAGGAGATGGCTTAGTGTACAAGAAAAAAAGTCAAAATTATGACACTTTAATGTTAATGGCATATTCAGACGCGGATTGGGCTGGAGACCCAGATGAAAGAAGGTCAGTAACTGGTTATTGTGTATTTCTTAAAAGAAACTTGGTTTCATGGAGCAATAAAAAGCAAAAGGTTGTTGCGAGATCTAGCACAAAAGCAGAATATCGTGCGATAGCTTTCATCACATCAGAATTAACATGGATTAGACATCTTTTGGTTGAGTTAGGAGAATTTTTACCTAAATCTATTTTATTATGTGATAATCAGACACCTATAAAGATATCACTAAATCCTATACATCATGGAAGGACAAAGCATATTGAAATAGATCAGCACTTCATCAGGCAGAAGATTGAGGATCGAGAAATAGAAGCAAGATATATTGGAACGAAGAATCAAATCGCAGATTTGTTTACTAAAGGACTGACAGTTAAAAGATTCTGGTTTCTTAAAGGCAAGATTAGCATGATTCAAATGCACGCTCATCTTAAGGGAGGCTGTTAAGACGCTGTATTCTTACTGCTCTTATCTGGATTTGGATTTGGGTTCGATGTAGATCAAAGATCCAAACCTAGGTTATGTTATTAGTTCTTATAACCAGGGATTGTTTAGACTTTTGTATGATAGACCTAATCAGAGGCTATATTATATAGAACATAATGACGCCTAGAGTGGTGTGCAACTTTTGAGATTTCTGTCACTTAGCCTGTACCTCATCGTTGCAGCCTCTTCAGCAAATCCAGTCAAGCCTCATTTCAGGTACGCTTTGTTAAATTGTATCTCGTTTTATTGTACACATATATATTTATATATATATATATATATATTATTTTCACTTCATGTAAACCCCCAGGGGTATTTTTGTCTTTTCCTCTTTTTACGCATATCCACATTAGTGTATATGTTTGTAATTTTCTTTTTTCTTTCCGTTTCCTTTTTCTTTGTTGACTAAGTCAACTTGGAGGGGGTCCAAACTAGACGTTGGACCCCTCCAACAGTTAGATTTCTAACCGTTGGAGGGGCTCCAACGTCTAGTGGGAGCCCCTCCAAGGTTCTCTCTTCTTATAAACAGGGGTGAACCCCCTTCTTAAATGTCATTCAATGCTTGGAGCATTGTTCTCCGTTGTTCAATAAAATTCTTTATATTTTTACATTTGTGTTCTCTTTTTGTACCTTGGGTACATCTTGTTCTAAGTGTTCTTGTGCCTTTGTGAACATTTCCCTTTGTGGTGGTTGTGCTTTTTATGCACATTATCTCTTTTGAGATATTTTCACATGGTATCAGAGCAAGGTTAAAGCTTGAAGATCGTGTTATTCCTTGTATTTGCAAGTGCCTCTGTTAAGATTAGTCGTCTGAATTATGTTTTATTCTTAAAAAGTTCCTTTTTGATATTTAATATACAAATGAGGGACCCATATGTAATTTCTCTTTAGGCTAACCTCTATTTAAACTAGAGGATAGTAGCCCTAATAAAATAACGATTTTCCCTCTCTCTCTCTCTGCCTCGGTTCCTGAGTGCTCCATGAACTGTCGCAACATGGTATCAGAGCAGGCGACCTTGGGGGTGACTTCGGGGTCTGCGCCAAAGTATGCATGAAGAGTACCAGATCGCGTGAAGGGGCGTGACTTTTGGGTCTGCGCCAAAGCGTGCGTGAAGGGTACCAGATCGGGTGAAGGGGTCTAGACTTAAGATCTAAAAGTGGAGGTGGAAGTATGGTTCGGTCGATCAAATCTGGTGGATACAGGTATGCTTCAGTAATGTTGAAGTGAAGTGGGTGGCAGCCTATTTTTTTTTTGTCGTGGATGTGGGTGACGACCAGATTTGTCGTGGGAACTCTTATAGTCGCAGATCTGCATATTTCTTTGGATCTGATCGTATGTTCAGATCTGATCACAGATCTGGGTGTTGTGGTGAAGGCAATTCACTATAGTGGATCTGGATATTCATGGATTTGGATGCTGAATTTTTTTTGGATTGGCTCTTTCCGATTGATCTGGGGTTGTCGTGAATCCTATACCTCGCTTTCTTTTAGTTTTTTTTTGTCGAGAATCCTGTACGATAAAGAGTCGCTGTTGTATCCTCTGTGATTGAACAGATTTATGTCTAGGTCAGATCTGTGTCTAGGTCACTGTCGAGGCCTGAATTCAGCCAGATCTGAATATGGTTGAAGTTATATTTGTTGGAGCAAGTCAGCCAGAGTGATATAGTCTTGAAGATTGTGGTGTGTGGATCGTGGAGAAGACTGATCAAGTGGGGATCGAGTATGTTGAAGGCTATAAGGGAATTGTTCTATGAGTGTCAAACGCTGATCTGGTACTAGATCTGACGTCAAAAATCTATTGGAGTTTTTCTTTTGGAAGTCATGCTTATATAGGTTCTGATGAATCTCAACGTCAGGTATGGAATAATATTATCTAAGCGTATGGTGACAGACCTCATCTGATTCAGTTGGCCAACTTTCTATTACGACTTTCCAATCTTTGTGTTGTTTTTTTTTTATGCTGAAAATGGTTCAGTAATGGTCGTGGATACAGATTAAATATATTGTTTTTGTCGTGAACCTGCCTTCTACCTTTGGTTTGCTCATATCTGGTTGCCGTGAAGAACAATTTATATTACATAGTAATGGTAATGGCTGATTTACAAAAAGGGGAGCAGAAATCAGATGCAGATTATTCCAATGATTTTGTAACTCTTAGCAGGACTGAATATGAAGAGCTTCTAGCCTTACGCCCATCCACTTCGAAATCCCCTGTTGCTGAGGTTGCATACTCTGGAAGTGATGACCTATCAGGCCACGGTGGTAGGTGGATCATTGACTCAGGAGCATCTAGACACTTGTGTGGAAATTCGTGTAATTTTTCAAATTTAAAACCTGTGTTTGATAAAAAAGGAGTAGTTCTTGCTGATGGCAGTTCTTCTCCAATTGTAGGGCAGGGAAGCATGTCTATGTCCCCCTCTTCAATTGTCAAATGTTCTTCATGCTCCTGCCTTTCCACAGAATCTGTTGTCTGTCAGTCAAATGACAAAAGAGTTGAATTGTAGGGTGATTTTTGATCCTATGGATTGCACCTTTCAGGACTTGCTGATGGGAAAGAGGATCGGTGGCAGCCATGAGGAAGGTGGTGTGTATTATTTACATCAGCCAGTGGGTTCGATCTACTCTGCTGTTACATCATCCTCAAGTCCTTTATTGTGGCATCGTCGTCTGGGTCACCTTCCAGTGCCAAAACTTTGTCGTGTCATTCCTCGTATACCTCCTTCAGTTTCGTTTCAATGTGAAACATGTCAATTGGGAAAACATTGCCGAAGCTCCTTTCCTTCTAGTCTAAGTCTGTCGAGTCAAAGACTGTTTGATTTTCTTCATGTCGATGTATGGGGGTCCAAGTAGGATTCCTACTAGGACTCAGTGTAGTTATTATTTGGTCATTATTGATGACTTCTCAAGGTTATCGTGGGTGTTCCTGTTAAAAGATCGGTCTCAAGGCCCTGTTATTCTTAAATCTTTGATTGCTGAAATAAAAACTCAATTTGACGTGTGTTAAAATTGTTCGCGCACTGATAATGCTCTGGAGTTCAAATCCAAAGACTTGCTTCAATTTTATTCTGCTAATGGGATTCAACCTCAATTTACATGTCCCCATACATCCCAGCAAAATGGTGTGGCTGAGAGGAAGCATCGACAAATCCTCAATGTCGTTCGGTGTCTAATGATTCAATCCAATATGCCTGCGTCATACTGGGGAGATGCGGTTTTGACTATTGGCTTTCTTATAAATCGCATGCCTTGAAGTTCTGTAGAAGACCAGATCCCAATCCAAATTCTCTATCCAAAGGTTCCTCTCTTTCCTATCCCCCCTAAAGTTTTTGAATGTGTGTGTTTTGTGCATAAACTGGGTCCTGATCGAGATAAACTTGCGTCACAGTCTATTAAATGTGTTTTCCTTGGGTATCCTAAGAATAAAAAAGGATATCGCTGTTATGACCCTATATCCCATAAAGAGTATGTTAGTGCAGACGTTACCTTTTTTTAGTCTATTCCATATTTTTCGACTGCTACTCCAAGGTTACAGGAGAACCATGGTGATGTCCTCCCTCTGCCAGTTCCTCCTTTTCCTTTAGAGTCGTTTCCTCCACAGCCTTTGGCTCCATCCTCTGGTGAGTCTTGCTACCGAAACCCTCCTATAGTATACACTCACAGGTTATACTACCTACCACCATGCCCCCATTATCTTCTTCCCATAAAGTATTTCTGAGCGTACTGACGTTTTTGCTCTTGATGATGATCTTCCTATTGCTCTGCGCAAAGCAAAAAGACAATGCACCCTTCATCCCATTTCACAATTTGTTTCAGAAATTAATCTTGGGGCATCTATGAAGAATTTTGTTTCGGCTCTGTCTGCCTCCTCTGTTCCGCTTCATCACAGTCAAGCTCTATTCGACCCCAAATAGGTGCAGGCTATGCGGGATGAGATGGATGTCCTATGCTCCAGGGGCACTTGGGACTTGGTTGATCCTCCTACTGATGCAGATATTGTTGGCTGCAAATGGGTATATACCATTAAATATAACTCGGATGGGTCAATTGAACGGTATAAAGCTCGGTTGGTTGCAAAAGGCTATACTCAGACATATGTTGTTGACTTTTTTGAAACTTTTTCCCCAGTCGCTCGACTTGGCACTATTTGTTTTGTTCTTTCTGTTGTTGTGCAATATGGATGGCCTTTGTTTCAGTTGGATGTCAAGAATGCCTTTTTGTATGGGGATTTGCATGAAACAGTCTACATGCAACAACCACCAGGCTTTGAGGTTCAGGAGGAGTGTCAGAAAGTGTGCAAGTTGAAGAAGGCTATCTATGGCCTGAAGCAGAGCCCTAGGGCATGGTTTCACAAATTATTTGAGGTAATATCAGATTTTGGTTTTGTCAGGTCAGCTTCAGACCACTCCTTGTTCATCAAGAAAACTAGTTCTGGAATTGTGGTCATGGTGGTATATGTCGATGACATCATATTGACAGGGAGCAGTGCTCAAGATATTTCTGCAACAAAGGATCATCTTCAGAAACATTTTGTTACTAAAGATCTTGGTTCCCTCCGATATTTTCTAGGTATCGAGGTTGCAAGAAACAAAGAGGGCTTAGTTTTGTCACAAAAAAAGTATGTGTTGGATTTATTAAAAGAGACTGGAATGCTAGGAGCGAAGCCAGCTAACATTCCGATGGATCCCAAAACTCATATGTTCGATGAGAAGTCTGAATATGTGGATAGTGCCAGTTTTAGATCCTTGGTGGGTAAGTTGTTATATGTGACTGTTACTAGACCTGATATTTCATTAGCCGTGAGTAAAATCAGTCAATTCATGGATAAGCCTACCAAAGTTCACTGGGATGCAGCTATGATGGTTCTGTAAAATTGTCTACGAAGAGACAATACTCATACAAACACAAATACTTTATAAAAGAAGTGCATGAAAGCACTCTCACAACACTTGAACAAAATACGCAAAAAGCGTATAAATAATAAACATGCAATAATGCATGTATTTCATAAATAAAAGCAAATGCTTGAGACTCTCAAGCTCATCTTACAACAAGGGGGAACACCCCTATTTATACAAGAAAGGAGAGGTGCAAGGGGGCTCCCCAAAGGAGTCGTTTGGGGAGACCCCCAATGCACCTTTTTGTAAATACAAAAAGGAAAAATAAAAAATAAAAGAAATTTAAAAATAAAGGAAAAATTACAGCATATTTCAAATGGAATATGTGCAAAATGTAAAAGGACTAAAATACCCTATTCGGGTAAAAAGGGAAAAATGTATAAATATATATACTTATATATAGAGATACGTATACATATGTTATATGTATACGTATCTCTATGTATATAAGTATATATATTTATACTTACAATAATGTCTTTGAGTATACATTTTAACACCCCCCCTCAAACTTACGGTGTGATAACCACAAGTTTGTCAAGAAGGAAATGAAATCTAGGCGAACAAAGAGCTTTTGTGAAAAAGTCCGCAAGTTGATACTCAGACGTCACGTATGGTAGATCAATGACCTTCTTCAAGTATTCTTCCCTGACATAATGGTTGTCCATCTCTATATGCTTTGTTCGCTCGTGAAATGTGTGGTTCTTGGCAATATAGATTGCACTTTTATTGTCACAGCAAAGCTTTGTTGGTTCTTTGACAACTACTCCCATATCTTCCAAAAGACGTTGAATCCATACTATTTCCATGGTGGTAGATGCCATGGCTCTGTATTCGGCTTCAGTGGATGATAAGGAGACCTTCTGTTGCTTTTTACATCGCCATGAGATCAAAGATTCTCCTAAGAAAATACAAAAACCAGTGGTGGAGTGACGGTTACTAGGGTCACCTCCCCAATCTGAGTCAGTATAAGCAAGCAATTTTAATTCAGAAGAAGAGGATAGGAATACTCCCTTATTCACCGTTCCCTTCAAATATCTGATGATGCGAAGCACAACACTCATATGAACGGTTGTAGGAGCATGCTGAAACTGGCTAGCGATGTGTATAGCATGAGACAAATCGGGTCGAGTAATGTTGAGATACATTAAAGAACGTACCAACTGTCTGTAAGGAGTAGGATCGATTAGAGGAACACCGTCGTCAATCTTCATTTTTGCTCCCACAACTTCAGGGGTTTCACATACTTTGTCATCAGAAATTCCTGATCTGTCACAAGCAAGCTTAGACTGAGATAAAAAATAACCACGTTGCGAATAGGCAACCTCAATTCCAAGAAAATATGTCAGAAATCCCAAGTCTGACATCTCAAATTTTGAAGTCAAGACGGACTTAATACCCTTGACTCCTTGAACATCATCACCTGTAATTAACATGTCATCAACATATAGTATTAAAAACCCATCGATAGCCTATAGTTTTCTTTCCTATGGGTAGAGTTTGGAAATCCCAAGTTTAAGCCCTTTTAAGAGCATTAAGTTTATTCTGCATAGCTTCTTGCCATTCTATACATTCTTTTGCTTCTTCAAAATGTCTTGGTTCAAAATAAGAGTGAATGGCACTAAGACAAGCCCTATATCGGGGTGAGAAGGAATCAAAGGAGACAAAACGAGTGGGAGGTCTCCTATTCCTCTCCGATCTTCGGTGATCGAGAACAGAAACAAGTTCATTATATTGATCAATAGCACTTCTAAAGGTGTCTTGGTTTCTACGAGAGTATGTTATAGGATCACTTGCAATCCTGCCTTCTTGTTGGTCATGCTCTTCGACATTACTCTCAATGTTCTCATCATGGTTTAATGATACATCATCATCACTAGATGTATCATCATTACTAGACAATAAGTCAAAAAGGAAGGAATAATCAAAATTTTCTTGTTGAGAAACAATTTTTTCAAATCCACTTTCATTTTCCAAAAAGGTTACATTTCTAGAGACATATAACTTATCTTTTCGAAGATCATAGCATCAAAATCCTTTTTGAGTTTCAGAATATCCAAGAAAAGCGCAGGGAATAGCCTTGGGAGAGAGTTTGTCATTCTTATCCGTAAGTATGAAACACTTACACCCGAAGACTCGTAACCTATTATAATCCGGTTCGAGTTTATATAAAATCTCAAAAGGAGATATTTTCCCTAATATTCTAGAAGGCAAGCGATTTATCAGATAAACAGAAGCAAGAGCTGCTTCAGCCCAACAATTTTTAGGGATGTTTTGGGAAATAAGAAGGGTTCTAGTGGTCTCAATGATATGCCTATGTTTTCTTTCGGCCAACCCATTCTGTTGAGGGGTTTTAGGACAAGATCTTTGGTGAATGATTCCTTGATCTTCAAGATATATTTTAAATTGGTTGGAGAAATATTCTCCTCCAGAATCGCTTCTAAAAATCTTTATGTTACTATTAAATTGATTTTTGATCATTGAATGAAAGGTTCTAAAGCACGAAAAGACTTCATGTTTGAATTTAAGAAAAAAGATCCATGAATATCTAGAGAAATCATCCACAAAAATAACATAATAAGAAAAGCCTCCTTTTGAGACTACAGGTGCGGGTCCCCAAACATCGGAATGAACAATTTCAAAGGGTTTTGATGAGAACATAGTTCTTTGCTCAAAAGGTAAACTTTGCATTTTTCCGAGAATACAATCATTACAAGAAAAAGAACTTTTACATAGATCATTTGCAAAATGTAAATAAGATAACTTGGTGATATTAGGATGACCAAGTCTTTTGTGCCACACATTTATATCTTTGTTTCGGGCAACATTACAAAAAGATTTTGGAACTTGAAGAGATTCCATATAGTATAAATCGCCTTTTCTAAAGCCTTCCCCAATCAATTTCCCGGACAGGCGATCCTGTATTAAACATTTATCACATGAAAATTTAATATCACAACCATGGTCCGAGAGTTGAGAAACAGAGAGAAGATTTAAGTTAAGTTTAGGTATAAATCTAATTTTAGGAATAAAAAAATCTTGAGTTTCAAAATTACCTATTCCTTTAATTTCAAGAGAGGTTCCATCCGCAGTGGAAACAAAGGATGGAGAAACATTTTTTGAATAATCGGAAAGTGAAAACATGTTTGGGGACATATGAAAAGATGCACCTGAGTCCAAAAGCCAAGAGACTTTACCTGGAATGGAAGAAGTAGACACGGTGGCACCGGATGTAGCTCCTTTGAGAAGAGGTTGAAGGGCTTCAATTATTTGGTTCAACGAGAGTGACCCACTTGATGATGCCTCTTCCTTTTGTGGTGCACCGGTGGTGGCCATAGCGAGAAGCTTCTTCCATTTGGGACATACGGGCTTGATATGCCCCGGTTCTTTACAAAAATGACATATAGTCTTGCTATAGTCCCTCTTTCCTCTTTGTCCACCATCTCCTCCTTGATTTTGGAATTTAAAATAAGGAGGACGATAGGTCTTTACATTATTTCCGGGTCTTGATACGGCATTAACCTCATTGTTTTCTTCATGATTACAAGGAACCATAAGAACACTTGATCCTTGTTTACATAAACTCATGCGAGTCTCCTCACCACTTAATTTGGTGAGAACATCTTCAAGAGAGGGAGGAGAAAAAGAGGATAGAAGTGATGACCTTATTTGCTCAAATTCCGGTCTCAACCCATTCAAAAAGTTGAAGAACCGATCTTCTTCAAGTTGCTTGTAGCGGAGTTCAATTGTCTCTCCACTCCATTTTGGTTCAAGCATAGAAAGCTCATCCCAAATGGAGGAGAGGTCGGCATAATATTCCCTAATGGACATTTCACCTTGAGTAAGGGAGAGGGCCTTCTTTTGAAGGTAATACTTATGGGATAGATCTCTTGATGTATACATTTTCTCGAGATAATGCCAAGCTTCCGATGCTTTCTTGAACTTGATAATGTTGGCATTAATCTTTGTTTCGACGGATGCGAAGAACCAAGAAAGAATCTTGAAGTTCTTCATTTCTCAATCGTCGTGCTTCTTGGAGTATTCTTCAAGAGCTTTGATCCTTTCCTCTCCCTCAAGAATCTTGATTTCATTTCCGTCCATCACGGTTATTTTGGGTTCCGGTTCCGGAATTGTACCTTGCACATAACCCCATAATCCTTTACCTTTTATGTGAGCCTCCATGTTCCCGACCCAAATATGGTAGTTGGACCCATTCAATTTGAAGCCAAGAGCGAAGTGAGACTCTTTTTCACCCATTAAGGAGTAAAGAGAAGGAGAAAAAAGACGTACCAATACAATGTTTCAACTTCTACTTTGCACAAGATCCTTCTAAAATATTTGAGAAGCAAGATCCACCACTTCAATCTCTCAAGATCCGAAGGCATGATTTTCGAGGCACTCGAACAAAAGAGGATCCCACGATCTTCAATCACCAACCGAGCTTTGATACCATGTAAAATTGTCTACGAAGAGACAATACTCATACAAACACAAATACTTTATAAAAGAAGTGCACAAAAGCACTCTCACAACACTTGAACAAAATACGCAAAAAGCGTATAAATAATAAACATGCAATAATGCATGTATTTCATAAATAAAAGCAAATGCTTGAGACTCTCAAGCTCATCTTACAACAAGGGGGAACACCCCTATTTATACAAGAAAGGAGAGGTGCAAGGGGGCTCCCCAAAGGAGTCGTTGGGGAGCTCCCAATGACTCTATTGGGGAGACCCCCAATGCACCTTTTTGTAAATACAAAAAGGAAAAATAAAAAATAAAAGAAATTTAAAAATAAAGGAAAAATTACAGCATATTCCAAATGGAATATGCGCAAAATGTAAAAGGACTAAAATACCCTTTTCGGGTAAAAAGGGAAAAATGTATAAATATATATACTTATATATAGAGATACGTATACATATGTTATATGTATACGTATCTCTATGTATATAAGTATATGTATTTATACTTACAATAATGTCTTTGAGTATACATTTTAACAAGTTCTCAGGTACTTAAAGTCATCTCTTGGTAAAGGACTGTTGTTTAAACAAAATTTCTCCTTGGACGTTGTTGCTTACACTGACGCAAATTATGCGGGGTCTATTGAAGATAGAAAGTCAACAACTGGATTCTGTGTTTTTGTGGGAGGAAATCTCGTTGCTCGGAGGAGTAAGAAACAAACTGTTGTAGCCAGGTCGAGTGTTGAATCGGAATACCGAGCTATGGCTCAGACTGCAACTAAGATTATGTGGGTAAAATCAGTTTTGATCGACCTTCAGGTGAAAGTATCCCTACCTATGTTGATGGTGTGTGACAATAGGGCTGCTACATATATTGCAAACAATCCAGTTTTTCATAAAAGGACTAAACATATTGAAGCTGACTGCCACTATGTACGTGACTTGGTTCAGGCTGGTTATATTTGCACAGATCATGTATCTTCTGAAGATCAAGTAGCTGATGTTTTTACCAAGGCACCAACGAGGCCTAGTTTCTCTCATTGTTGTGACAAGCTGAGCATGATTGATATCTATGCTCCAGCTTGAGGGGGAGTGTTAAGATTAGTCGTCTGAATTATGTTTTATTCTTAAAAAGTTCCTTTTTGATATTTAATATACAAATGAGGGACCCATATGTAATTTCTCTTTAGGCTAACCTCTATTTAAACTAGAGGATAGTAGCCCTAATAAAATAACGATTTTTCCTCTCTCTCTCTGCCTCGGTTCCTGAGTGCTCCATGAACTGTCGCAACAGCCTTAAAAAGCGTGCCTTTGGTGTCTTGGTGAAAGGTGTGGGGGGCTTCTCTTCCTTCAATATTTTGGAAGTTTTTTATGCCAAGTAAGATTTGAAGGACCCTTAGTGGTAAGTATTTTTTCTCCACTCTTCCTTCTCTAATGGGTGAAAAAGAGTCATTTTTCACTTGGTTTTAAATTAAATGACTCCAACTACCATGTTTGGGCCGGGAATATGGAGACTCACATTAAGGGGAAAGGTCTTTGGGGATACGTCAAAGGAACCATTCCCGAACCCGAACCTGAACCTAAGATCACCATTATTGAGAGGGGTGAAATCAAAGTTCTTGATGGTGAAGAGAGAGAAAAAGCCTTTTAAGCTATGTCACATGGGTGCGGGTGCGGGGGTGCGGCACTTTCAAAAACCTTGGGTGCGGGGGTGCGGAAAAATATATGTATATATATATATAGAAGGGGGTTCAAAATTGAAACTTCTAAATAAAATCATTTAAAACTTCAAAATATGGGTTTAATTTACACGTTAGACTTTAGGAGACCTTTCCTATTCTCAATGAAAGCTTTTAATTTCAAAGAATCTAAATAAAATCATTTAAAACTTCAAAATATGGGTTTAATTTACACGTTGGACTTTAGGAGACCTTTCCTATTCTCAATGAAAGCTTTTAATTTCCAAGATAGATTTTAGGAAACCATTTTCTATTATCAACACTTTCCAAAGTTGCCTTGTTGAGAAACTCGTTTTATGTTTTTGGTGGATGAGAGGATTTTTTATTACTATTAAATGAGAGAGAGAGTTTAATGAGAATTTATTCACTTGAAAATAATGTTGTTCAATGCATTTTAAATGAATTTAAAGCAAGGGTCTCTTTTTTTTATTTTCCAAAGCAATTTTTTTTAATCCAAAAAATGGACCAAAATGACCCTGGGTGCATTGACCGCACCCAGGGTTGGGTTGACTGCATCGGGTGCCGCACCCGCACGCGCACCTGCGTCGCGTCGACGCGGGTGTGGCACCTGTCTTGGCGAATCCCTATGACATAGTTTTGAAGAATACAACAAAAAGCATGAAGTATGGGAGACGAAGAACTACAAAATTCTTTCATGGTTCTTTTCTTCCGTTGAAATGAAAATAAATGTCAATATTTTGAAGTTCAAAAAAGCCTTTCAAGTATGAGAGTATCTTGAAAGAATTTCCTTCAAGAGATTTGTCTCATAAATACTATCTCCAAAAGAAGGCTTTAACCCTTCAACAAGGAGAAATGTCCGTTAGAGAATATTTTGCCGAGCTATCCACTATTTGGGATGAACTTGCTTTCCAAGAACCTGAATGGAGTGGAGAGGCTATTGAATTGAGGGCCAAACAATTATAAGAGGATCATTTTTTCAACTTTTTAAATGGGCTTAGACCCGAGTTCTAACAAACTAGATCCTCCCTCTTGTCATCTTTCTTTTCTCCTCCGTTGGAAGATGTGCTTATCAAACTAAGTGGAGAAGAAACTAGATTGGGGATGAATAAAACCAATCTAAGTGTGTTGGTCGTTCCCTCTAATGATGAGGGTGCTTATGCCGTCTCAAGACCGGGGAATAATGTTAAAACTTATAAACCCCCTCATTTCAACAAAAATCAAGAAGGAAGAGAAAATGGTGGGCATTATGGAAGAAGAGATTATAGTAAAATCATATGCTACTTTTGCAAAGAACCAGGACACATTAAACCGGTATGCCTTAAATGGAAAAAGATGGTGGCTATGTCTACAACTTTTCAACCAACCAAGGAGGAAGGACCATCAACTTCCAACAATGCTACTTTGTCTCTAAATCAAATCATGGAAGTTCTTCAACCTCTCCTCAAGGGATCCGTTTTCGGAGTCGCCATGACCACCTTCTCTTCTCTCGGTAAGACTCTTTGGCTCTTAGACTCGGGTGCATCCTTTCATATGACTCCAAATGTTTTTGCACTTTTTAAATACTCAAAAAATTTGTCACCCTCTTTTGTATCTACTGCGGATGGGGCTTCTCTTGAACTAAAAGGAATTGGTGATTTTGAAAGACAAGGTTTTTTTATTCCTAAATTTGATTTATCTCAAAACTAAATTTAAATTTGCTTTCCGTCTCTCAACTATCGGATCATGGGTGTGATATTAAATTCTCATCAAATAAATATTGGATACAGGATCACCGGTCCGGGAAGTTGATTGGGGAAGGCTCTAGGAAGGGAGATCTTTATCTTATGGAATTTCTTCAAATTTCAAAACCCTCTTTTTGTAATGTTGCCCAACATAAAGATATAAAAGTTTGGCACAAATGCCTTGGGCATCCAAATATTGTCAAGCTTTCTTATTTACATTTTGCTAAAACTTTATGTAAAGACAACTTCAATTGTGATGATTGTATTCTTGGTAAAATGAGAAGCTTACCTTTTGGATAAAGAACCATGTTTTCAACTAAGCCTTTTGAAATTGTGCATTCGGATGTTTGGGGACTGGCACCCGTAGTGTCTAAGGGAGGGTTTTCGTATTATGTTATTTATGTTGATGATTTCTCAAGATATAGTTGGATATACTTTCTCAAACATAAACATGAGGTCTTCTCTACTTTTAAGGTCTTTCATATGATACAAAATCAATTCAATAGTAAATTATAAATTCTTAGAACCGATTCCGGGGGAGAATATCTCTCAAATGATTTCAAAAGTTATATTGAAAATAATGGGATTGTTCATCAAAGGTCTTGCCCCAAAACACCTCAACAAAATAGGTTAGCTGAACGAAAATATAGACATATAATAGAAACTACAAGGACTTTGCTTATTTCTCAAAAAATTCCAAAAAGATTTTGGGCCGAAACGGCTCTTGCATCAGTTTACCTCATAAACCACCTTCCATCCAAAAATTTGAATCAAATATCTCCATATGAAACCTTGTATAAAAAAGAGCTCGATTATAATAGGTTAAGAATTTTTTGCTGTAAATATTTTGTCTTCGCCGACAAGAATGATAAACTATCTCCTAAAGCTATTCTTTGTGCGTTTTTAGGATATTCGGAAACACAAAAAGGTTTTAGGTGTTATGATATTAAAAATGATAAGCTATATGTTTCAAGAAACATAACCTTTTTAGAAAACATGAGTGGTTTTGAAGAACACAAAACTCATGAAGATAATGCCAATTACTCTTTCTTGTTTGAACTATTATCTAGAAATGAGGACTTTTTTAGCAATGATGAATTGAATGAGAATGAGGATATAAGTGAAAGTATTCTCCAACCCATCCAACATGAAGAAAAAATGATTGTTGAACCAATTACCTATACACATAGAGATAAAAGTACTTTTAAAAGTGCGATAGAGAAATATAGTGACCTTAGTAAACCTTCCAACCATTCTTGAAGAATTGAAAGATCTAGGAAAATTCCTTCTAGATTTATATCCTATGAGTCTTTTTCTCCAAAACATAAGGCATGTCGTAGTGCCATTCACTCGTATCAAGAACCTAAAATTTTTGAAGAAGCTAAGGAAATGATAGAGTGGAGGGATGCCATGGACAACGAACTTAGAGCCCTCAACAAAGCCAAAACTTGGGTCTTTCAATATCTTCCAAAAGGAAAGAAAACAATAGGATGTAGATGGGTTTTTAAAGTCAAAACCAAGAGTGATGGCACTCTTGAAAGATATAAAGTCCGCCTTGTCGCAAAAGGATATAGTCAAGAATACGACATTGATTACGAAGAAACCTTTGCCCCTGTTGCACGGATGATCACTATAAGATGTTTGATCACCATTGCATATATTAAAAAATAGAACATTTACCAAATGGATGTTAAAAATGCTTTTTTAATTGGGGACCTTAATGAAGAAGTTTACATGAATGCTCCTCCTGGCATGGTCGTGCCAAAGGGAAAAGTTCTTCGCTTGCAAAAAGCGCTCTATGGTTTAAAACAAGCTCCTAATGCTTGATATGATCGATTTAATGAAGTAATGGTTCAAGATGGTTTTACATCATGTTACACTGACACTGCTCTGTTTGTCAAAAAGTCTGATGCAGGTATTATGATTTTACTGTTGTATGTTGACGATATGTTGATAACAGGTAGTGACATAAAGGGCATCAAAAGTATTAAAAACACTTTAAAAGAAATGTTTGAAATGTCAGACTTGGGATATCTAATATACTTTCTTGGTATCGAGGTAGCCTACTCTCATAGAGGCTATTTTTTGTCTCAAACTAAACTTGCATGTGAGATTCTTGACAGATCAGGTATTACTGATGATAAAATCTGTGAGACCCCTGAAATGGTGGGATAAAAAATGAAGGTCGATGATGAGACACTTTTGGAGGATCCCACTCCCTACCGACAACTAGTGGGGTCCCTAATGTACCTTAGCATCACAAGGCCAAACATCTCACATGTCGTGCACACTGCAAGTCAATTCTAGCATGTCCTTACATCCGTCCATATGGGCGTCGTTCTATGCATTGTCAGATATATAAGAAAAACTTTAAACAAGGGAGTTTTTCTTTCCTCATCTTCTGAGTTAAATTTAATTGCATTGGGCAGGTGACCCAAATAATCGTCACTCCACTACAAGTTTCTGCATTTTTTTAGGTGAATCCCTGATCTCATGAAGATGCAAGAAACAACAAAAGGTGTCTCTATTGTCCACAAAAGCAGAATATCGATCCATGACCTCAACAACCATGAAAATTGTGTGGATTCATCAACTACTACAAGACATAGGGATTCAAGTCCAAGGACCCACAAAGTTATGTTGTGATAATAAGTGTAATCTACATTGCTAAAAATCACACGTTTCATGAACGCACAAAGCATATTGAGATGGACTGTCACTACGTTAGAGAAGCATATTTGCAAAAAGTTATAGATCTTCCTTACGTCACCTCAGAATATCAGTTGGCATCTTCTTCACCAAAGCGCTTTGCTCACCAAGATTCAACTTTCTTCTCGGCAAACTCTCGGTCATTGCGCCCTAAGTTTGAGGGAGGGTGTTAAATTGTATCTCGTTTTATTGTACACACATATATATATATATGTATATGTATCTATCGTTATATATATATATATATATATATATATATATATATATATATATATATATATATTATTTTCACTTCATGTAAACCCCTAGGGGTATTTTTGTCTTTTTCTCTTTTTATGCATATCCACATTAGTGTATATGTTTGTAATTTTCTTTTTTTCTTTTTTCTTTCCTTTTCTTTTTTCCTTTTCTTTTTCTTTTTCTTTCTTCCTTTTTCTTTGTTGACTAAGTCAACTTGGAGGGGGTCCAAACTAGACGTTGGACCCCTCCAACGGTTAGATTTCTAACCGTTGGAGGGGCTCCAACGTCTAGTGGGAGCCCCTCCAAGGTTCTCTCTTCTTATAAATAAGGGTGAACCCCCTTCTTAAATGTCATTCAATGCTTGGAGCATTGTTCTCCATTGTTCAATAAAATTCTTTATATTTTTGCATTTGTGTTCTCTTTTTGTACCTTGGGTACATCTTGTTCTAAGTGTTCTTGTGCCTTTGTGCACATTTCCCTTTGTGGTGGTTGTGCTTTTTATGCACATTATCTCTTTTGAGATATTTTCACACGCTCGTACACCTTGCTGCTCTAACATTCCCAAGCTTTGTTAGCATGCTAAAATTTTGCGAGATTAGAGCATTTTGTAATATCAATGTTATTGATTAACCAAGACATGATCTTGGAGTGCCTCATTCTCCATTCTTTTCACTTTTTTCATAAGTAGCTAGAGCCTTAGTCTTCTCCCCATCAGCAAGAGGCACCTTTTTCCATTCTCTACCTCTGTGAGGACTAGTTTAGGCTTCGGATCAGAACCATCAATTAATCTCCACAATCCTTTTTCCCATACGTGGTGCTTCATTATTGAAGACCACATTACGAAATTAGTATCATTGAGTTTCATGGGTACGATGGTGACTTTCTCATTGTCATCATCTATCCTTACAAAGTTGAGAGAAAAAGAAGAAAAAAATAATAGTAAGTGAAAAAGGAGAGAGTAGTAGTATGAGCACCACCACCACGAACACACGAGCACTTGAATCACCAAGAAATTCTTTCTTTCTCTTATGGGCATGAAAAACGAGGTAATATGCAATCCTCAAGAGTCAAGTGCTTATACCATGTAAAGAAAACAGAAGCCACCAACATGATCCACTACAATGCTAAAGTGAACACAAAAAGCCTCAAATGGGCTCACTCACAAAACACACCAAAAAGCCACAAATGGGCTTTCTCACAAAACCCACACAAGGGGCAAGGCGAGAAGTAAAATAAATAATATTTTATTGATAACCTTCATGGAAGAAGCATTACACTTGAGAGGGGTTTCAACCCCTATGTATACACAAACATGAGAGGGTCCAAGAGAGTCGTTGGGAGGGTCCAATGGCTCTGTTGACTAGTCAACAAGTGTTGACTAGTTCAATAAAGACAAAAAAAAATGAAAACTAACCTAACTATTCTAACCTAGTCACAAGAAAAATATATTTATATAAATAAATATACACAATAATATATATATATATATATATGTAAATATATATTTACAATTTTTAACACTTATTTCATAAGTAAATATATTTTCTTCTCTTTGCTTTCTTGTGGAAAACTTTAATCTTGAAAAAGAAATAAAGAAACTTACTAAAAGATTTCTTTGCACCATGTTTCCTTGGAAGTATCTAAGCATGTATATTGCAATCATGCTTTTGTGAAGCACCCTTTCTCGTGGATAATGTCCACATGGAAACTTTGATAATGTTGGTGAGAAATGCCGTATTAGATGCAAATAGATTTTTTAAAACTACAGTGGTTTAAGAGAATATTGGTTGCTAGGTGGTAGAACTAAAAGAAAAGTAACATGGATTGGTATGAGACATTTTCTCATGTTATCAAACTCAAAGAAGAGAGGCTCAAGAGAAAAAGAGGCAATAATAGGGAAGAAGATAGAAAACTTCTTTAGCTCAAAAGAATGGGGAAATACAACATATAGGAGACGTCCCCCTTTGCTACACAAGATGACAAAAATAGTTGACTAAAGCTCCCAATGTTATGTTACAAAAATTTCCCTCAATAATAAACATATATACACAAAAATGAGGGTAGTACATATAGATGTAATATGACATTCCTTAACACTCTCCCTCAAACTTGAGATGATAAGAACACAATCATTCCAACTTTGAAGAGGAATGGCCAGAATGCTTTCAAGGGTAAGCTCTTGATGAGAGAATCTACTAACTGCCTAGCAAACCCAATGTATGACAATGATATGATTCCTTCCAAGTAGGCTCTAGCAGTGAAGTGACAATCTATCTCATTGTACTTAGTTCTCTCGTAAAAGTCTGGATTTTTGTTATATAAATAACACTATGATTGTCACAATACAAGGTAGCCTTTTCAATAGCAACTCCTATATCTTGTAACAACCATCTTAACCAACTAATCTCAACTGTGACTTGGATCATAGCACATTCTTGTGGTCAGAGCAAATCTCTTCTGCTTTTTGCTCTTCCACGATATCAAGGAGTCTCCCAGAAATATGCAAAATCCAGTGGTAGAATGTCGATCTTGAGATACCCTCCCAAAGTCAAAGTCACAATATGCCATCAACTCTAATGCAGATGAAGTAGAAAAGAATAGTGCATAATGCATTATGCTCTTAATATATCTAATAATTCTCAGTACAACAACCAAGTGAGATGATCTAGGGGAACTCATGATTTGAACCGCTACATGCACAACAAAATTAATATCTAGCTTAGAGATGGTCAAGTATATCATACTCATGTTGAGTCAACAAATGACCTCTCTAAGAGTATGCAACCTTTAGTCCCAAAAAATATTTTAGCTTGCCCAAGTTTTTCATTTCAAAGCTTTTTGTCAACGAAGATTTCACATTCTCAATCATGACTTTTCCATCTACATACAACAAAAGTATACATTGCCCATGAGTAGACGAAGCCACAAATAGTGTTGGATCATGAAAGCTTTGTTTGAAGCCCAATTACATAATTGCAACACTGAATTTGTCAAACCAAGGTCTTGGATCTTGTTTCAAACCATACAAAGCTCTCTTCAATATTCACTCTTCCCTCCTTATCAAACACTCTTTGGGGTAACTCCATATATATTTCCTCTTCCACATCACCATTGAGAAAGGCATTTTTAAGTTTTAACATTTAGCTGCCACAAGTCTCAACTTCTAATAGCTGCAACTGCAAACAAGGTCCTGATATTAGTCATACGAGCAACATGGACAAAAGTCTCAACAAAATGTATCCCATATTGCTAACTATCACCCTTCGCCATAAGTCGAGCTTTATATATTTCTTTTGAACCATCAACTATAGTCTTAATCTTATACACCAATTTGCATCTAACCACATTTTTTCCATCTGGCAGTTTGACTTGCTCTCAGTTCTACTACTCAGGCTCTAAAACAACTTCAACATAAGATTATGGTTCATAATAGGATTGATAGGATTGAATTATGGTTAAGAAGACTTGATAAGTAGCAGAAAAGGAATCATAAGAAACAAAATGAGTGGGATGAATTGTCGCCTTGCTTGCAATTGTGGATTTGATTTCTTAGATCGCATTTGTGAGCACATCTTTTTGGGTATAAGTTTGTCTAACAAACTCCCAAGCTTTGTCCGCCCTCTCAAATTCAAGATTGTTGGAGCATGGTTCTTCATGCATGCTCTCCATAAAAAGGGAAACGACCTTGGCATGGCTTCTCATTCTTTATAGGTTTTTTTTGTATTCCAACAATGCCTTTTCTCTCTCAACTCCTTTGAGAGTTTCCTCTTTAGATTCTCCATCTTCTCTTATGGTAGTTTTTGTAAGAATAGGTTGAGGTTCCGGGAGGGAACCATCAACGTATTGTCACAATTCCTTACCCATTAAGTTTATTTTTATAGCTGTGACCCACATATTATAGTTGCTACCATCAAATTTGATGGGAACAACAATGACAACCTCTTTGTCGGCCATCCTGGAGAAAAAGCGAAAGAATAGTGGAAGAAAGAAGTTGATGAAGGCTCCACCAAGATGCTTTCACACAAGCGCATGATCCTTCCACATGATCAAGGTCTTGAATCCTCAAGTTCTAAGATCCAAGGGCTTAGATATCATGTAATGAAATGAAAAAGTGCACAAAAGGATGCCTCTTATGGGCTTACAAACATGCAATAGTGTGCACAAGCAAAGGACCACTTATGGGTCAATACAAGAATCAAATCCACAAAGCCACTAATGGGCAAGAACAACACATAAAAATAAAAAATATATTTCACATAAAAATGCTTGAGACAAGCACAATACAAGAAGGGGAGTAATCCCCTTTATATTGACAAGAGGAGACACAAAGTTGGGAGCGTCGCAATGGCTCTTAGGGCTATTGACTAAATTGCCTTTAGCTGAAAATAAAATGACAAACAGAAAAATAAAAAGACTAAGGTGCCCCTAATGGGTACAACCTACAACATAAAAGTGACATGACAAAAATGCCCCTAATGAGTTTACCTATTACAATAATATAGAATATATATATATATATATATATATATATATATATATATATATACCACTGTCACCGATATTTTTAAAATATTGCAATATTATCGGCTATTTCAAGGTAGCCGATAATATCGTGATATTTTTTGAGAAAATTTCTTTTTTTTAAGATTGCATTTCCTATGTTTTTGTTTCTTTTATATTTTAAAACCTTTAAAACATATTTCTTTATATTTTTGGAAGAAAATAATGCAAAACTTATTATTTTCTTAGCTTTTTTGTTGTTATTTATATTTTTTTCAAAATTTTAAACTCCCGAGATATTCCTGAAATTTATCAACTTTTGAAAATCTCTGAGAAATACCCTCACCGGGAAATTACCTTTAATGATACAGGTGACTGATATATACATACATACATATTATATAGGTGTATATACACCTATACATACATACAAATGGGGGGCTCTGCTTGGTTGGTAGGAGCGTCAGTGCACGTCTCCCTGTGATGGGACGTTGCAGGTTCAAAACTCCAGTGGTACGGTGAATAATAACTGGTGGGGATCTGCCTAACCCCAGCTTATATATATATATATATATATATATATATATATATACAACTTTAATAATGGATGCAGGAATTGGTTAAGTGCATTCTGCTCTTCCCTTATAATTTTTCCTTGCAGCTACACCTTGAGGGTGCTAATGGAGGTTATAATGTGCTGCACCATTGTTTTGTTGTAGTCTACTATTCATGTATTTGACTAGGCCTATCTGACTATTCTGACCCAATAGGACTGGGTCAGACATAATGAGACATGTTTGATTAGATATTCAGGTCAGAGTCCTCAGACCCTCAGGGTTCGAGTAGTATATGGATCCGAGGAATGGTTTATGAAATTTCATACCAGACCTGGGTCTGGCTGTTTTGAATAAGGTTCTCCATTTTTCGCTGTAAATTTTTAAAGAAAAAATAAAGTTTCACCTGTTCTGTCTTGTGCTATCTATATCTGATTTGGCTTTGGTTCTGCCTATGCTAGGTCCAGTCAGACCCAGATCAGGCGCAGAACCAGCAACCCAAAGTTGGACCTGTGTCTGTACCCACCTGGGTCTGGTGGCCTGACCTGTTGACAGCCCTACTCTTGATCTTCCCATAGCGTTGGTTAATCCCTTTCTGTCCTCTATGTTGAATACCTTGTTACTGCCTCTTCCATTCGCTTTTTTGAGGGATGACTTGCTGACTCTCACTAAAGTACAGATCTAGAGAAGGCAACCCTCTTTTAGTATTTTCTTCTTCCTTTTACTCTTTTGAGGAATGGCTTGCCATCTCACTAAAATACATATCTACAGGACGCAACCCACTTTTAGTAGTTTCCTCTCCTTTCACTCTTTTGAAGAATGGCTTGCCAACTCACTAATGTACAGAACCACAGATGGCATCCCACTTTTAGTATTTTTCTCCTCAAGTTTCGTCTGCAACATCTCAAGTTTGAAGCAAGTGCATAGACTAGCACGTTTCATTTGTGTAGTTTTCTATAACGCATTTCTCACTGCTGTTCCTTGTCAAATCTTCTACATTTTAAAATATCTGTTTCTAATATGATTTAAAGAATATCAGTCAAAATTGGCTAGATTTTCTTTTTCCAGTGTAGTATATTATGTGGTTATCGAACAAAAGTAAATAATTCAAGGAGAGAAGACCCAGTGATTAAGATGTGGATGCTACCAATATTATTTAAGAACCCACT
Organism: Nuphar pumila; assembly: GCF_984573655.1. NCBI lineage: Eukaryota > Viridiplantae > Streptophyta > Magnoliopsida > Nymphaeales > Nymphaeaceae > Nuphar > Nuphar pumila. The sequence goes on from NC_143254.1 coordinate 92,542,380, forward strand.
TCGATTGACAAAATCCATAAATTACATTATGGTTGACTTCTAAAAGAAGCTTCAATATAGAAAAGAATATTTTTGCCAATAATTGTGTAATCACCATCAACAGTCAACAATAACATCTCAAACCCATGGTAATATGCCTCAATCAATTGAGATTGATCTAATAACTGGGTTTGCGACATCAGTTTTGACTGCAGGAATCCTGCACTCTATCTTTCAGTGCCAACTGCTGTAAATATTCCATTATTTCCATACTACTAAGTACTATCTTGTAAGGTCCACAGTTTACAATGCTTTATTCACTTAGTGCCTTTTCTGTGCAGGAACTTATGGATTCTGTACTCTGGGATGAAGTTTCTGACCTTTGGGATGCACCAGTACAGCCAGATTTGGGATCTGAATGGAAAACTTGCAAGCAAGAAGTTATGAAATGGTTTTCTACATCTCATCCTACGGTCAGTATTATTGATGGAGATCAGAAGAACAGCATTGACAGAGTGGGATCAGGTCTTCCGGTCAGTAGGAAAAGACAGAAGCTTGAAGTGCGTCGTGGAGAACTGCGTGACTCTCCAATATCATACAGTCATAAGCCTCAATCACAGGCTGTCAAGGGAGAAACTTATACTGGACTGACCAATGACAGTGGCTGTGTGAAGGATTCATTGATTGCTCAGAAGATCAAAGTGGAAACATTTGGGAAGGAAAGCATACCGACAGAGTTCTTTGCAAATGAAGTGGACCAATCAGGTGGGCTTGTTGTTAAAGATGTCCAAGAGATCTGTCCTCTGACTGTAAAAAATGCAACTACATCCATCAGTGGAGGTACTTCCAATAATCTACAAATGGTTCTCTGCACCGTATCTTCTTCTGGGAAAAAAGACCGGCAATGTGTAGCCTTTGTTGAATCTAAAGGAAGACAATGTGGTAGGTGGGCAAATGTTGGGGACATCTATTGTGCCAAGCATCTTAATTTTCTTTCTCCTGGCAATGTTTCTAAGCCAAAACAGTATATATCCCCTTCAAATTTATCACTCTGTGGAGGCACCACCACCAATGGGAAAAGATGCAAGCACCGATCTCGAGATGGATCTGGTTATTGCTTAAAACATAAACTCCATGATAACCATGAAATTCTTCAGATTGCTGGGCCTTCAGGCTCATCTGTGAATAAACTTAGAAGAAAACATCGGAGGAAGCATAAGAATGTTGGCTTGGAAACTGCTATTGGTAGGGAAATTGTCTTGGTAGGAGTAGATCATATCCCTTTGCAAGAAAATTCAACATCAGTCATTGGGAGCCGAAATCTTTACCAGAATATTTTCATGGTAGAGAACTCTGATCATTTAGCTAGTTCATCCACTTCTGTGAAAGGTTATGGCCATGATATTCGGCGCTGCAATGGATGGTGTCGAAAAAATGATGATCAGTGTTTACGCAAGCCAAAGCAGAACTCTTCCTTCTGTGAGAAGCACACACCAAGCTGGCTTAAATGTGAGGATCAGTTTATATCCTCCCAGATCTTCAATGATCTTGTCAACAGAACCAGTTCAGGGAAACAGAAAGCACATCTGTATAGAGCTTCTGAACTTCTCTACGAGTTTATGAAAGGTAGCCTTTCCGAGGGTATTGAACAAGATACTGCTAGAGAGGGATTCATGGAAAAGATTTTATCTGAAGTCTCTGGTGATCGTAGTGTATCAGAGAACTTACTGAAGTTGGTTTCCGGTGAACGAGAAAAAATCAGAAGTATTTGGGGCTTTGATGAGAATAAGGAAACAAACTGCACACCACATTTTTCCTCGGTTCGGGAGCAACCTCTTGTGCCCGTATCACATGAACATAACAGCGATTCATTGGTTGAACAGATGAAGCGATGCAAGTTTTGTACAGAGGCTTTCTCTGATGATCAATCACTTGGTCTACACTGGATAAAAAGCCACAAGAAAGAAGCTCAGTGGCTGTTTAGAGGATATGCATGTGGCATCTGTAAGGTCTCATTTACTAACAGAAAAGTTCTTGTTGGACATCTGGAAGAGAGACATGCTGGAGAACTTGTTGAACAGAGTATACTGTTTCTTTGTATGACTTGTAATAATCATTTCATCAGTTTTGAACAATTATGGCTCCATGTAATTGCGGTGCACTCAGCTGATCTAAGTACACCAGATATCCAGCAGAATAAAAAATCCTTCAATTCAAGTGCACGAGGCAATTTTGATGGACATTCAAAGATGGGATTTAGTCGTAAACTGTACTCAAAGAAATTTAAGAAAGCCTCAGAGATGCATTCTAATAGTGAGTGTGATGGTGCTCGGAAATTCTTTTGTCGATTTTGTGGAATGAAGTTTGACCTGCTGCCGGATCTTGGCAGGCATCATCAAGCTGCACACATGAGCCCCAATTCCACCCCCTTGTCTCCTAAGAAAGCTAACCATGTCGCTGCTTCCAAGGACAGCCTTGAGCAGCATTCACAACACAGTCTGAAGAACAAACTTGAAATTAACATACAAAAATCATCTTTGTTTGGTGTAAAGGAGCTTATGGACAGGTCAGATTTTCAGAGATCTATAATAGGACCACAAGCTCAAACTAATGGGCGACGTGATGATAAGTCCATAGAATTGTATTGTTCAGATGTAGCAAATACCTTGTTTTCTGTAATTCACAGAACAAAACCTCGACCAAGTAGTCTTGAGATATTAGCCATTGCACGGACTACATGCTGCAAAGCAAACCTTCATGCCACACTGGAAGCGAAATATGGCTCTCTGCCAGAAAGGCTGTATCTGAAGGCAGCCAAGCTTTGCAGTGAGTTGAACATCCAAGTTGAATGGCACCAAGATGGTTATATCTGCCCAAAAGGTTGCAAACCCCTTGCAGACCATTCAGTTTATCTGGTGCCTCTCCCAGATAATTTCATTCAGTCACTACCACTACCGTCAGATTCACAGATTCTTCTAACAGATGCTAATGATACAACATGGGAGATGGATGAAAGTCATTGCATACTTAGAGTTGTGTCCAAACCAAAACCACCTCTTAAATCCATTGTTTTATGTGAAGACTTGAGTTTTGGGAAAGAGGCAGTTCCAGTGCCTTGTGTAGTTGATGAGTGCTTGATGGATTCCCTCCACATGTATACTGATGGTGGTGGCGGTCCTAACCCTTCCATGCCTTGGAAGGATTTTACTTATATTACCACAAGATTATTGGATCCATCCCTTGGTCTCGATACAAAGGTAAATTGTAGTGCTGTATTCTTGGTTATCATTTCTTTTGTTAATCTAGTTTTTGAATTGCCCATTTAAGCATATATGTGAACTAGATGTGAAGCAACTAGTTTGAATGAAAACATAGTCTGTTTATGACATGCAGAGTTCTCAATTGGGATGCACTTGCCCTCGTGCAACATGCTGCCCTGATATGTGTGATCATGTCTATCTTTTCAACAATGACTATGAAAATGCTGTTGATATTCATGGGAAGTCAATGCGTGGTAGATTTCCTTATGATGGAAAAGGCCGGATAATTTTGGAGGTAAGAGGTACCTGTCGTGATTCATTTAGTTTATGGTTTTGTGGTTGGTTTTACTGATGAGCTTTTATAGGAAGGGTTCCTGGTCTATGAGTGCAATTCATTGTGTAGCTGTGATAAGTCTTGTCAGAACAGAGTTCTCCAGAAGGGCGTACAAGTAAAACTGGAGGTCTACAAAACACAGAACAAGGTGATTGAAGTTGCTTGCCAAAAATGTATTCATTTTATATGTTGCATGAGAACTTGCAGTAACTATGCTCTCAGTTTTACAGGGTTGGGCAGTCCGTGCTGGGGAGACAATCCCCCGTGGGACATTCGTGTGTGAGTACCTTGGTGAGGTTCTCGATGATCAAAATGCAAACAAAAGGGGAGAAAGGTGAGATTTTGCATATTAATATTATCTTCTATTTAAATTGAAAAGTATGCCTGCTGAGCTTTTGAAATTTTTAGGTATGATAGCGAAGGATGTAGTTATCTTTATGACATTGATGCCCATATTGAAGAAAATGGCTCGAGTGAAGGTGCAGTTCCTTATGTTATTGATGCAACGAAGTATGGTAATGTTGCTCGTTTTATCAATCATAGGTAACTGTTTGTCTTATCTCATATTGTGTAAAGTGTGGGTGTTATTTACCAGCAATCTGGTTTTTTGCCGACTGTTGGAGGACTGACAAAGGTTCTTGTTTTCCTTTCTTGCTAGTTGTTCTCCAAACCTTGTCAATTACCAAGTTCTAGTGGAAAGCATGGATTGCCAGCTTGCTCATATTGGACTATATGCCAGTAGAGATGTGAGTTTTAATGCTTTAAACACTATATGTGTGTGCATCTGCATGCAGTCACACACTCTGAAAGACATGGTTGATATTTAACAAACGTAACTTGATGAGCAGATAGCTGCAGGGGAAGAACTAGCTTATGACTACCGATACGGGTTGCTACCTGGAAGAGGATGCCCTTGCCACTGTGGTGCTGCTAACTGCCGTGGTCGTCTCTACTGAAGCATAGTTCTACCATGGTCATTTTTTAGGCATGATTTATGGTGATCCTCATGAACTTCACCAGACGCCCACTGCAGGCACCTATAGCTATGCATACCATGGAAATAGAAGTGTTTTCTTTCCACCTCTATGGTTTCGGCATTGCATTGCACAGAGGTTGCCAGAACAAATGAAGTGCAGATTATTCATGCGGATGTATGTTATCATACTGCCAGCTGAGGTAATGCTTTTTACATTTAAAGCTTCTATTCATAATTTAAGCCATATTTGGTATGAATTTTTCCCTTGGGCTGGTAAAAATTATGCTCATCTCTCACCTCATTTGTAACATTAACTCATGTACATTCCAAGTTCTTCAATATACAAGTTTCTCTTACATTGAAGAGCTGAACCTTCTTTAGAGTTGAGAATCTGGTCTTCTGTTTTCTCCCTTTTGTTACCCAGTGAGGAAAACTCGCATTCATATGTTCAAAATTGAACATCAGACCCTAAATTTCTCCATATTCCGTTTTAGAGGCACATTCCTCTAGATTACGGACCTAATGGTGATATGAAATATTAAGATCTATGAGTAGTGTTGTTGGCTTCTGTAAAAAGTGTCACTCAAGGCAGCAAAACATAATTTTACGAACCTTCTCCCTGACCAGGTTATGCACGTTGAAAACACCTGTTTCCAGTGCCATTTGTGGGATTGAGGCTGCTACTCTTTCCAAGCTTGCTACCATTGAAGGATGTCTGGCGTGCTCTCAAGCGCATGTGTGTGTGCGCACGCGTGCGTGTGCATGTTCGTCTGTTACCTCCATACCGTCTAGCAGACTACAGTTTTTTACACTTCTTTCAACAATCATGGATCAAGCTTTATAAATGACTTGGAAAACTTGTTCAATACAAAAGCTTTGGATCAAGCGATTGTGATGTGCAAACAATTTCTTCAAGAGCTTCAAAATTTGACGACCCACAATGTGCTGGAAATTTGTTAGAATTTTTGGGGTTTGATGCGAAGTAACTTGATCTGATGTGCATCATCTCCTGAACGAACTACGTTGAATTCACTGACGCTGTTAGATTGAGCAAAAATACCCTGCTCCTAGGATTGACCACTACTAAATAAAATCATACCAGTGACCTATATATAGGGAAGGGTGTAATGGTGGACGCCACCATCGGATGAGTGCACGGTGAAAAGCGCATAAAAGGGTCTTTTACAGCGCACACTGAAAAAGCTCAGAAAATGATCTTTAGTGGTGGGTAGCCTTTACCGCCACCAAAGACCCTTTGATGGATGCGCAGCGTGACGCTAGAAGGGTGTACACCATTACACCATATATATATATATATATATAGAAATTGGTAGTTGAGAAATGCTTAGGTACTAAATCAGTGGTCAATCACTCTGGCCGTCCGTCATGCACGTTGATAGATGGTCACGCTAAAAAAATAGCATCAAAATGACGAGTTTTTTCTGCCAAAGGGGAATTAGCGGGGACAAAATTGTCACCGCCAATGATCAAACAAGCATTAGCGGTGATTTTTGTCGCTGCTAATATTTATTTTTCTGGCCAGGGCATTAGCTGTGACAATTTTGCCTCTGCTAATGCCCCTTTCATCAAAAACATGATTTTTGTTTTGTTTTTTGCTTGCCGTTCATCAATGTTCAGTGCGTTTGACCACGGATTTAGTACCTATGAATTTCTCAGCTACCACTCACTCATATATATATATATATATATATATATATATATATATATATAGGAGTAATGCGTTCCTTAAGCCTCCTTTTCCGTTAGATCTTGTTAAGCCCCTTCAAAAATTGTAGTTTTAAGTATTTTTACTCACTATTAACACCGTACATGTGATCTATAGGTTTTGTTTAGTGGGAATCAGCTTTTGGATCGCCTGTACACAGGTTTTTCCAGTGATCCAAGATCATTGGCCACGAAGGTACCATTTTTTCCCAGCTCATAAATTCATGTTTTTGGTCTCAAAAACATGATCCAAGAGTCCATTCCCACACTAAATCGATCATGCTGAACACATCTAACGCTCAGATCTATCATAAAACACTTAAAACCTACAAGGCAAAACAAGAAATAAGGCCTAATATGTTCAAACAAATCAACAGCTTATAATCCATCTTAACTTAGAAATAAAAAATGGGGCCTAACATGATCCAAAACAAAGGAAAAAAATCAACTGCTTATTATAATCCATCTAAACCTAGAAATAAAAATTTTGATTTTTCATAAAAAAATCAAACAAATGTTAAAATCGGTTCATTAGGTGAATCCAAACTTTTTACCATCAGATGACACGTGTCATTGAACAATAAAAAAATAGTAAACAAATTTTTAATCCCCTCAACTTTTTGAAGTGATTAAATTACCGACGCATACCTGCATCGGTTTGGACAGATAGTGCTTATTCATGTGAAACTGCATTAACTTTGTCTCTGCTCATTCTTGAAACATTTGATAAGAGTAGCATCACTTTGGTAGAGCATAATTAGGGCACCTGAGTTTTGGATATCAACTGAACTCCTGGCTCATTATCTGAAAAATTCTCCATTGCATATGGTATTTTCAAGACCTCGTTAAGAAAAATATTTCTCTGGAGAACCGAAAGCCTTGCTGAGAATGACAGCAAAATTCTATTTGTTGAAAAAGTAAGTTCCCAGTCATTTGTCCATTTAACAAGCTATACATGTGTACGTAGAATAGCGATCAGTTGTAGCCTATATACACGGTTTTTCATGAAGAGCCCATAACATTAGCTCCAGAAATCTTGAAACAGAAAGAAAAGAAAAGTTTGCTGCAAAATACTCCTTCCGCGGAAGTTGAATCACTAGTGTATTAGCTGTACACTTGCAATGTCTAGAAATGCAATCTTATCAGACTTTAACTCTTCTCTGCTGCCTCTGCTGGAAGGTTCAGATCGAAGAGTAGGTCACCAAGCGATTCTTCACGAGCCCGCTTACGGTTAGAGCACCCAGTAGCAAACCCACAGACTTGCTCACCAGGTCTGCCAGACTTGGTTTCCCCTGTGTAAACCGGAATTGCATGACCATAACTCACTCTGTCAGTAGTTTTTGAAAGACATGAGCTGTCTTAATTTTTCTCCATATTCGGTTCCATTAACACTAATTATGAGAGCAAGGTTTTACAAAAATGGAGAAGAAAAATAATCAGCAAAAGGTTGATGGAAAAATCAATCTTTTGCATAGTAAATGCAGTTCAAAACGGTATGCGTTCAAAAATCAGATGTAAACATGTAACCATGCATAAGCAAAAAACATCATCAACAAATGACTGCTAGGTAATGGAACCACCACCAAAGTCATAATGTTGCTAAATGTTTTCTCAGACCTTTAAAATAATAATAATGATAAATATCAGGCAAAGCAATGAAGAGATAAGCAACCAAAGGCATCGACATACTGACCAGTTCCTGTCATGCTTGAATCAGAAGCATCCGCAAAGCAGCTGTCAGTACTGGCTTTGGTACTGCCGAAACTTTGATCTGAATCACAAGAAATAGCAAGCTCTGAAGCTCTTTCCACACCTTTTGAGTTGTAAGGTGCAATACTGTGACTTGACCCCAGAGATCCCAACAAATCATTCTCAATGCATTCGTACCTACATGTAACATCAGATTCAGGGAAATAAATGGCAAGTATAAACACACAAAATTGAAAACCAGAATCTTGGTTTACATTTTTTGGCAAAGCTTGTCTATGAGGACAGTCAGATTGATGATACGCATCCTTATGTCCAAAACCTTATTCTCAGGCAGATCATCAAAAGGTTCTTCAACAAGTTTAGAGAGCTTCTCTACAGTTCCCTCGAGCTGCTGTTGCTGATCCTCAAAAAGGTGCTGTTTCAGGTCTCTTTCCTTCTCTGACAATTCATCCTTAAAAAGCTCTCCAAACATGTAAAAAGCAAAGGGATATGAGTAAGAAAGCACACGCCTAGATCTGAACAGTCTATGAAGTCCATTTGTGACCCAAGAATAATCACTGACTCCTGTTTCTTTATTTTCTGAAGTCAAAATCTTATTCTGCACAGCCTCCTTCAACTTGGTCTCAAGCTTGAAAGAATCTAAATGGGCTTTATACCGTGAATGATAATGCATGTATCGAGCTAATTCCTGCTTTGCCCGTTCAGCTTTTTTCTCACCGTCTTCTTTGTAACGTCCACAACTATGACCTTCAATACTTGTCCAAGTATGCTCGCGGCGAGTAGCAGCACCACACAACCAGCTGTCAGTACAACAAAATGTTAAAACAATTGCAATTCTTCTTAAATGCAAAAAGGCATAATCATTTCTGAACCTATGTCGTAGTATTGGCTTGGATGTAGACATGTTGAGGCGATTCCTCATCACCAAGATTTAACTGTACCTTTTATCAGTTTCGTTATGAAATCTCAACACATTAGTAAAATAGAATTTTACTTCTCCCTCACGAAAAAGTAAAAAGAACTCAGATCTAATAAAACTGGGTTAAGATTATTTCGGCCAGAATCAGTCCATGAAGGACCTGCCACCTTGTCTTACAGACAAGCCTCAGAAATTGAATGGTAAAGATCTATCCCACCAGAGTGTTCCTCGCAACATCAACCTCAGAACATTGTTTGCTTCCCCCTTGATGATGAAACCCAATCAGAAAGGTTGGGTTTCTTCGTCCTTTCTTGGTTATAAAAGAGGACAATTATCATTAAACAAGATACTAATAATCACAAATCAAATAAATAGAAAACACAACAAAATTGAGTGGACTACAATCTAGAAATTGTAAATGAAAGGAATATGCCAGTAATCATAAATCAAACGATAAAAACCTGCAGCAAATCAATTGGAAAGTGTGTTCTCCACTGACAAACTATCAGTTGGGACTCTTGGATTTTCTTGAAAATTATACTACTAGAATTGCATAATTAAAATCATAAAAATAAATAATTACACAAAATACATGAAAAGCAGAAAGCCCTCAACTTTGTATTGAAGAGGGTCTCCACTAACAACTCAAAAAAGAGAGGGTCACTTTCATTTCAAAAAACAAAAGTATGTCTCTTTCTGGAATAATAGAGCCTTTTTCTGCCAAAGTTCTAGAAACAAGAAAAGCACATAAAAGGAAACACCCGCTACTTTCTGGACTTTTTTTTTGCAGGACAGAGTGTATCCCATTTTCTCCACTAAACAAAGGTAAAGAAAAGAAAAAAAAAGGCTAGCCTGCAAAAAGATTATAGTTGGAATGTCATGCCACATGAAAACCATCCAATTAAGAGTTAAGTAGCAAAGCCTATTCACTGCTCAGGTAATTGTTGTTGCACAATGTGAGATGAACAAATCGTACCAAAATGCCTGTCCACAGAGGCAGCTAACTAGGTTGCATCCACCATTCTTCTCCACAGGCTTGTGACACTTTGGGCAGGGCTTTGTGTGAACAGTCATCCAATTGATAGTTTCTGTCTCATCCTTACATTTCTTGGTCCAAAGATCCCACATCAGGCACGAGCAAGGTGAATGTGCTTCTGATGAGCAACTAAAGCAAAACTGCAATCCACACGTACATTCTACCTCACAACAAGAATCATCTTCGACACGAATTGCATTTCCACAGTGTGGAACGCTTGGGCACCACTTAACCTTGTTATTGTCCTCAATATATGACTCTAAAAGAAACCTTTCAAAACGATCTGCGACATCAGGATGCTTAGTACTGACCAGACTTCTGACAATGGCTTCATCACATATAGCATTGCACTTGTGTGCCATGCATGTTATGCGCCTACTTTGTCCCTCATTTATCTTAATAATAAAATGCTCTGTCCAACCTGGCAACGGAAAGCATAAGAAAATACTAGAAATTCCACAAAAAGATTCCTAAATAAATTGTACTATTAGAACTGAATCTCATTCTTACAGATATTGCAGAAGCAGTGGCCACAGTCCATAGCTGTAGCTTCATCTGAAGACACCTCTTCAATACAGATATCACATGTGATGCTCGTTTTTGAATGTAAGGAAGTTTGGTTATTTGACTCCAACAACGTAATCCCTGCCTCACTAAATAACCGATCTTTCCCCTTATCTACGAGCACTGCTAATAGCCTCTCAACATTCCACCGGTGATAAATCAGTAGAGTTCTTGCATGATGTTCGTTCAAAGTTAGTAAATCCATCACTCTCTGCAAATCTTCTTTCTGTTGATCAATATAAATCAGTTCAGATATGCATAGATAAAAACAACATATAAACCACAAGATATCTTTGGAGACATAGGAATTGAAGTTGAAGAAGAAATTTAATAATTTAGAAATCAGCAATTTAATAATTGGTTGAATTGTTTAGAAACAATTGAATGACCAGAGAATAATACGTGGAGATCATTTAGAAAAAGGGGAAAGGAAGTGTGCCACTATATTTGGGGAAATGTGAGAGAACAAGTGTTTTATAGAAACAATGAAAAGTTTTTTTTTTGGAAAGATAAATGTTGGAACAATTTGAAAGCATTAAAGCCAAGAAAATTTTTGTATAACATAGTTCCCAATTACTATATTTGGGTAAACTCTAACAAAACTAAAATGTTTGTCCCTATTAATATTTAATACTTGACATGAACTGCTATGAAGTACATCATATACCTGTGCTGCCAAAAGGGAGGCTCTTGTAATAACCTGAAAAAGACAAAAGATGCTGTAAAGATCAAATTGAACCAATGATTAAAATGAAATGTGAAACTATATCTAACTAAAAACTTCCTGAGTTGCATGCAAAACAGTAGGCCAACGAAAATTGTTCCCAGGTCCAACACCTTATCAAGAGGGGAAAAAGGACTTGGATTGTTATGCTAACGAGAAATACAAGCTAAGTCACAGGGACTCGGCAAAGCAGGTGCAACACCCCCGTCGATGCGACGCGGGTGCGGTCAACACGACCCTGGGTGCAGTCAACGCACCTAGGATCATTTTGGTCCAATTTTTTGAACGTTAAAAAAAATCAATGAAAAAGGAGAATTAGGGCAAAAAAAAATTCCCTAATCTCCTCTCTCGCATAGCTCAGCTCGAGTCCTCCCGATGCCACCTCCTCCTCTCCCTCGTCACAGGTACCCTCTAGCTCCCTCTCTCTCTCTCTCTTCTTGTGTCTGAAATGGAGGGGCCGAGCCCCCCTGCTCCCTCTCGCTCTCATGTTGGGTCGGCAGGGGAGGGGTTGAGACCCCCCCTGCTCCCTCTGATTTTGACAGGGGAGGGGCTCGACCCCTCCCTGTTTTCGGCAGGGGAGGGACCGAGCCCCCCTCTCGCTCTCTTGTTGGGTCGGCATGGGAGGGGCTGAGCCCCCCTTGCTCCCTCTGTTTTCGACAGGGGAGGGGCCGAGCCCCCCCTCTCGCTCTCTTGTTGGGTCGGCAGGGGCGGGGCCGAGCCCCCCCCCCCCCCCCCCACATGCTCCCTCTGTTTTCGACAGGGGAGGGGGCCGAGCACCCCACCCTGCTCCCTTTGATTTCAGGGGAGGGGCCGAGCCCCCCCCCCCCTGCTCCCTCTGTTTTCGACAGGGGAGGGGTCGAGCCCCCTTCCCTGCTCCCTCTTATTTCAGGGGAGGGACTGAGTCCTTCCCTGTTTTTGGCAGGGGATATAATATATATATATTATATATTTTTATATCAAGATAATGTTTGTATAATTGATTTAAAATTTTGAATATATATATATATATATATATATTTGTGTTTTCAGGATAAAAATGATGAATAAAGATAAAGGACTTGCGTCATCCTCATCCCAACATTTGAGTTCTGCTGCTAGTTTTGCTGATAGTTGTAGGGGCCACTATAGGTACATGTAGATAAACTTGCAAAAACTGGAGGAGGAGGTGGTGAAAACAAGAGATTTTGATGCAAGCTCTGTGAAAGAGATTTTGTTGGGTCTTACACAAGAGTGAAGGCTCATTTGTTGAAGATACCAGGACATGGCATTTCAGGATGTAGAAAAGTTGATGAGGCAATGCGAAGACAATACAAGAAGAATATGAGAAGAGAAAGACCATGACCGATTCTTGTGCGGTTAGTGTGTCATTTGCAAGCCACCAAAAAGATGCTGAAAAAAAAAGTCAATGTAGGAGGTAAAGGAACGATACAAGCAGCATTCAATACATATAGAAGACAAGAATTTGATAGAAAAGTTGAGAAGTATTTTTATTCTAGTTCACTCCAATTTAATGCGGCTAGAAATCTTTATTGGAAGGATTTAGTAACATCCTTGGCAAATTGTAATTTGAGTAGCTATGTGTCTCCAAGCTCAGAAAAAATATAAACCACACTTCTTAAATGGAGTTTCTATTGTGTCTGATGGATGGACAGATATTCAAAGGCGTCCACTGATCAATTTTATTGCTTCTTCGCTTAGTGACCCGATATTCTTGAAAGCAGTTGACGCATCTGGAGAATATAAAAATGCAAAGTATTTGAAGGGATTGTTTATAGAAGTCATAAAAGAAGTGGGTGATCAGAATGTTGTACAAATTATTACAGACAACGCTTAAGTTTGTAAAAGTGCAGCGTTGAGTTTGGAGAGTGACTACCCTCATATTTTTTGAACTCCCTGTGTAGCACACAACTTAAATTTGGCCCTAAAGAGCATATGCAACCCCAAAGAAAAAGAAAATTCACAAGCATATGCTTTATGCTCATGGATTGAAAATTTAGAAAGAAATGTCAAAAGCATTAAAAATTTTGTTGTTAACCACCATCATGCTAATGCTATATTTAATATGCATTCTGACTTGAAATTGTTGGTCGCTGAAACACGTTTTGTGTCCATCATTATGATGGTGAATAGGATTAAAAAAGTGAAGAATGCTTTGGTTAGCATGATGACCGATGAAAATTAGACATTTTATCGTGTTGATGATGATGTCAAGGTTGAAAAAATTAAGAAATTCATTGTTGATGATGAGTTTTGGGACAAAGTAGTATACTTTCTTCAATTTACCTAGCCTATTTGGGAAATGTTGAAAGAAGTTGATAAGGATGAGCCCATGCTTCACAAAGTTAATGAAATATGGGATAATATGATTGAAAAAATGCAAGTTGTTGTTTTCAAGAATGAAGAAAAAAATCCTGCATTGGATGATTCAGAATTTTTTAACCATATTCATTCAATTTTAGTCAGAAGATGGGATAAGATCAACACACCTTTGCATTGCATGGCACATTCTCTTAATCCAAAATATTATGCAAAAAAGTGGCAAATATGTGATATTGGTCGTGTCCCTCCAAATCTAGACCCAAAGCTATCAAGACATAGAAATATGTGTATGATAAGACTTTTTCCTGAAGCATATCTTCTAAATCAAGTCACACAAGAGTTTGAAAAATTTTCATCTTCGAGATTATATGGACCAACATTATTCGCGAGAGAGGAGGATAATATAAATCCTATCACATGGTGGTCAACATTTGGATCAGAAACACCTCTTCTCCAACGTCTTACATTATGATTGCTATCGCAACCTGCTAGTTCATCTTATTGTGAAAGAAATTGGAACACATATTCTCAAATCCACAACGTGAAGAGAAACAAACTCACAAACAAGCATACAGAGGATTTAATATATGTTCATTCAAATCTTCGACTACTTTCGCGAACTAATGATGAATACAAGTACTAATTTGCTCTCTTAGTTATTTGATTATTTATTATTTAATTTTTTATTTAAATATATTTTTATTGTATTTAACATTTTCAAATTGGGTTTGTAACGCAGACAAGGAACATCAAAATTTTGAGATGTAAACACAAAAGAGTGTGACTTCGAGGGAGACCATGATTTCAACATGACAAACATGGATTTATCTGATCCCAGTCTTCCTTCTAATGATGCATTTGATGATGAAGAAGAAAATTATTAAGATCCATTACTTTTGGTATGTAATTTAATTCTTTTCTGCTTTACTTATTTGATCGATATTTAGGTTGATTTATGTAATTGCTTTACTTATTTGATTGATATTTAGGTTGATATATTGTATGCATGATGAATGATATTATGACAATGTCAACTGCTAAAACTTTAAAATTATATATATATATATATATATATATATATATATATTTACATTTTTGCCCTGCAGCACCCCCCCCGCACCCTAGGTTTTTGAAAGTGCCGCACCCGCACCCATGTGACTTAGAGTACAAGTTTCAAGAAGATGCCAAGACTTCAGAAAGCATGGCACTGACAATCCACTAATACAAATAATTCTACAGTCAGAAGGATTCCTGTAGAAGCATTTTTACACTATAGAAAGCAGGAGAGATTTTTGTCTACAGTTCTCAGAAGCTTTCATAAAACATGCACAAGCAGTGGCCTATGTTCAAGAAGGATGTTGCACTAATTCCACTATCCACAAAGGTAAATACTAGGCTGCCACTGGGTCAGGCCTGAGCCAGATCTGAGTGGATCTAGATACAAATCCGACTTTGAGGCTCAGGTACTGAAATCAGTCTAGTCCGAGTCTCACTGGACCTGACTTAGGCAGGAGCAGACCAGCTTTGGGATAACGAAAAGCAGACCAGGTAAAACGTTTAATCTTTTATATATTTTACATTAAAATTTCCAGATCTTAATCTAAGTCACACAAGACACATGGACATGATGGCGCAGATTCGACTCGAAAGTTCAAAAATATTTTGAAACATAGGACACGAGGACACATAAATTTTCATTCAATAAAAAGCTATTTTTCGTATTTTAATATTAAAAAATACATTTTATAGAAATAAAACTAAAAACATTAAAATAATATTAAAATATTCACTGTAAGTGTTATGTCCGTGTCCACGTGTCCGCTCATGTCACCAGGGACACACCACCAAAATGGCGCATCCCTGTCACATAGATCTTAATTGAAACCCAAACCAGGAAATGTTGAAGCAACAACAAAATTATAGAACCAGAATGGTTCTACATATCTGCACGTCCAAATCAAGCTTTCTTTACCACCTGGTGCCTATGTGATGTTACCTACTTACCTCCACGAAATGTGACATGAACAAAACAAGATTTCATAGAGCCTCTAAATCAACACAAACACATCATTGAGCTATACCAAATTTGCATTTTGACATTTGCAAACAATCTCTCTCTCTCTCTCTCTCTCTCTCTCTCTCTCTCTCTCTCTCTCTCTCTCTCTCTCTCTCTCTCTCTCTCTCTGCAGCACCCCTTGTTCATGCTCAGCTCACTAACATGTTGCATTTTAAAATTATACATCTAAGTTCACCTTGATTTATTTGGGTTCAGTCAAAAGCAAAATGAACTAACATGGGTCAATTTAACAACCAACCATGACAAATCTAGGCTTGATCGAGATTTAACCCACCTGTTTGTATCGTCCTAGTTTGGTATGACAGGAGCCTAGAATGATCTATAGGAATGCACAATGACCTGAACTAGCTCAGGATTGTCTTGGGTTCGGCCCGTTTAAGCTCAGCATGAACTTGTCAAGAAAATAAATGAGTCGAACTTGATGGGTTCACACTCTGATACATATACTAGCCGAAGGAAAATGTAATTCATCAACTTTTTCGTAGACCACAAAGCAGAAACGCCCTCAAAGTTTAAAAGAAAACCCTTAATTTCACATATCCAGCCAATTCCGCCCCTCTTTAACAAGCACTGACACACAGCAAAACCCACGAACACAAAAACTCCACGAACGAACAAAGGATCAAGTCTATCAAGATTAACCTCCAACCCACACCAGAACCCAAAAGAAAACCTTAACCAACAAATTCAGCCAGTTCCCTCCCACCCTCTTCGTCACAGAAAGCAAACTCCAAAAAGACGGAAAATCATCTCGATCAATGAAGCAACATGATCAGGACAAAAACAAAATACCCGGAAATAATCACAAATAAAGGAAGCAAAAAACACGCGCATCGATAACCTCAACACCGCATTGCCATCAAACGCACAAAATTCAAGCCTACGCACAAACCCACACCGATTGCACCGTCGAAACCCTAAATTTCATCAAACCACTAACCATCACCACCAAATTCACGCAATCCCTAAACCCTAAACACAACAATCAATCGAGCCGATCAAGAAAACAAACGTAAAAGAGAGATAACACCAAGAACCGATCATCGACCGTCGATCACCGATCATCGGCCGTCGATCACCGATCATCGACCGTCGATCGTCGGTAGATACAGGGCGTACCTTGATGCTGGAGATGCTGGTGGAGGGCCAGGCGGAGTCGTCGACCTCCTGCTCGATCCCGTCGAGGGAGTCGCGGTCGCAGTAGTACTCGTCGTCGTTGCTGAGAAACTCCTCCATCGGAAAGCTAAACTCTCGATCGGAGACGGCCGGTATGCGGTGGCGATCTCATGCGATTCCGGCGATCGATCGATCGACCGAACCTGATCGCTGACCCAAATAACGCCTCCCCCTTCTCCTTCTTTTGCCTCCCTCCCAAGCGAAGACGGAAACTGAGAGAGAGAGAGAGATCGCGGACTCGAAACGCGTCGATTCCGTCGCGAGGCTGAATAGAGTGAGTGAGGAAGGGTTTTGGATTCCGGGGCGTTGGGGTTGCTCGATCAATCCGCTCTCCCGGATCCTGCGGTCGAAATGCACGGGATGGCAATTTTACGCTCTCTCTCTCACACACACACACATGGGTCCACTCCGAGATGGCTGCTCTCTCGGCCTGACTGAGCTCAGTCGTGGACTTATATGTCTGTCTCAGTCTTTGGCCTGAACTCTCAGTTTAGATTTGGGAAATGAACCGAGTTGCTTGTGGCTTGGGTTGGTTCGGCTGGTGTTTGTTAGGGCTTTACCTTTGTGATGATGAATTTGACTTCTTAAGGTCAGAAAAGTCACTTTAAGAGCTATTTTTACTTTTTAGGATAAATTTGAAAAATTACTTTTCTCTCAAAAACTGTTTTTGCTTTTTGTATTTTAAAACAAAAGGCTTGTTTTATTTAATATTACATTTTTTTTCAAAATGTCATCACCTTTGAAGGTGTTTTTATCGTTTCAATCAGTCAAACATTGTTAATATTAAGTTGCCAACAATAAACTTAGGCTCATTGGCTCAGGCCTATCATGTGCAACAACTCAGCCCAGCTACGAACTCAAGGTTGAGCTTGAGCTATGACGCCAAGCTGGGTTCTTTTAACATACGTTTCTGGTGTGTTGGGCCTAGCAACAGCCACAGTCTCCTTGCATCGGTCCAAATGGCAGGGCTGTCAATGGCTCGAACTTGGATCCAACCCAGCTTATCAAGCTTTGAGGAGCTTGTACTGGGTCTAGCAGGCTTCACTTTAGGCAGGACAATCCAGACTCAGCACCGGATTGGGGTGCAAACAGATCAGATATGGGTTGAATCATGACAGACCTAAATCCAAATCCGAAATTCAAATAGTGAATCTGGATCCTAATAATATTCAATGAGAAGGGTTAAATGCACATCAGAAACATGTGACACCACAGAAAATCAAGTTCTTTACATGTAAAAAAAATATTCGTACTGAATTTTGATCCAAATTTGAAAATTAAATCCGACTTAAAACACTGAGTCAAATCCAAAAATAAAACCAGTAGGCAAATCTGAACGTGCATTAGGATCTTATTTTAAAGACCGGAATCCAAAATTAACATGTTGGATTCACGTTTCATATCCAACCATAGCAAAATCCAGAAACAACCATATCAAATTAATTGGGTAAAACCTTCTTTTAAATATTTTTACACGTAACGTCACCGGGACAATAACTGACCCCAGATAGGATTTGGGTCTGATATAAACCTCAAAGCCAAACCTGGGTGCATTTAATACTCGATAATATGGTGGGTTAAAACCGATTAGCTAATTGGCTCAAACCGAGCCACCATCACAAAGAAGATTCTTCCTTATCAGAATGAATACTACAAACAAGTGGGAATATAAATGGGTCGGATGCATGGACCAACACATCCTACATGATTTAGAGTTTGACCTTATCAGATAAAAATTCCCATAATCCAGTGGGTTGATTATCAGGCTTGGATCTTTTTTAGGAACTTGGACATGAAAAGCCCCAAACTAGATCCAAGCAGGGCAGGATCCCAATTGATCCCAGCCCAACTGGAACATTGTGCAGAGCTTCACTTCAGTCCAATCTTGATCCACTTACAATTGAATATGATATAGGTTAACCCATATGCGGCCTTTGGGGCATCCAATGATTATCGTGTTTCTCTGACCCGGATCCAGCACATCCATTATCCAGTTTCTCCGCAATTTTATGAAGTATCAAACCCAGATTAGATTTCAGGCCTGATCCAGATTTAGCTTGCAGGATCTAAAATCAAGACTAGGTTTAATCTCAATTCATCAGTCCCAATAAACCCACCAGATCATAGTCAGTTGGGCCTCTCTCTCTCTCTCTCTCTCTCTCTCTCTCTCTCTCTCTCTCTCTCAGGTAACTGACCCATCAGGACGCACTCAAACCCGCCCAAATAACAAGTAGCTGGGTTTGGGTTCGGGTTCAGGTTATGTTCGGGCCAAGAAAATGAAATTTCCCACTCGTATACCTAACAGTTTGTATATTTATTAAAAAATACATACAAAATACTCGGGACAAGCTGGGTAGCATTGGATATCTGACAAAAATCATAACCCAAATCCAAGGGTCGGTTTTGAGCCGACCCAAATAATATTTGAGTCAACATTTTTATGCTCATAGTCTTCAGGTTTGGTTGGGCTGGCACACACACACATCCATAATTCCCATATCAGTAGAATTTTCAAGCAAATCCATGGATATATAGAAAGAAACACTGGGTAAGGAAGAAATGAGAAACCCAACAAAAAAAATAACTTGAACAAGAAAACAGAAATTCAAAGGCGTTAGATACATTTACTGAACAGCTGCAAGGCAATGACTTCAAGAAAACAAAAAAGGATGACAAGAATCAACAAACCTCAACGCTTAGAAAACTGGGGAGCTTTCCGGGCCTTCTTGAGGCCAGCCTTCTTCCTCTCCACAACCCTCGAGTCTCTTGTTAGAAGGCCTTCCTGTCTCAGTGGCCCTCGGTGGTTCTCACTCACCTTGAGCAGGGCGCGCGCAATCCCAAGAGAGATTGCCTGAGCCTGACCAGACAGCCCTCCCCCATGAGCTTTCACAAAAACGTCATAGGAACTTTCGTACCCCAACGTTAACAATGGGACTTTGATGTACTGCAGCCATAGCGGGTTGCCTTGAAGATACTCCTGCATATGGAGAAATTTTTTAAACACTAAAGAACCATATATGCACAAAATACTGATATAAGTCAATTTCCTAAAATTATGGCATAAAACTACGCATGATTATCCAGAGAAAGCATCTGAATCTTGGATGAAAAGATGAACAGTAAAAGTCTCAAATTGTCATAAGAATCTTTAAGATGCAATTGTCATAAGGCACACAGGAACCTATAGCAGTTCTAAGCTAAGACAAGCATGTGTGCATCATAAGTCAACCATTTCATGGTGGCCATACTACTACCACAAATCAACAATATTACCATAAATATTAATCAAACCAGCCTTCATAACCAAGTCCACCAGCTCTTCTTTTATCCAAAATGCAAGAGCACAACGCATAGCTTTGCCATTCCCTGATCCCCCCACTCCTACATTCAATGCTCTGGAGAGCATCTTAACACGTTCAGATTACTGAGAAATACCCAGAAAAGCAAACACATGGAACATCAACCAACAGATAAACAAGAAACTTTTCAAGTTCCTCTGCAGCGGTCATTTTCTGCTTTCACCTAGCTCCAGTGCAAATATTGATACCTGGATCACACAACTAGTCCAACCCAACCATGCTGTTTAGGTGCTAATTGTCAGCTTATCATTAGCTGATATGATCATAGTTCAAACCTTGTGCATCAGATAATCTTAATTAGGGTTATTTGTAAATTACCCACATACTATTAATCATCTGTGCATAAATAAACCACATGGGCAATGAGCCGGGGCACCCACAGAAGGCATTGTCACTGGGAATGTACATTAAACAGGATACAGAAAACTCATAATCATGAACTCAATCCAAAACTTGCTAGGTATGTTTGCATTCATCATACTTTTGGTTGTATCCACCAAATGCCTATCTACATTATGATAGAAAGATCTAAAGCATTGGAGAAGTTTAAAGATTTCACATTGATGTGTTAAAAAAACTAGGTAAAATAGATTTGATGCCTATAAGCAGAAAATCACATCAGGCTAACTTTCAAATACTAAGAAGGCAAGCATTTGACCTCACTTTAAATGTTAGAACCGATACCAACTTATAGTCAACCTTCTTTTTATGGCATTATTTTTAATTGTTATTTTGATTATAGTCATGTCATGTGGTTATACACTGCCGGTCCCAAGCCCGGATAAAGGAGGAGGGTTGCGGTAGGCCTGTGACAGCCAGCATAAAAACTTTGTCATATCCTATGAAAATGAACCAATATGAGAATTTCGTTGGGGCGTTCCCTACTGAGCGACGCGCTGTACTCTCTAGGCCCGGAGGCAGTGATAAATGTGCAAGGGTTGCTAGGTCGTCGCCCAGAAGCGACGCGTCACACCGGCGCCCGGGTGTGGTGTCAAATAGGCAAGGGTTCCCTCACTTTGTTGGACGGGTGGGGGTAAAGAAGTTAGTCCAAGACCATAAAATTAGGTTAGCCACTTGGAACATAGGGTCTTTAACTGGTAAGTTGGTAGAGTTAGTAGATGTTATGTGTAGGAGAAAGATTGATATTTTATGTCTTCAAGAGACCAAATGGGTAGGTGAGAAAGCTAAAGTGATAGAACCTTGGGGATATAAGATTTGGTATACAGGAATAAATAGGAATAGGAATGGAGTAGGGATTGTTATGAGTCGTCAGTTTATAGATAATGTAGTTGAGGTCCGTAGGAAGGGTGATAGAATTTTACTTATTAAATTAGTATTAGGTACGGATATTATTAATATTATTAGTGTTTATGCACCTCAAGTAGGTTTAGATGATTCCATTAAGCATCAATTTTGGGAAGATTTAGATGGAGTAGTACAAGAGACATCTTATGGAGAAAAGCTTTTCATCGGCGGTGACCTTAATGGACATGTAGGCATTAGTAGGGATGGATTTGAGAATATCCATGGAGGCTATGGTATAGGAGAAAGAAATGAAAGTGGAGAAAGGATTTTAGATTTTTGTTTGTCCTATGATATGATCTTAGCAAACACTTGGTTTAGGAAGAGGGAGTCTCACCTAGTAACATTTAAAAGTGGGGTTAATACGAGTCAGATAGATTTTTTCCTACTTAGAAAGAGAGATAGGGGTTGTTGCATCGATTGTAAGGTTATACCAGGAGAAAGTGTAGCTACACAACATAGAGTCTTAATTTTAGATCTTAGAATTAGACAATGCCGCAAAAGGGATAGACATAGGATAGATCCTAGAATTAAGTGGTGGGCACTGAAAGGAGATAAACAAGGAATGTTTGTAGAGCAGGTAGTTAAGGAAGTTGATTGGTGTCTCGAGGAGGATTCAGAATCAATGTGGAATAAGATAGTGGGTGGTATGAGAAAAGTAGCTAAGGAGGTATTGGGTGAGTCTAAAGGCGGTGCACCACTAGGTAAGGATACATCATGGTGGAACGAGGATGTCAAATTAGCTATTAAGGTTAAAAGAGAGTGTTATAGAAATCTAAGAGTCGTGATAATGAGAATTTGGAGAAGTATATGATAGCAAAGAAGGAAGCTAAAAAAGTTGTTCGAAACGCGAGGGCTAAGGTATATAAGGAGGTTTATGACAAGTTGGATACCAAAGAAGGCGAGAAGGATATTTATAGGCTTGCAAAGATGAGAGATAGGAAATCGAAGGATTTGGGTATGGTTAGATGTATCAAAGATAAAACGCAAAGGGTTTTAGTCAAAGATGAGGAGATTAAGGAGAGATGGAAAGATTATTTTGATAAGCTATTTAATAATAGTCATGCTCAAGATCTTGGAGACTTCTTCATTCCTTTTCATGAGATAAATCGTGACTTTATGCGCAAGATTCAAAAGAAAGAAATTGCAGAGGCTTTGAAGAAAATGAAATCAAGAAGGGCAGTTGGCCCAGATGGTATACCTATCGAGGCTTGGAAATGCTTGGGAGAGAAAGGTTTAGAATGGTTGACAAATCTTTTTAACTTGATTTGGCGAACAAATAAGATGCCTAATGAGTGGAGGAAGAGTACTTTGGTGCCTTTATATAAGAATAAGGGTGATATACAAGATTGCACAAACTATCGTGGTATAAAACTCATGAGTCACACTATGAAACTTTGGGAGAGGGTGATTGAGTCTAGGTTGAGGAAGGTTGTCATGATATCGGAGAATCAATTTGGTTTTATGCCTGGAAGATCAACTATGGAAGCTATACATCTTCTTAGACAACTTATTGAAAGATATAGAGAGAGGAACAAAGATTTGCATATGGTTTTTATTGATTTAGAGAAGGCATACGATAGAGTACCTAGGGACGTTCTCTGGTGGACAATGATGAAGAAAGGTGTTTCTCTCAAGTACATTAGTATAATTAAAGATATGTATGAAGGAGTAGTAACCAATGTCCGCACTTGTGGAGGGGTGACAACCAATTTCCCGATAACGGTTGGGTTACATCAAGGATCTGCTTTAAGCCCTTTCCTATTTGCGATAGTGATGGATGAGCTTATGAGATCAATTCAAGAAAATGTACCGTGGTGTATGTTGTTTGCTGATGATATTGTTTTGATTGATGAGTCTAGAGCTGGGGTTAATGCTAAGTTAGAATTATGGAGACAGACATTGGAAGCTAGAGGTTTTAAGTTGAGTAAGAGTAAGACTGAATATATGGAATGTCGGTTTAGTAAGCAACGAAGTAGTGATGGGAGTGTAGTGAAGCTTGGTGAGCAAGATATACCGGTGAATGATTATTTCAAATATTTGGGATCCATCATTCAAAAGTATGGAGAAATTGATGGAGATGTAAATCATAGGATAAAGGTTGGGTGGATGAAATGGAAAAGTGCTACTGGAGTGCTGTGCGATCGTAGAATGCCATTGCGGTTGAAGGGAAAGTTTTATAGGACGACTATTAGACCCACTTTACTATATGGTACGGAATGTTGGGCTGCCAAGAGACATCATATTCAAAAAATGAGTGTAGCTGAGATGCGGATGCTTAGATGGATGTGTGGAAATACAATAAAAGATAAGATTCGGAACAAAGAGATACGTAAGAAGGTAGGTGTTGCACCCATTGAAAATAAGATGCGAGAGAATCGTTTACGGTGGTTTGGACATATTCGGCGAAGGCCTAATGATGCTCCAGTTAGAAGGTTGGAGAAATGGGAAAATATATTAGTTAAAAGAGGTCGGGGTAGGCCTAGGAAGACTTGGATGGAGATGATAGGAAAGGATATGAATGCTTTGAACCTCACCGAGGACATGGCGTTGGATAGAAATGATTGGAGGAAAAGGATTCATGTGGAAGACCCAAAATGAATTTCTTTTTTGGTTCATATCGCTGACCCCAATTGTTTTGGGATGAAGGCGTAGTTGTTGTTGTTTGTTGTTGTTGTAGTCATGTCATGTGGTATGCTTGCCTATGTATATGTGATCGTGCATGTTATGCAATTATTTATTCATGAATAATGGGTCAGGTTCTTCTCTTTTGCTAGGATAAGCTCTAGCAAGTGTTTTTAGTATCAATTAAAAATATGGATCCACCAATGGCAATTGGAATAGCATACTTGTATTTGTTTCTATTCCTTGCTTAGTAATTTCAGTTAGAGACAGTAGGATAATGATTAAAGTCAACCTGATTACAGCTAGTAGTAGTAAAGCCCTAAGAGTTGATCGATACCTAGCAGGTCAGATCTAAACCTCAAGACCTGGTATTAGAGCGCTTCAAGTGCAGTTTGCCAATACAGCAACAATTGGTAACAAACATCCAGCACGGTCATGAGTTTCATTTAACAGTTTCTTGGATGACTACAGAGACTAGAGCACGACTATCAGAACTGGTGTACAATAGACCGTGAATTCTAGGCTGCAACCCGAGTAAAAGAAACCGGTAAAATTGCCCATAGCTGGTGAAAAGTAAAAGATAAACCTTCTACAGGCTGAACTCCAAACAACCATACATCAAAACAATCACACACAAATACGAAGAACATGTTCACATTAGACCAATGTGATGATATGAAGCTATATACAACAACATAGGAAGGAACACATATACATACCATAAACTGTGGTTGCACAACTCCTATCTAGCAATAAAAGAGCAAATTACAAGACTTAAAAAGTTCAGATCATCAGAAAGCAAGGGCTATAAAACTTTACCAAACTCAAACCGATGCATATTCTCAAAATCACTACAGAAAAGAGGTCAGTACTCGAATGCTCAATCGACCAAAGGAAACGGCCTCAGAATTCCCACATTGGGGCGTGTGAAGTATGGTAGATTTGGTGGGATCGGAATCCAGTCAAACTAAATCATTTGGCCCTTTCCCAGCTACACAGAGCAATTAGATTCCAATTCCTCTGAGTTCTATAAACCCAAACACGCTCGGCATCAAACGCCAGAAATTCTAAGCCACATTTGAACCCCAATCCCAGAATTCAAAGTGCATCCAATCCGAAAATACACCCCCAAACACAAAGACCGCGTTAGCGGTAATTCAAAACCCTAAACCGAAGAAAGGATTCCAAAAACCCTTGAATTGGGAGCAATACAATGCAATGCCCTACAAAAAAGAAACGATCCTCACCTTGGCGTCGCGGTAATTGATGATATACTTCCCCGTCCCTTCCTGGATAACGACGCGGGCGATGGCGCACTTCCGCCGGCCGGTGCCGATGAGAGGCTGCGCGGCGAACCCGCCGGGGAGCCGGGACTTGACGTGGGCCACGAGATCCGGCGCCTCCGCCGAAGCGGCAGCGGCGACGACCGGAAGGATTCTGGGGAGGTGCTTCGGAGGCGATCCCTTGAGGGAGAGGGGCTCCGTCGTTCTCGGAAGGGAGACCCTGAGGGGGACGCCCCTCAGGAAGAGGGGTCTGGAGTCGAAGGAGGAAGAGAGGGAGAGGGCGGAGAAGGAAGAGGAAAGGGACGACGAAGCGACCGCCATCGTCTGTTTCGGTTCGACTCTTCGAGCACAGGCGCGCTCAGAGCGTCTGAGGAAGAAGATTTGGGTGAGGAAGACGACGAGAGCCACATTCTCTCTCCCAAGCGGGAGATTCGGACCTTATCTTCCGGTCATCGCTCAGTCAGACGGATGTCTGGATCTAGGTCGGGTCATGATTGGACCCTATATTAGATCCGACTTTTAATGAGTGGGTCCGGAACCGGAACTTCCTTTTCCGGATCCGACCGAAACACTTTGTACAACTATGGATCTGGATCCAATCTGACCTACTGACATTGGATCCACACTGATAATGGGCCAGATATATTGGTTTTCCTACGTGATGTGACCCGGTTCTATATCTATTTATTTATCAGATCCCCCCGGCCCGAATCTGACCAAACCCAATATTGTTTGTTCCGAGTCCAACCTTTTACAGAACATATATTACTTTCATGGATCGTATCCACCCAAATTACCTTACTTGGATCTTTGGGTTATAATGCATCTTGGGGTCTTATATTGATCGATCCAAGTAGGGCTGTCAACGGGTCGGTTTTTAAAGAAGAAAGTTCGATTAGAATCCAGGTCAAATCCAAAGAATCTGATTAGTATATGGAGCAAAATTTCATACCATAGCCAGGTGGAACCTGAGTTCCAATTAGGATCTGGAAATTATCTTTTCAATGTAAAACGATTTTCAAAAATATATTATTTTATCAGGTATGGACCTGGTCTGGTTCATGTAATCCTTATAAGACCTGGGTCTGTTTTTTCTTGTGATAGGTCTGGTCATCTGGGTCTGAATCAGGTCTGACCTGTTGACACCCTTAGATCCAACCCCAAGCCTATTGGGTGTGTTTTGGATGTCAAACTCCAGTAAGAATGCAGAATAGGAATGCTGCCCCATACCTGATCAAAGTATCAATTAAGTATTATGGATGGCAGTGGACGGTGGGAAAATGCGAGCCCACCCGACTTCGCCTCGTTTGGACTGGAGATAGAGGACATGAACCAAAGATGGAGGTTAAAATCAAAACCCATGCGGGGATGAAGGCTAGGATAGGCTTATGCTTTTTCCTGCCCTGTTCTCGATCCTTCTTTAGGGATGGCAGTGGACCGAGGAGGAATCTTATGACAATTTAGACCGAGGATGGAGGACAATACATGAAATGAGGATGGAGGTCAAAATCAAAACCTGTGCGGGATGGAGGTGGGAATAGAGGGCAGGATTTTGAGATGAGGAGGGGGTGGACACCTTGTCCTCCCACCCCCACCCCCACCCCCACCCCGGTCCACTGCCATCCCTATTAAACATAAAATATAAAAAATTAATACAGACCTGATTTATGTTGTCCATAATGGGACCGGGTATGGTTTTGCATATGCTAGGTCCGATTGTACCTGTATTCAGACCCTACCAGCATTCCAGATTTGGATCCAGGACGAGACCTACCAGTGTCCACTGTAGGCCAGTAAATGCGCTTCTAATGACCAATTAAAAGGAAACGGCAGTAGACACACCGACACGTACGGCAATATTTTAATATATTTCTAATAATATTTTATTTTATTTCAATAAAAAAAGTCGTTTTTATGTTAAAAATATTCAAAAACAGCTTTTTATCGATTAAAAAATTATAAATTATGTGTCCTTATATCCAATTTTTTGGAAAAAAATTCAAACTTTCGAGTCAAACACGAATCCCACAAGTCCAAGAGTCATTGTGACATAGCCAATAACTCATGGCCACATCAAATCAAATCAAATCATGAATCTTTGATACGGATAAATCTATAAGTTAGGATTTGGATCTCGATTGAAATCATGGACATTTAAGATGGATGCATCCGGATACCAAACCCCACTTTGATCAGAGGTAGCGGCACATTTAGGCCCTGGTCCCGACTGGATCCAATCCATTGACAGAGCCGGTCAGGTTTGAATCAGATAAGGTTAGGCCTATTCGGATCTGAGTCAAAGTTGGTAAACAAATGTGGATAACACCGGTCAGAATCAAGTTTAACTCTACCTGTTTTACCTTTCCCACATAAAAGTCTAGAGATTGTCCATGTTCAGCAGATCCACTGCTACATGAAGTCTCAGATCATATCCAGATCTGAGATTTCACCCTGAGATCCGAAATTATTCCGGATTCATACTGGACCTACCCTTTAAAGGTCAGATACTGTGTTGGAACAGCATGATTCGGTGTCATCTAGAGGTGCAAATGGATCGGGTTTGGTCAGACCCCTGATCTGAATCAAACACATTATCTCCGGATGAGAATCATTATAGAAAGATCCAAAAGGATATAAAAATCATCTTTAGATTTCCATATTCAGATTCTTTTGGGATTCATATCAAATTCATATCAATGTTTTATATTGAATAAAAAAAATATCTACTGTGTATTAAATTTATGGTTTTCATTGGTGCAAATCCAATCACCTTGTTTTGTTTTGTTTTGTTTTATTTATTTATTTATTTATTTATTTATTACTCAAAGAAACCACGTCTGGGATCGAAGACCTGGTCACGCTAGCATAACTTGCTTGGTCATTTCAAAGGCATAAAACTCCCAAGCTAGGACCCTCATTAGCTTGTGCAAGAGGGTAACGCCTGCAAGGATCAAACCTTGACCGCCTGTCTGGGAGCTAAGACCCAACCCCTTTGGGGCTCCTTGATTTGAATGTGTTCTTACTACGATAATAAGTGACAGGGTCCGAGGCCCAAGGGGGTTGGCTTAGTGGGATGGGGCCTAGAACATTTGATGGGCAGTCTAGGCTCAATTCTCACGGGCGTCGCCCCTGTACTTAAGCCAAAGCTTGGTGACTCCTTGCAGTTAAGGGGTAAATGTTAGAAAATCGCGTAGGCTTACATACGTTGAATCACACATTGTAAGACTATCTTAAGTTCAAGCCTGGTTCATGTGATCTAATTTGATTGGGCCCTGTGACATCTCATATGATATGGTACGTGAAGAGATCTGCATTGTTTATAATTTTGTAATGAACTGAATTAGAGACAGACTCCTAAACATATCAGGTTATGGTCCTCAAACCTTATATAATGACTCTCTCTTTTACACTCCCTATAATCAGAACTCTCATTAGGTTTACATAAAGGAAAAGTGCCACATATACCGGTTTTGAAAGATTATACCCGTCAACGATCTAGCGGAGCGCTTATGGATTCAGGTACACTTTCACATTAAGTTTTATTTTTGTTTTCGTTTCAACGATCTAGCGAGAACATGTAAATTGGTCCTCTTTAGTTTTCAATGAATTCTAAATCCAACAGTAAACCTTCAGAGCTTCATGTTTTCGTTGAATATTTGAAAATTTTGATTTTATTAGATATACTTTGCATTGTTTCATTTGCCGCAGCGATCCAATTTAATTGGCATTAGGGCACAAGCAAAGGAGGGTTGATCGGTCCTTCTCTCGCTGTTTGATTTTGCCCGAACGCAAAGAGGGCTGATCAGCCCTCCATCTTATGCATACTGGATCGACGT
This sequence comes from Nuphar pumila, assembly GCF_984573655.1. NCBI lineage: Eukaryota > Viridiplantae > Streptophyta > Magnoliopsida > Nymphaeales > Nymphaeaceae > Nuphar > Nuphar pumila. Next base: position 92,571,584 of record NC_143254.1, read on the forward strand.
TATGCTGCAAGGGTTTACACATTCAGTTTGTCGGATAGGATAGTCGTCGAGCTCATCCTTTCTTTGTTGATTGGGTGGAAGGGCCATTTGGGCCTTCCCCGTTTATTTTTTTGATCATCGGTCTACCACCGAGTGGTGCAGGGCTTGCCCCTATTCATATTGTTGTTTGGGCAGATGCCCAGTCTGATAGTCGGACATGCATCTACCTGCTACGATCACCAAACGACTCAAGCGACTACATAAACAGGCTCAGCATAGTACTTCAGAGCATACAGGAGAGTCATTCGACCCCTCCCTTGATTTTTTCAGTCGTCAAACAACATGAGCGATCATCGACTGCTCGATTCATCGAGCAATGGACGACGACCCTCATCAGGATGTCTAACGGGGGAGTGCCTTTGTTGATACCATCGTCGGAGGATGGGAGGGCCATCACCTTCCTTCTGTTCATTGGACGGCGGGCGACAGAGGTCCCCCTTTCTTCTGTTCGATGAACGACAAATGACAGATGTCATTCCAGTCTTTTGGGTCTGCCAGATTGGGCCAGCGGCGATGATCTTCGCAGGTCGGATTCGACACCCCACCGGCGAGACTCGGCCCTCCATCGGTGAGTTTTGAGGACTGTTATGGGTTTCTGACAATTCGCTAGGGCCTTATTCGTTACAAATGAATCACACTGCATTCAACCCGGGATGAGCCAGACAGGTCAGACCAAGCAAAACAACCTTAGGGCCGGTTCGGTCCCTGTTAGCCGACTGGGACAAGCCAGGCGATTCGCTTGTCGGTTGGACCGTTTTAGCACCTCTTCAGCCGGCTCAGTCGGGCCAGGGCGATTCAGCGCCCTCTTCAGCCGGACCAGGACGATTCGGCACCCTCTTCAGCTGGCTTAGTCGGGCCAGGGCTGATTCGGTGCCCTCTTCAGCTGGCTCAATCAAGCTATGGCCGATTCACTTCCCTCTTCAGCCGGCTCAGTTGGCCAAGGTTGATTCAGTGCCCTCTTCAGCTGGCTCAATCAAGCTATGGCTGATTCACTTCCCTCTTCAGTCGGCTCAGTTGGCCAAGGTTGATTCAGTGCCCTCTTCTATCAGCTTAGTCGAGGCAAAGCCGATTTGGCATCAGTTTTTAGGGCTGGTTCAGTCCTGTATATTACTGGGTACAGGCCCCCTTAGGTGACCTAAATCAAGTTTGGTTACTAGTCGGGCCGAACTAGCTCAGGTCCTGTTTGGTCATGAGGTGAGTGACCAGTTCAGTCCCCATTTGGTTTTAGGGGACTGAATCAGGTCAAGTTGCACCGTTATGCAGGTCAGGTTTGGTTGGACTTAACCCGATGATGCAAGTTTGTACCCGAATTTGGCCAGACCCCTGTGCATGCCTTATAAAAAAATGCATTATAAGGCTATTTGGCATGCATTATGGGTTATTTTGGTGTGCTTATTTTTGGCTAATTTTTTGCCCATGCACTTTATTGATTATGCTTAATTATATTCATATGCATGTGTTGACATATTTGAACGTTAGTATTATTTCTGATTCTGGATCCAATATTCTAAATTGAATTAGTTGAATTAATATGTTGCCAAAGTAACCTTTGTTATGTATATTTATTCATTTTGGAATATTGTGATGTTTATATGTTTGTGGTTTATGCGAATAGTGATCGGTTCAAAGGAAGATTATTATTTGGTCAAGCCTAAATATATACTTTCAGTAATAAATATGAGACAATTATTCATTTTTTTATGTGAATAATGAGTCGGTCTAAAGAAAAGCTCATTGTTTGACAGGACTGATTGTCCATGTTTTGATTACTGTATTTAAAGTACCACTTACAAGTTGACACTTATGTCAAAAAAGTAAGTGTCAATGTTGTGTTGGGTATCTTGTAATAGAGTTCACCACTGTTTAAATATGTTATTTTATGTTATTGCATGTAAAAATGTATGCTAATCATGAGCTTATTTTTATTTATTCAGTTAATATTTCTGCTTCTACTATATTTGCAAATATTAATTTCATCCCTATTTTGAGCGGTCCAATTTTAAGAACTGAAAAGAGAACATTATGATTGTTTTTGGATGCATGAATTTGGATCTTGCACTACGAGAAGATCAATCCCCTGCGCTTACGAATAGGAGTTCTACTGAGGCTAAAAAGAACTCTGAGCGGTAGGATTGATCTAATCGCATGAGTCTCATAATCATAAAACATGCAATTTATGAATCCTTCAGGGGCACCATGTCTGAAAAGGTAAATGCCAAATGTTTCCTTGAAGAAATTAAAAAGTATTTTGCGGAAAATAAAAAAGCTGAGATAAGTACTCTTCTTTCGAATCTTGTCTCAATGAGGTATAAAGGCAAAGAAAATATTCGAGAGTACATCATGGAGATGTCCCATCTTGCTTCAAAACTCAAGGCACTAAGGTTAGAGTTGTTTGAAGACTTACTCATGCACTTTGTTTTGATATCCCTTCCTGCATAATACAGTCAGTTTAAGGTCAGTTAAAACTGCTAGAAGGAAAAATAAACTCTTAATGAGCTCATTTTATACTATGTACAAGAAGCGGATAGGATGAATCAAGAGAAGACTGAGAGTGCTCATTTGACAGTAACCTCTAAGAACAAATTTAAGAAAAAAAGAGACTAAGAAAGCATCAGTTGACCCTCAATCGCAAAAGAAATAAAAAAGACATCAGGACCCAAAGTATAGTTGTTTCTTTTACAAAGGGTAGGGTCACATAAAGGACTATATTAAGTATTATGCCTGATGTGAGAAGAAAGGTTTGCTCTTTACTTTGGTTTATTTTAAAGTTAATTTAACTTCTATGTCCGAACACACTTGATGGATGGATTTTGGTGCTACTACTCACATAAGTGTGTTTATGTAGAGTTGCCTAAGTTGCTGACCACCAATTAATGCTAAAAGATTCATCTATGTGGGCAATGACAAAATAGTTAAAGTTGAGGCAATAGAGACATTTAGATTGCTTTTAAATATTGAAAATTATTTAGATTTGAAAAAAATATTTATTGTGCCATCTTTTAGGCAGAATTTAATTTCTATTTCTATTTTGGACAAATACAATTATTCTTGTTTATTTAGAAATAATAAATTTAAATTGTTTCTTGATTCAAATCTTATTGAGATCGGTTCTTTATCTACGGTTGATAACTTTTATTTTCTTGATACTATTGTCTCATTTAATGAAACCTTGCAATTAAGTTTTCGTGGTACAAAACAAAAATTAACAAATGAGAATTCCGCGTTGTTATGGCATAAGCGCTTAGGTCATATTTCTAAACAAAGAATTGAAAAGCTTACATCGAGTGAGATTCTTGATTCTCTTTATTTCACTGACTTTCAGGTTTGTGTTGAGTGTATAAAATAAAAATGAATAAATATAAGAAAATTAGGTGTCAAAAGAAGAACAAACGTCTTTGAATTAATCCATATAGATATTTGTAGACCCTTTCTTACAGCTTCTTAGAATGATCAACAATATTTTATTACATTCATAGATGACTGTTATCGTTATGAGTGCCTATATTTAATTCATGAAAAGTCTCAGTCCCTAGATGTGTTTAAATCGTTTAAGGCTGAAGTTGAAAACCAACTTGGTAAAATAATTAAGGTTGTCAGATCTGACCATGGTGGTGAGTATTATGGCAGATATGATGGATTAGGTGAATAACGTCCAGGGCTTTTTGCTAAATTTTTAGAGGAATGTAGGATCGTCCCTCAATATACCATGTTAGGCATTCTTAGCATGAATGATGTTGTTGAAAGATGAAAGATGACTCTTAAAAATATGGTAAGGAGTATGATTTATCATTTTACCTTACTAGAGTCCCTCTGGGGAGAAGCATTAAAGACTACAACTTATGTTTTAAACAGGGTACCCTCTAAAGCAGTAACCAATATCTCATATGAATTATGGACAGACTGAAAGCCTAGTATGAAACATTGTCATATTTTGGGATGTTTAGCTGAGGTTAGGCCCTACAGGTCATATAAAAAGAAACTAGATTTTAGAATGCTTAGCTACTATTTCATTGGGTATTTTGAAAGGTCAAGGGGCTATAAGTTTTTTGATCATGTAAATAAGTCTTTTTTTGAAATAGAAAACGCTTGTTTCTTTGAGGGTGCTGAGTTTGGGGGAGTGATAAAGTAAAAGACATTGCTTTTGAAAAAGAGTTTCTTTCTCTTCCTACAATTTTGGATCACAATGATTAGATTTCTAATTCTGACATTGTTCCTACAAATTCAGATCAAGGCAATGCTTTAAATCTTCTTATCCAAAATCAAGCTTTTACTCCTAGAATTTAAACTCAACAACCTCAAGAAACACCTCCAGAACCAGTGCTATTAAGAAAATCTACTAGAGAGAGAAGAAGGGCAATTTCAGATGATTATATTGTTTTTCTACAAGAACATGAGGGTGATACTAGCCTAATGGAAGATGATCCAATCACCTTCTATCGACCCACACAAAGTTCTAGCTCTCAAAAGTAGATTGAAGCAATGCATGAGGAGATTAAATCTATGAGGAACAATGACGTGTAAGATTTTATTCTATTACCTGAAGGTGTGAAACTCATTGGTTGCAAATGAATATTTAAAACCAAAAGGGATTCAAAGGGTAATGTAGAAAGATATAAGACATGTCTTGTTGCAAAAGAGTTTACTCAAAGGGAAGGCAATGACTATAGAAAGACTTTCTCTCCGATTTCTACGGAAGACTCTTTTAGGATTATGATGGCACTTGTGGCTCATTGTGACTTAAAGCTACATCAGATAGATGTTAAGACTGTATTCCTTAATGAGAACATCGATGAGACAATATATATGGTTCAACCAGAATATTTTGTCTCAAGCGATACCAAGAAAATGGTTTGCAAACTAAAAAAATTCATTTAGAGACTTAAGCAAACTTTTTGTCAGTGGTATCATAAATTTCATCGAGTTGTCCTCTTGTTTAGTTTTGAGATTAATGTGGTTTATGAATGCATATACCATATGTTCAGTAGGAGTAAATTTATTTTTCTGATTTTGTATGTGGATGACATATTGCTTGACAGTAATGATATAGGCATACTGTACAAAACCAAAAGATTTCTGACAAAGAAATTTGAAATAAAAGTTTTTAAGAATGTCTCTTTTGTATTAGGGATCAAAATACATTGAGATCGTTGTCGGAGTATTCTTGGATTATCACAAAAGAGCTATATCGAAAAGATTCTGGAAAGATATGTTGTGAAAGATTTCAAACTAGGGGATACTTCTGTTGCTAAAGGAGACAAGTTTGGTCTCGTTCAGTACCCCAAACATCAGTCTGAAATTAAGGTTATAGAACAGATTCCCTATGCATTTGTTGTGGGAAGTCACATGTATGCTCAGGTATGTACGCGTCCAAATTTAACGTATATTGTTGAAATATTAGACAAATGTCTTAGTAACCCAGGTATGGATCATTGGAAAGCAACCAAATGGGTTATGCAGTATTTGCAGCGAATAAAAGGTTACATGCTTACATATAGAAAGTCAAATCAGTTGGAGTTTATTGAGTATTCTGATTCTGACTTTGCGGGATGCTAAGACAATCGCAGATCTACGTTTTTCTATTGGCCAGGGGAGCTATTTCCTTTAGAAGTACCAAGCAGACACTCATTGCTTCTTCCACCATGACAACAGAATTTGTAGCTTGTTCTGAAGCATCCAACCATGAGATATGACTACGTAATTTTGTCACAGGACTGCGAATTTTGGATAATATTGAAAGACTGCTAAAGTTATTTTGTGACAATAATTCAACAATGCTATATTCCAATAACAACAGGAGTTTCTCGAAGTCAAAGCATATTGACATTAAGTTCCTTTTTGTTAAAGAGATAGTGCAGAATTGTCAGATATCGATAGAACATATTGACACAAACTCCATGATTGCGGATCTGCTTACTAAAAGTTTGTCACCCAAGGTCTTTCACGAACATACTGCTCGCATGGGTGTTTTATCATTTTATGATATAATGGTTTAGTGGGAGTTTGTATTTGGATGTTCTATGATATAATAAAGTTTCTTTTGCCACTTTAGTATAAAGTTAAAGTTTCAGCTTTATTCTATACTCATTATGTTGTGATTTCACTAAAGTTTCAGGAAGGACCAATTGAAAATAGGCATGTTTGATCACATTACATGTAATTTCCATGATTTACATCGATACTTGATCTATTTTATTTGGTTATATCAATATACATGATCATTGATGGGACCAATTATATTTTTTGTAATGAATACCGCTTTGGTTCTATATTGACATGATCAATGGACCGAATTAGTAGAGATATCAATTGATAAGACAATATTTTTGAGCTCATAAGGTTACAATGTATGATTATAAGGTTATGTATGTGGCCCAAGTAAGAAATTGTTAGAAAATTATGTGGGCCTATATACATTGAACCACCCAGTGTAAGACTGTCTTAGGTTCATGCTCGGTTTATGTAATCTAATCCGGTTTGGCCCTGTGATATCTCATATAGTATGATATATTATGTGGAGAGACCTGCCTTGTCTACAGTCCTGTAATGGGCTAAATTGGAGACATACTCTTAAACATATTAGGTTATGGTCCTCAAACCTTATATAATGACCCTCTCTTCAGACTCCCTATAATCAGAAAGAGAATTCAGTCTCTTTCTCATTAGGTTTAGAAAAAAGAAAATGATCACATATACAAGTTCTAGAAGATCAGACCCGTCAACGATCTACCAGAGCGCTTATGGATTCAGGTACGCTTCTGTATTAAGTTTTATTTATATTTTTGTTTCAACGATCTAGCGAGAACATGTAAATTGATCCTCTTTAGTTTCCAATGGATTTCTAAATCCAATAATAAACCCTCAAAGTTTTATGTCAACATGGACAAGGACCGTTAGTACAGCAGGTTGAGCCAGCACGACTAGGTCTCTCGCACGGTGCAGTTTCTCTGAGTAAAAAAAAACAAGTGACAAGGTAAGCTTTATAGCCAACCTTTATAATTAAATACTATATGGATAAATCTCGTTGTGCAAAGTCCTATTACTGCTAATTCATGACTTGGCTCTTGTATTTAGACTTAATCTGATCCATTGCACATTTTATATGTAAAAGCCTTGATTTCGGTCTTTTTATTATTAGATCCACCATCACATATATTTTTTTATCTGAAAGACAAACTTACATCAATGAATCTTATTTAGATTCCGATTGATTGTGCATAATTCAGATTCAGATCAAGCAAGATTCGTTGTACGTCCCAATCCATTTGCTGCTCGGATTACATCCCTATCGAAGACTATCCATTGGCTGCCAAATAGTCATGTAGGTCACAGGTTGAGGAGGGAATCAACAAAATTGTGAACATATACTCTTGGTGGAAGAGTGGACAAAAGCGACCTTTGCTCATAATGCTTAAATGAGTGGACCCAAAACTTGAAAAATGGATCTCATCCTTTATTGTCTCTCACAAGTCACAACTAGGAAGTCGACTCCCACAATGGAAGCATATGAAGCTGAAGCTTCGTCTAAACATAAATGTAGAAGCAAATTATATGATATCTTACTCATTTGCTTGGGCCCATATTGGATGATACCCTTATAGAAATGGGAGTAATAGGTGATCCACATTCCACTAAAGTTGTGGTCACAAGGAGATGGCACCATGGTATTTTCTTATTTTTTTCTGATTTTCTTCATTTATTTTCAGGTAAATATTTGGTGCTTATGAGGGTACGAAACTATTGAGACTTATTTTCATATTTTTTAGAAAGTTTTTTGGTAGATTAAATCTTATGGATGTGATATACAAAGTTTGTTTAACAGGAAATGGGTTTTTATATAAATAATTTTCTCATGGGCTTCGATGCTCCATAATTTACTAAAGTTTCACGATTTAAAAAATCATATTTTTGTATCAGACAATCATGATCCAAGATTTGATCCTTAGCAAATAAACTATGCTGAACCAGATTGAGTTGATACAATTTGCACTTATGATTTACAACTCAATAGGTTCATACCTTCGTTAGTGCAAAGTATAAAGCCTTTCCAAAAAAATCATCATAGAAATAAGTCTAATGAACGTCTATCACACAATATTACAACCCTTGAAAGGTAGGAACCAGGAAAACAATTGTCTTTACAACTGTTACAAACTTTATATAGTTTAAATATGATTAACATTAGCTAAAACCACGGTAAAGCTCATTTTTTGTTAGAAACTTAACTCAATTTATAACACCCCGATCTGGGACCTCGGGAGTCCGAGTTCGGTTGGTATTACTTCCCAAAGAGAATAGTTCAAAGTTCACATAGAGAAACATGGCCAAATTTCTTTTTCTTTATTCTTATTTCAATAACTCACTTTTTTTACAATGTTCATGATTCATAACAAAAGCAAATAACAGATACATTATTGTTCAATGACATGAAAGTAAAAACTACCAAATACTCTGCCAAAGAAGAATTCGATCAAGTCATGTTTGTGCTAGTGTGCTTGGAACTTATAGTTATAATTAAAAAAGAGGAGTGAGTCTACAACTCAGTAAGGAATAATTATAAGCAAATAAACACTTAAACTTACAACTATACTGAGCTCTAAGCCCCTAGTCTTAGTTTAGTTTTTGACACACCACATAAGTTTGTATATTTTAATTACTCTCCATTAACTATTTTAACACTCTCTCACAATAAACTATCACTAGGTCGGCTACACCGGTCATAGCCATCTATAGGCGTAGCAACCCCGTAGAGTACCTCAATTCTATATGTTGGTTAGACAATGAACCATACACTTCCAATGGTCTCTGGACCATCAGGCACTATAATGAAATTACCATGAAGACTCCACCAGTAGCTAGCCAGGTGGTCAGGCTCTCAATCTCGGTATGGTTCATGCTACATCCTAACTATGATGATAGGACTCACACTATCTCTTACTGAGCACGCAATGATGTAGTGTCACTACATCGTTAAATCACCGGTGACCCACTCTCCATGATGGTTGCACTGTGACTGCGAACCAGGTAGCCCTTGCCACAGGTCACCACTTTCGAGATTTAAAGGGTTATGCATGTTGATATCAATATATTTATTCACACACTATTAATAGAATACATGAGACTCCAATCTAAACATAATCTCATCACAATGCATGTTATTAATAACCACACAGACATGCGATCACAAATATAATCTCTTTCCAACATGAATGATATACTACAACTAACATGTATATCACAACTAACATGTATACAAAATCAACTCATAAAGTCAAGCATATAAATTTGATGCATGTCATGGTCTCACTAAAAAATTATCATGATAATCATATTCATTTATAATATTACAATAACATGTAACGTAAAAATATTTATTTATATCTAAAATTGCTCATAATATTCTTTACCTCGAGTGCAAACACTAAGATCTGGTCACGATCAAGTCTCAAGATGTTCTAACAGTATGATCTGGTCATTACACAAACATGCTTGCATTAATGCACAAAACCTCTTACAGAATTACCAAACTACCCCTCCTGAATTGACTCATAAAACCTTAATTTTTATATCACTAATTTAACCAAAACCAATAAATACATAGATTCCCCTCTATGATACGAGTCCAATGCACTAAACCTCACTCAATTCTAAGTTTAGGGTACAAAGTTATGACCATTTTACCGAAATGGATCTTGGGTACTCAAAAGGGTATTTTAGTTATTTAGGATTTATGTACAATTCAAGACTATCTCACAACCCCGATCTAAATCTATTTATGATATGGATTCAATACTGTCTAACTAGACCCAAATCCATTACTCATCTGAATCCACAATAGTCTGACTGGATCCAAAACAGTCTGTCTGGATCCAGAATAGTCTGATTGGATCTAGAACAATCTGATAGGATCCAGAATAGTCTGACTGGATCCAAACAGTCTAACTAGATCCAGACCCAGTTCTGATATGGATCCAAGACTGATCCAATCAGATCCAAAACAATCAGTCAGGATCTAGATTTAGTTTGGTCCAGATTAAACTGTATTCGAAGAAGAACCGAGACCCAATCAGACCGAACCGATTTGGTCGGACTCGGGTTGATCCAAATCAGTTTGGTCTGAACCAACTCCACTTGAATCGGTTCAGTCTAAACCGAGTTGATCGAAACTTGTTTAATCAAAACCAGTTTGGTCTGAACCGGTTCAACTGAACCCTTTTTTTTTTAGGTTTGTCTCGATCTGGGCCACACCCAGACCGACTCGTCCCCCCCCCCCCCCCCCGATAAAACCCTAACAGGGGGGGAGGGGGATGGAAGGGCATCACCCCCTTCCATCTCCCCTTCATCTCTGTAAGAGAGGGGCCGACCGTCAGAGTCAGCCCTCTCTATCCTTTTTTGTGGTAGAGGGGTTGTCACCAGCATCGGTCTCACCCCCCTCCTCTCACGCTCGTTCTCTATTTTTTTTTTTCGTTTAACAGGAACTTGTCGGCAGCCATGGCTGTTGGCCCCCTTTGCCCGAAAAAGAAAACAAAAACAAAGAATAAGAAGATGAAGAAGGTGGAAGAGGTGGTTACCTCATCATTGATGTTGGATTCTTGGATTCAATTTTTTTCTTCGTCCAAAATATATCACTCCTTAAAAGAAGATATCTTCAAAAATACATGATCACCTTGCTCAAATTTTAACTCACGACATTTTTGGTTTGCATAACTTTTCTGTTGACTTTGCGCTGCCAGAAGATGTTCTCGAATAATTCTCACTTAGTCTACCATCTATTGTACTATATCAGGCCCCAACAATATTCTTTCTCCGACCTCATCCCAACATAAAGGTGTTCGACGTCGTCTACCATACAATGCCTCAAATGGAGCCATGCCTATGCTTGCTTGAAAGCTATTGTTGTAGGCAAACTCCATCAAAGGTAGAATATCATTTCATGAGTCACTATACTCTAAGGTACATGCCTGTAGCATGTCTTCCAAGGTATGAATGGTTTACTTCAACTGTCCATCTGACTGGGGGTGAAATGTCATGCTCATTTTTAATTGTGTCCCCATAGCTTCTTGAAAACTCTATCAGAATTACGATGTGAACTTCGAGTCTGTATCCGAAATAATTGAATTCAGTACTTCATGAAGTCTGACAATATCTTTGATGAACAATTGGGTCAGTTGGTCACAAGAGTGAGTTTTCTTATATGCCAAAAAGTGAGTTGACTTACTTAGCCTGTCTATAATTACCCATACAGAAGCCATTCCATTCTTGGTTTTTGAAAGTCCTGAGACGAAGTGCATAGTGATATCTGCCCATTTTAATTTAAGTATGGGGAGTGGTTACAGTAGTCCACTGAGTCATTAATTCTCAATCTTCACTTGCTGGCACACTAGACACTTGCTTACAAATTCATCAATGTCTCTCTTCATACCGCTCTACCAAAATGTATTGAGATTTGAAAGATACATTTTGGTGCTGCCAGAGTGGATGACATATCTAGAGTGGTATGCCTCACCCAATAATTGACGCATGAGCTGGTTATCCTTAGGAATGCACACTCTATTATGAAATTTAAGAAGTCCTTGATTAACGACTTTGAAGTCTGAGTCCTCACCTTCTGAAATTTTCTACCTCAATTGGGCTAACTTTGTATCTAAGGATTGATTTTCCTTAATTTGATCCCACAATTCTGACCTCAATGTGGTTTGCACGAATAATAATCATCCTGGTAGGCATTGGGCTTCTGCTTTCTGATACACGACCAAGGAAAATAAATCCCAATCTACGAGTCTAGCTAATGCTTCTGACTTTCTGTTAAGAGCATCAACGACTACATTCATTTTTTCCGGATGATATTTCAGCTCAAAATCATAATCTTCTAAAAATTCCAGCCATCTTCTCTGCCTTAAGTTCAGGTCTTTTTGTGAAACAAATATTTAAGTCTTTGATGATCGGTAAAAACTTTAAATTTCTCACCATATAAATAGCGTCTCCATATCTTGAGAGCAAAAATGACCGCTGCAAGCTCCAAGTCATGCGTCAGATAGTTGACTTCATGTGTTTTGAGTTGGCGAGATGCATAAGCTATCACCTTACTATGCTGCATCAGAACGTAACCCAATCCCTTATGAGAGGCATTACTATAAATAGTAAAACCTCCAGATCTAGAAGGTAAGACCAACACTGGAGCAATGGTCAAACGCTTCTTTATCTCTTGAAAACTCTGCTCACACTTGTCATTCCACTTGAACTTTACGTCTTTCTTAGTGAGCTTTGTCATTAAAGATACAAATAGGAAAAACCCTTCCACGAATCGCCGGTAGTACCAAGCTAATCTCAAAAAATTACGAATCTCGATAGGATTCTTGGGTCCAGATCAATTGGTGACTACTTCAACTTTTGCAAGGTCTACCATAATTTCTTCTTTAGAAATAATATATCCAAGAAAAGACACTTGTTCTAACCAAAATGCACACTTAGAGAATTTAACGTAGAGTTGATGTTCTCTGAGTGTTTGTAAGACTATTCTCGGGTGTTCTTTGTGTTGCTCCCTCATGGTGGAATAAATGAGGATCTCATCAACAAATACTACTACAAATTTATCTAAATATGATCTGAAAAATCTATTTATCATATCCGTGAAGGATGCTGGTGCATTAGTCAGACCAAAAGACATGACCAAGAATTCATAATGGCCATATCTTTATCTGAATATCGTCTTAGCTATATCTTCTTTCTTAATTTTTAGCAGATGATAACCCGATTTTAGATCTAACTTTGAGAAACATGCAGCTCCTTGAAGTTGATCTAACAAATCATCAATCCGCGATAATGAGTATCTATTCTTGATGGTCACTGCATTTTGCTATCGATAATCTATGCACATTCGCAATGATTCATCCTTCTTCTTGACGAACAGAATTGGAGCACCCCAAAGAGATACTGATGGTCGAATAAAACCTTTCTCCAACAATTCTTGCAGTTGATCATTGAGTTCCTTAAGTTTCGCAGGTCTCATCCAATAGGGAACCTTCAAAATGGGCTTTGATACTACTTTGTAACACCCCGATCTGAGACCTCGGGAGTCCGAGTTCAGTTGGTATTACTTTCCAAAGAAAATAGTTTAAAGTTTACATAGAGAAATGTAGCTAATTTTTTTTCTTTATTCTTATTTCAATAACTCACTTTCTTTACAATGTTCATCATTCATAAGAAAAACAAATAACAAATACATTATTGTTCAATGACATGAAAGTAAAAACTATCAAATACTCTGCCGAAAAAGAATTTAATCGAGTCATGTTTGTGCTAATGTGCCTGAAACCTACAGTTGTAATTAAACAAGGAGAATGAGTCTACAACCCAATAAAGAATAATTATAAGAAAATAAATACTTAAACTCACAACTGTACTGAGCTCTAAGTCCCTAGTCTTAGTTTAGTTTTTGACACACCATACAAGTTTGTATATTTTAATTACCCCCATTAACTATTTCAACACTCTCTCACAACAAACTATCACTAGATCAGTTATACCGATCATGGCCGTCTATGTGCGTAGCAACCCCGTAGAATATCTCAATTTTATATGTGAGTCAGACAATGAACCATACACTTCCAGTGGTCCCCAGACTACTAGGCACTATAGTGAAACCACCATGGGGACCCCACCGACAGCTAGCCGGGAGGTCAGGATCGTATTCTCGATATGGTTCATGCTATATCCTAACCATGATGATTATCAACCATCCATGGTCTTCTAGAGTTTCAAACCCTGTGTGAGTGTAACCCTAAGTCATAACTAAGTTCAACACATTGAACCACATTCTCAAACTCGTAATTCACTCGTTCTCTCATGAGTGATGTCATAAACTGGTCATGATGGATCTCACTCTTTAATCCCATGATGACATTAGAACTCACATTATCTCTCACTAAGCACGCAATATTGTAGTGTCTCTACATCGTTAAATCACTGATGACCCACACTCCATGGTGGTTGCACTATGGCCGCGAATCAGGTAGCCCTTGCCACAGGTCGCCACTTTCAAAATTTAAAGAATTATGATGTTGATCTCAATATATCCATTTACACACCATAAATAGAATAAATGAAACTCCAATCTAAACATAATCTCATCACAATGCATGCTATTAATAACCACATAGACATGCTATCATAAATATAATTTTTTTCTAACATGCATGACATACCACAACTAACATGTATATCACAACTAACATCTATACGAAATCAACTCATAAAGTCAAGCATATAAATTTTATGCATGTCATGGTCTCACTAAAAAATTATCATGCTAATAATGTTCATTTACAACATTACAATAACATGCAACATAAAAATATTTATTTATATCTAAAATTGCTCATAATATCCCTTACCTCGAGTGCAAACATTGAGCTCTGGTCACGATCAAGTCTCAAGATGTTCTAACAGTATGATCTGAACATGCTCGCATTAATGCACAAAGCCTCTTATAAAATTACCAAAATATCCCTTCTGAATTGACTCATGAAACCTTGACTTTTGTCTCACTAATTTGACAAAAACCGATAGATAAGTAGATTTTTCTTTACGATATGAGTCCAATGCACCAAACCTTACTCAATTCTGAGTTCAGGGTGCAAAGTTATGTCCATTTTACCGAAATGAATCTTGGGTACCCAAAAGAGTATTTTGGTCATTTCGGATTTATATACAATTCGAGACTATCTCACAACTTGATCCAGATCCATTTATGATCTAGATACAACACTGTTTAACTGGACTCAGATCTATTACTCATCTAGATCCAGAACAATCTGAATGAATCTAGAATAGTCTCACTAGATTTAGAACAATCTGACTAGATCCAGAACAGTCTCACTGGATCCAAAACAGTTTCGCTGGATCTAGATCTAGTTCTAATATGGATCTAAGAGTGATCCAATTAGATCCAAAATAGTCAATCCAGATCCAGATTTGGTCTGACCTAGATCAGACTGGATCTGAATAAGAACCGAGACCTAGTCAGACTGAACTGGTTTGGTTTGACTCATGTTGATTCAAACTGGTTTGGTCTGAACTGACTCCACTTGAACTGATTTAGTCTGAACCAGGTTGGTCCAAATTGGTTCAATTGGAACCAGTTCAACCGAATCCTTTTTTTTAGGTATGTTTCAGTCTGGGTGTGACCTAGACCCACTCGGTTCGGTCCGGGCTACACCCAAACTGACTCACCCCCCTTTTTTTTTCACTTGGTTCAGTCAGGGTGCGACCCAAACCGACCCAATTCCGTCTGGGTCGCTCCCGAACCGATCTGATCCCCCTGATAAAACCCTAACAGAAGGGATGGAAGGGCATCACCCCCTTCCGTCTCCCACTATAAGAAAAATGTTAATTAGCGACGGAAATTAGCGACGAAAAAAATCCGTCGCTACTTAGCGACAGATTAGCTAGAGATAGAATCTGTCGCTAATTCGCGACGGATTAGCGAGGAAACAAATTTTATCGCTAATCTGTCGCTACTTAGCGACGGATTAGCGACTAAATTTTTTGTCGCTATTTTTTATTACAAGAACACCATTTTAGCGATGGATTTAGAGAGGGAACTCTGTCGTCGCTAATCCGTCGCTAATTAGCGACGGCGTAGCGACAGAATATATTCCGTCGCGTTTTTTTTATTTTGATTTAGCGACGGCTTAGCGACGGAAACATTCTGTCGCTAAATGTCGCGTAAATCCCTAATCCCATCCCTCTTTCTCTTTTTCCTGTTTCGCTGTATTGCTCCCGCCCGCCGCCCGTCGGCTCTCGCCACCGTCCGGCCGCCGCCGCCTCGCCGACAATCCTCGCTGCCGACCTCCCTGCTTGGCTAGCGGCTGCGCCAGGGACCCCGAGCACCGGCGACCCGCCGCCGACCTCTTCCTCCTTCCTGCTGTTCCTCCCTGTGGCTGCTGCCGGGAGGTGTTGTCTCCCCTTCGGTCGCCAGCGACTCGCAACCGGCGTCCTCAGCCGCCGACGACCGACGATCCTCCCTGCAGCCACCTCTTTGCCTCCGCTCTGAGTTCCGGCGACCCAGTGGCCCCCGAGCTTCGCTCCAGGTCTCCCCTTCTCTGTTGTCGACTGCGCCGGCCACCGACGACCTCGCCAGCCGCCGCTCCCCGTGCTTTCCGGCAGGGGGGGTCGACCCCCTGCCGGAAAGGCATGGGGGGTCGACCCCCTGCCGGAAACGCAGGGGGTTGACCCCCCCTGCCGGAAACGCTCCAGGTCTCCCCCTCTCTACTGTCGACTGCGCCGGCCACCGTCGACCTCGCCAGCCGCCGCTCCCCGTGCTTTCCGACAGGGGGGGTCGACCCTCTGCGTTTCCGGTAGGGGGGGTCGACCCCCTGAGTTTCCGGCAGGGGGGGTCGACCCCCTGCATTTCCGGCAGGGGTAGTCGACCCCCTGCCGGAAAGGCATGGGGGGTCGACCCCCTGCCGGAAACGCAGGGGGTCGACCCCCCCCCTGCCGGAAACGCAGGGGGTTAAACCCCCTGCCGGAAAGGCACGGCAGGGGGTCAACCCCCCATGCCGGAACTGCCTTTCCGGCAGGGGGTTTAACCACCTTCCCTGCCGGAAAGGCAGGGGGTTTAACCCCCTGCCGTGCTTTCAAACTAACAAATTGAAAACAAACTAACAAATTGAAAACAAATTGTTGTATTTGAAAATCATGTCGATAAAAGTAGAACTATTCTTAAATTTTTGTGGAAATCAAAATCCACAACTGAACTATGATAAATCAAGCTACTGTTTCATGATTAGTTAGTTTGTTACTTAATTTGTTTTGTTTTTGTGCAGATTTTTCAACGGAACCAACTCGTGCTCGGCCACCTGTGGTAAGTAAATGACAAAAACAATGCAAATCGGGTAAATACCCGTGGTGAGTAAGTGATGCAAACGTATCACATGTTATTTAATTTATTTAATGCAACACTTTATTGTTCACACACTCACTTAGTTGTTGATATCTAGGACTGCTTTGTTGGAGTTCGGAGATCATGCTGAGCATGATTTTAATGTAGAAATATGGAAGTGTTCTTATTTTTGGAGTACGGAGTCCATGCTAAGCATGATAGTAGTTAGTGAGATATTGAAGTGTGTTTGCTGCAGGTACATGTTTGCCATTTATTTGATATGAATGATTATGATGTATTGCAATGTTTAATGTAATTGTATCCATGCTTGCATGTAGTTACTTTCAATTTGATTTTGACTTCCATGTGAAATTTTATAATAAAAGCATGCTTCAAATGATTGTATCGTGTCATTAATAGTTTGCACATGAAAATATTAAGTTATCAATGCATGCATCAAAATTCTTGTTATTGTTTGACATAGTATATTGCATGATAAATTTGATATTTTCTTCATCGTAGCATTCTGATTGTTTTTTTCTTAATTCGTTAGGATACTATTCGTAACATCATACGACAGAATGACTGCAAACCGTGAATGGATGTACCGTAGGATAGTGGACAATGAGTTATCGCATGAATATATGGATGGTGTCGATAGTTTTATTGAATTTGCAACGGCGAGTGTCAGTACGGTAGATCCCACAGGTCGGATTAGGTGTCCCTGCAAGATTTGTAAGAATAATCGATTTGTAGAACCTCATGGCGTTAGACATCACCTATACAGGAAGGGTTTTATGAGTGATTATCAGAATTGGACGGTTCATGGAGAAGAATTTAGAAACGATTTTGATGCACGGGTGAATGTGGTGCACGATAATCCATATACGAATTTGATATTTGATGCTGCAGGAACAGAACTGGGTTCTGCTATGAGTTCTAGTGATGTAAGAACTGCCGTAGATGAAGAATCACCAAACGATGCAGCTAGTAGATTTTATGATTTACTTAAAGATGCTGATGAGCCACTTTGGAACGGTTGTGAGAGTCACACTATCTTGTCTGCAGTTCTTCAACTAATGAATTTGAAGTCCGAGTATAATTTGAGTCAATCATGTTTTGACCGTTTGTGCATGATTGTGAAGAGTATGTTGCCTAAAGATGAGAAATTGCCACAAAATTTCTATCGTGCGAAAGTTATGGTCAACGCTCTAGGTATGGGTTACAAAAAGATTGATGCTTGTCCAAATCACTGCATGTTGTATTTCAAGGAGCAGAAAAACGACATATCATGCCCGTCATGTGGGCATCCTCAGTTCAAGCCAAAGATAAGAGGCAATGGTAGCACGAGATCAAAGGAAGTTTCATACAAGTCGCTCCGCTACTTTCCTATCACTCCTAGATTGCAGCGATTGTATATGTCTTCAAAGACAGCTAAACACATGAGATGGCATGCAAATAAAGTTCGACACGATGAAAACAAGATCACGCATCCTGTTGACGCTGAAGCTTGGAAGCACTTTGATCGTACTAATCAGAACTTCGCAATGGAAGTGCGAAATGTTAGACTCGGTCTATGTAAAGATGGATTTAATCCATTTGGGGGTAGATCAACTCCATACTCATGCTGGCCAGTATTTGTAACTCCATACAACCTTCCACCAAGCTTGTGTATGAAACGTCCAAATCTTTTCTTGTCTCTGTTGATCCCTGGTCCGACCTCACATGGCCAAAATCTTGATGTATATCTAAGGCCATTGATTGATGAATTAAAAGTACTGTGGGATGACGGTGTTACCACGTATGATGCCCACAAAAAACAAAATTTCAACATGAAGGCCGCTGTTCTATGGACAATCAGTGACTTCCCTGCATATGGTATGTTATCTGGTTGGAGCACACATGGGAGGTTGGCTTGTCCGTACTGCATGGAGGATTCCAAAGCTTTTAGATTGAGGCATGGAAGGAAGCCTTGCTGGTTTGATTGCCATCGTCAATTTCTACCCAGCGATCATCCGTTCCGACGTCAAAAGAATGCATTTACAGCAGGCACAACTGAAACGGAAGGTCCATCCTCAAGATTGTCTGGCATAGAGATTTTAAGAAGATTGCGATACTTTCCAGATGTATTAACAGATGCCCGCAGTCCTACACCCTTCCGTGGATTTGGGAAGGAACACAATTGGACGAAAAAATCTATTTTTTGGGAACTACCGTATTGGCCGACCCTATTGATACGACATAATTTGGATGTGATGCATGTAGAGAAAAATGTGTTTAATAATGTGTTCAATACAGTAATGAATATTAAAGGAAAAATGAAGGATAATCCGAAGGCCCGTATGGATTTAAAATTAATATGTAAAAGACCAGAATTGGAACTCAAAGAGTATAATGGCAAAGTACTGAAACCAAAGGCGAAGTACGTGCTTGGACCTGATCAAATAAAACATGTATGTCAATGGTTGAGACAACTGAGATTTCCAGATGGATATGTCTCTAACATTGCTCGGGCTGTGAAGATTGACGATTGACAGTTATATGGGTTGAAGAGCCATGATTGTCATATCTTTATGCAACGATTGATACCCCTAGCATTCCATGATATGTTAGACAAACCTATATGGGGGGTATTGTCTGAGTTGAGCGGATTTTTCAGAACATTGTGCGCATCGGAGGTCATTGTATCAGATGTAAAGAATCTCGAGGACTCTGTCATCACCACTGTTTGTCTGTTAGAAAAGATATTTCCGCCAGCATTTTTCGATGTTATGGAACATTTGATCATACATCTGCCATATGAACTAAGGGTTGGTGGCCCTGTGCAATATCGATGGATGTACCCATTTGAAAGGTATATGTTTTTTTATATTTGTCTCTTTAATGACAGATATTTAAAATTTGAAATGTATATTCTTGTCAGATGCATGTTCGACCTAAAAAAAAAGGTTCGTAATAAAGCAAGAGTAGAAGGGTCTATTTGTGAGGCGTACACTTTAGAAGAGATTTCAAATTTCTCATCTATGTACTTCGAACCTCATATTCCAACACGTTACACATGCCCGCCCCGTAACGATGATGGAGAACAAGTAACTGTAGCTGACAAGCTGTCGATATTTCAACCACTTGGGCATGCATTTGGTAGTTGCTGATCAAGGCTATTGACAGATCGAGAGCAAGATGCAGCACACATCTATATTCTTTTTAATTGCTCAGCGATCGACCCATACATCGAGTAAGTATATGTATATGCAACTCAATTATAAATCCTTTTATGTTCTATATGTGGATATATGACTCGGTAATATAAGTATTTGTGGTTTGCAGACGATTTGATCTGGAGTTGCGAAACGAAGTTTCACATCTCACTGATGCAGAAGTACAAAAAGAACGTGAAACTAAGTTTGTGGAGTGATTGAAACAGTTGGTAAAGAAGCTAACATAAATTTTGTACTTATAAACAACACTAAGTTACTTAATTGAACGTGATCACAATCATTGTTTATGTTTGTGCGTAGGTTCGCAATGGTGATGTTAAAGATCAAGGAATATGTGATTTAGAAAATGGTCCGACCAAAGTTGTGCAATACTACAACGGGTATATCGTAAATGGTTATCGATTCCATACAAAAGACTACGGTATAAACAAATCAACGCTAAATAGTGGCGTGTGTGTCAAGGGTAGCAGCTACGGTGAAAATGAACATGATTACTACGGTGTTATAGAGGAAATAATGGAGTTGACTTACTTAGGCATGAATAACAGGGTTACGGTATTCAAGTGTCATTGGTTTGATCCAACTGCAACAAGACTCGACAAAGCTTCAGGCATTGTGGAGGTGAATCATAAATCCAGGTTTGGAACATATGAACCATTCATATTAGCCTCGCAAGCTCAACAAGTTTATTATACTTTATATCCGAGTATAAAAAAGTCAGATAGAAATGAATGGTGGGCAGTTTGCAAGGTGAAATCCAAACTATACCCCGAGTATGATCAGTTACAGGAAGATGAGTTAGCTGAAGACAGTGATTACTATCAATCAGATGATGTCTGTGACTTCGCTTATGGTCACGATGTTGCGCATGATATGCATGTCATATCTCCATTGGCTGATGAAACATTCATAGAGGAATGTGATCCAAATGATGTACCAAGTGGATGGGCAAACAATGAAGAAGAAGAAGAAGAAGAAGAAGAAGAAAGTCAAACTAGTGACGAGGAAGAATTCTCAAGCTAGTGAGCAAAATCTTATACTACAAACCTCTATTTAAATGCATTGTAATACTTGATGTGAGTTGTATTGCAATACTTGGTGTGAATGATTAAAAATTTTATTTGAATGTATTGTAATACTTGATACGAATGATTCGAATGCATTGTAATACTTGATGTGAATGATTTCAATTATCTGAATGTATTATAATTTATGCAATTAACGAATGATTTGAATTAGTGCAATACTTGATGTTAATGATTTGAATTATTTGAATGCATTGCAATGCTTGATGTGAATGACTTGAATGCATTGTAATACTTGATGTGAATTATTTGAATGTATTGTATGACATATGTTATTTGTTAGAATATGGTTCGTGGAGGTTATAGTGGTCGCTCATCCAGTAGTAGCCAGGCTCAACCTTCATCTTCACGGGCTCCTGTGATAGGTATATCATATAACTAATTAGATGCTTGATTAGTTCAAATGCACATTCTGAGAATTTCTAATGTATTTTTTTACAGATGATGTTGCGCCTGTACACGACCCACCTACACCAGTTGATCGCACAAGTCAACAGCCAACACAGGAAACAGGGTTTTCTCAGGCTGGCACAAGAAGACTCATTCGAATAGTGTATATCGATAATCGACCGTAAGTATTTTGTTTTCAATTATTGCATATCTTTTAAATATTTTATATTGATATTTACTGTGTAACAATTCATGTGCAGCACGAGGTTTGAGCCACAAGAAGTAGTACGGGAGATTAGGAATTCACTTCTTTAACATCTACCAGGACCAGTTGCTCAATGGAAAGAGTACCCAAAGGAGGTGTTAGACAGATTGTGGTCCTCATTCATGGTATACAGTTGTTCCTCATAGTTAATGTGTTTCATATTTAATTTATTTAAGCAATGTCTACTAACCTTCTGAAAATATTTGTAGGCTTCGAATCGCTTTGCAACTACGGTGGAAGAAAATGATGCAAGGAAGGTGTGACAGAAGGTGGCTGCCAATCGATTTGCAGACATGCTGCACACTATGAAGACTGCAGCAAAAAAAGCATCTGGCGTAGTAGATGATCCATTACTGTAGAAGGGCCATGGTCCTATTACTATCAGGAGAGATTACTGGGATGAAATGTGCGATAAGTGGGCGGGAGATGCATTTAAAAATCGCTCTGCGAAGGCTTCACAAAATCGATCGAAGATGCCCGAAGCCCATCTACACACAGGTGGATCTAAGACATTTGGGAGCCACCTAAAGAAAATGGTAACTCATCAATATATAATATTAATTTTATAAGTATTGTTGCAAACTTGTGTACTAAATCTTTTGTCATTTAACTTTGCAGGAAGCAGAAAAAGGAGGCAGTGTACCATATAAGGATGTGTTTGTAGAAACACATAAACGGAAGACCACGGGAGTCTTCGTATCAGAGAAGGCGAGAACGACAACGGTATGTATTAATTCTATTAATAATCATTGTAATATATATGCAAGTTATCATAATGTTATCATTAATTATTAATGAATACTTTAAACATTATTTTGTAGGAGGCATATGAGCAACAGATGGTAGAGCGATATGGCGAAGACGCTACTCAGCATCCATCATTTGATCCTACAGCATGAGTGACTGCAGCAGGTGAACCCAAAAAAGGTCGCGTGTTCGGGTTTGGGAGTAATATGAACACTTCACCAGTTATTGGTTCTTCCAGTTACGGCTCACCGACTTCTTGCGCCGACATAAGCTCCAAGCAGCCGACTATTCTTTCCGGTGATGATGTACGCGAGATCATTAATGAATCACTGAATAACTACTTCCAATACATCGTCGCCCCCTTTCTCCGAAATGAGATCAAGGCCGCTGTTCAGGATAGGGGATATTCGATTCCAGGTCCCTCTCAGGTATAATCACATATATAGTTTTTTTGACTGTCTTAAAGCACATCTGAGCATGGTAGAATCACATATAGAGTTTTTCTAGATGCCTTAGAACACATATGAACATGCTATAATCACATATTCAGTTTTTTTACTGCCTTAGCACACATATGAGCATGATAGAATCACATATAAAGTTGCTTTGCCTGCCTTAGAGCACATATGAGCATGCTATATTCACATATTCAATTTTTTTACTGCCTTAGCACACATACGAGCATGATCGAATCACATATATAGTTTTTTGCCTGCCTTAAAGCACATCTGAGCATGGTAGAATCACATATAGAGTTTTTTTATATGCCTTAGAACACATATGAACATGCTATAATCACATATTCAATTTTTTGACTGCCTTAGCACACATATGAGCATGATAGAATCACATATATATATATTTAACTTTTTGTCTGCCTTAGAGCACATATGAGCATGATAGAATCACATATAAAGTTTTTTTTACTGCATTAGAACACATATGAGCATGCTATAATCACATATTCAGTTTTTTGACTGCCTAAGAACACATATGAGTATATTATAATCACATATTCTGTTTTTTGACTGCCTTAGCACACATATGAGCATGCTATAATAACATATAGAGTTTTTTAACTGCCTTAGAACACATATGAACATGTTATATATCATTTATGATAGAATCACATATAAAATTTTTGGCTTTGCCTGCCTTAGAGCACATATGAGCATGCTATATTCACATATTCAATTTTTTTACTGCCTTAGCACACATACGAGCATAATCGAATCACATATATAGTTTTTTGCCTGCCTTAAAGCACATCTGAGCATGGTAGAATCACATATAGAGTTTTTTTAGATGCCTTAGAACACATATGAACATGCTATAATCACATATTCAATTTTTTGACTGCCTTAGCACACATATGAGCATGATAGAATCACATATAGAGTTTTTTTATTGCCTTAGATCACACATGAGCACATGATAGAATCACATATAGTGTGTAATTTATTTCATTATATTTTGTTTATCAATACTGACTGTTCTTTTCTTGTGTAGGCTGCTAGCGATAATCAGGATAGTGGAGCTGAAGGGACAGATAAAGACAATGAACAAGAAGACGCACAAAATCTTGGCGATGATTAGAGGACTGTGTTGAAGAAGTTCTATTTTTTTTATTTTTCCTAAATGTAATTGTTGAATTGTAAATAATTAAACTTCTTAATTTTAAGGTGGAACGATTAATTATTGTAGATACTTGTTATATGAATTTTTTTGTGTGGTTTGTTTTTTATTTACAGGAAATATAAATTGTACAGGAAATAGAAATTGTACTGGAAATATAAATTTTTAAATATTTTTTTTTTGATTTTTTTTCGTGTTTACGACGGATTAGCGACGGATGATTCCGTCGCTATTCATATTAATCTAGCGACGGCATAGCGACGGAATTAAATCCGTCGCCAAGCCGTGGTCGTCGTTTAGTACCGGCGGATTGGCGACAGAATATAGCGCTCGTTATTCCGTCGCAATTAGCGACGGACCTGGCGACGGAATAATTCCGTCGCCAGTTAGCGTCGAAATATTCGCGACGTAAGCATACTGTCGCCTCGTTGTCGCTAATCCGTCGCTAACCATGTTAGCGACGGATTAGCGACGAAATGTGGTCGTTGCTAATCCACTGCTTTGTTGTAGTGTCCCCTTCATCTCTGTCAGAGAGGGTCGACCGTTAGAGCCGACCCTCTCTATCCTTTTTTGTGGCAGAGGGCCTGCCATCGATGTCGGTCGATCGCCTCCCTCTCTCTCTCACCCTCGTTCTCTGTTTTTTTTTTCGTTTAAGAGGAACTCGTCGGCAGCCATGGCTGCCACCCCCTTTTGCCCGAAAAAGAAAATAGAATCAAAGAATAAGAAGATGAAGAAGGCGGTTACCTCATCGTTGGTGTCGGATTCCGGTAAGTTCCTCTTCTCTCTCACTCTCTCTGCCGTTCTCTCTTTTCCTCCATCGCTCGCTTGATGCGAGAAGAAGGCCTGCGTGAGGGCTTTTATAGCCCTCAAGCAGGGTGAGGATAAATCTCACCCTCTCACAGATTTTGGGGGGTGAGGTTTATCCTTATCTCCTCCGACAATGCGGTTTCCCCAAAAGGAAAATCATCATTTTTTTTTTGCTTATCCCCTTTGGCGAAATCGCCGGAGGGAGTTACACAATTAGCGAGAGAAGGAATGACCAAGACTTGAAGCGATCATCCTCCCGACTGACACTCATTGACGGAAGGGTGATATGTGTATACCAACTCAACCGGTAGTGGATCAATGAACAGGTAGGGGTCTGCTTAACCCCAGCTTGACTAAAAAAAGAAAGAAAGTATAAAGTCTTTCTTTTTTCAGCAAAAAATATGCGCTAGACTAAGTGGTTTATGATGTACACGCTGCTTTTTTATATAATTTTTATTTGAATATTATATAATGATACTGCTTCCCAACTATCATGTTCATATAGCTTGCTAGTATATCATACCCACTCAATTTTTATTTCTTCAGGTAACAACATAATCGAATAAAATCACGATAATTATCTTTGGCCACCACATGCTTTGTTCTAGGGAAATAGTGCCCCCACACTTTTACACACTTTTCTTGATTATAAGACCGCTTCTAAATTGCAACCTGGCCCATTATTTAAATTCTTCTATCTAACTATAGCACATTCTGATTCATCTGTATAGAAATACCTCTCTATTTTGAACTGCTGCACAGTTCTGGTCTTAGCTGTTGAAAATATTTCAAATATCATCACTTATGGTAAAAGGTATTGCCAAAATATTATGGAAACTTCCTGCCTGTACGTCTATCCAAATAATTTAATATTACGCACTTTTTGGGTCCCCAAAATGGCACATGTTACCATTAGGGGTGGCAATCCGGTCGGGTTGGCAGGTCAGCATACCTCAACACGAACCCAACCCGTTTATTAAACAGGTAACCCAACACAACCCGGGTAACCCGTTTAATAAACGGGTTGGGTCGGGTAAACGTGTTGGCGGGTTAGCGGGTCGGGTTGGCGGTAGGGTCAGGGTCAGGGTCGGGTAAACGGGTTGATGGGTCAGGTTCGGGTAAACAGGTTGGCAGTCGGGTTGGCATACCCCTAACACGAACCCAACCCGTTTAATAAACGGGTTAGGCGGGTCGACCTCTTTATGACATGAACCTGTTTAAGCCAAACCTAAGAAGCGGGTTGGCGGGTAGTGTCAGGTTTTGCCACCTCTAGTTACCATGACATCAACCACTGCGGGTCCCGAAATGTCCAGTATAGACAAAAGTTTGGATACTAAGTCAAGCTGAATCAAGTTGACCCAATCACCCAATCACATCTAAGTCGTTAGCACTGGGTCCCACTTCACTCCAATTGAGTTGCCTAGCATTTAACCAAACCAAAGGCTGCAGCCTGATGATACCCATGCCACATGATACGCATCATGATGACATCATGCATGATACCGTCCATCACGCAACTTCCTGATGCATTGAGCACCATCGATCTTTATGATGGGGGGAGGAGGGGGGAACCTCTACAATAGCTTATCCTCTTCTAGAGGAGTACGCTACATTGAAACTTTGACTCATGATATGCGCACCTTATTAACAATAATAAAAAATGTGACTACCAGTCAAACATGTCCTTCCTCACCAACCCTATTCAATATCGCAAATGTGACTACCAGTCAAACGAGTCATGACAAACCAATCTTTGAAAATGTGTGTGCCACGGGGCCCCAAAGGGGTTTGGTTTAGTGGGATGGGGGTCTACGCCACAACCTAAGTGGTCTAGGTTCAAATCTTATGGGTGTCACCAGAAGCATGATGACTCTCTAAGGACAAGAGGTAAGCCCACCAAGTTTTATACTGTCAAGACATTGACGGTAAGTACGACAGGCAAAGCCAGTGCGGCTAGGTCCATGTTATTGAGGGCAGTTTGTTTGTGTAAACAAAAAAACAAAAACAAAAGCAAAAACAAAAACTAAAAAAAATAATAAGAAATGAAATTCTACTTTGTTGATCCCACTCAAGTCAAAATGGCACCAACAATTTCCCCCTCCTTTTTCTTAAATGGTTTGGATAATTAAACCATTAATTTCTAAACTGAACCTTTTGTGTTGACCATTAGATGATCAATGAAAAAAAGAGAAAACTAGCTACCAATTGCTCTCGCAGTACTATACTTTAACTACATATTTCAACTTAAATTTTGGAGTTAATTATCCTATAACCATGCGTCCTTTCATAGAAAAGTAATATTCCTACTGAAGTGGTACTATTTGCACTGGTTCCAAATTCCAATAACCTACCTTCTTGGTTTGGGGTGACCCGGGTTTGTTACCTGACATGGGTCGATCATGTTTTGAAACTCACAAGGGGTTTCCCTTGTCACAAGGTGGAAATTAGGTGTACTTATTAATTAGTGGACAAGGGGACCTCAAGGCCTGCTAACATGTGATTGGTGATGAGATGGAACATTGTAGGTGCATGGGAGACGTGTAGCACTGAGTTCCACTTAACCTTCTTTGGGGATGCCAAAAATGTCCTTACACAAATCAAACATAAGAGGGTTGGAAGGACACGAATTTCAAACAACTAGTGCCTCCAATCCTAAAGTGGGGGTAGCACCATAAAGCAGCACCAGCAAAAAAAAAGAATTGGTTGGTGAAGGAAGATCCTGATATTGTATTATTCCCAAAAAAAAGTAACCATCCCATGCACACATGTGGGAGAGATTGCAACATGATTTTTTTTGTGTGTATTTTTTGACAAACTTCAAAACTTAGGTGTGATTTTGATTATTGCCAAAAGAATAGGTGTTTTTTTTTCAAAATTCCGCGACAGTTTTCGACGTGTGAAACGGTCGTGTTGATGGCCAAAACCAAACATTGAGTTGCCCAACTTTGACTGCTCTCGTGTCCACGATTTGCTCTGCCTCTCTGACAATGATGGTGATAAGCAGCATCATATGAGGGAGAAAATAATATATAAGAAAGCTTCATGGTTGGTGGCAGTTCTCCTTCTATGCTCAACTCGTAAGGCTCTCTGCTAAGCCGCCTGCCGGGGTTTGGAGAATATGGTGGGTGCAATGGAGGTGAGCCATGGTGGTGAGGTTGGGGATGGAGCCGCACCTGCCGTGCTGAAATCAAGACCGTTGGATAGGGTGTGGGAGGAATCCAAGAAGCTGTGGTACATAGCAGGGCCGGCGATCCTGATGACGGTGTTCCAGTTCTCGGTGGGGCTTGTGACGGTGGCCTTCGTCGGCCATCTTGGGAAGGTGGAGCTTGCCGCCGTCACCATCGGCCAGAATGTCATTGAGGGATTAGCCTTTGGGCTTATGGTGAGAATTCGCTGGTGCAACTGCTCTCTCTCTCTCTCGTGCAACTGCTATATATATATATATATATATATATATATATATATATATATATATATATATATATATATATATATATATATATATATATATATATATATATATATATATATAGGTGGTTTGTCCATTTATTCTGTGAAGTTCTCATTTGTATTCTTGAATGAGTATTGGAAATAGCATATTTAACCGCAAGTGTTTTTCGAAAGTTTCACGAACACCATTTAACCCTTCTTGATGGGGAGCCTTTTGTACCATTCAAGCATATAGATTGTCCTTTTACTTCCATAATTTGGCTAAGGTCTTTGATCAATTTGGTATATTGTAGTAAGTTTGTTGCTCATTTGCTCTTTTCAACAATCCATGTTCCTTTCTCGCTTCTAATTTCATCACTTTTTATATGTATAGGGAAAATATGTGCAAGTGTGTGTGTTCTAGAACCCATATACATGAAATAAAATGTTCAAAATCCATTTTCTTATAATTCCTGAATTCTGTTGGCTCTGCAGAGATTCTCTTCTTCTATGGAATATGTCGGTGGGAAGAGAGTTTCTCTGTTTCTGAGATTTTATTTAGAAATCTAAATTCAAAATCTGACACAGGAAATCTAACATACGACCTAAACTTTCTTTTCCTGTTTTCTTATTTCTTGGTGAAAATTAGACTGGTTTCCACTTAAATCAAGTTGAGAGTTGCATAGCCGAGAATCGTGGTTTCGTAAAGTTGATGATCTCTGGTTATGGTATCAATTTGCTTTAAACACCAATTTTAAATATATAATTGTGATACGTATTCCAAATAATCTATTCATGCTGCAATAACTAATAGATGAACGTGTAGATAAAAGATGATCATCACACTGGGTTCATAAACATCTTTTTACTATAAGATGTTTATGAACCCAGTAGATGGTACTTGGTATTTCTTAGCACGGTTTTTTCTTTAGCCTTTGGTGAAAAAAATGAGGGGTTTCATTTGTTATGCATAAACTTTGTGAAGAAAACTCTCAATGTTCCTCCTGTCAGATTTGCTCCCTTAGGTGCTGATTTTTCTCAGAAAGATAAAAGTACCAATTGGTGCAACCTTTTAATGCTGTGCTGAAATCTTGTTTACATTGATAGATGACAGTGACATTCTCAGTCTGTGCCTAGCAAGTAAAAATAGACAGAAACAGGAGAACACACAGATTTCTCTGTTGTCTTCTGTTACTGATGGGCATAATTGCATTGCTTTGATGTACATAAGCTTGATACGATTTTTTGGTTCTTCTACCTGATATTTTTTATACTTATGTTAAATATCTCTGTCTTTGTTTATGTACAGCTTGGAATGGGCAGCGCACTCGAGACTCTTTGCGGACAAGCTTTTGGAGCTGGGCAGATGGATATGCTCGGAATCTATATGCAAAGATCATGGGTTATAACGCTAATAACTGCATTGATTATCTCACCGTTATACATTTTCACATCACCAATTCTTAAAGCCCTTCATCAATCTCATGACATAGCTGAGATGGCTGGCAAATACACTATCTGGGTCATTCCTCAACTGTTTGCATATGCTGTGAACTTCCCTATGCAGAAAT
The DNA here is from genome assembly GCF_984573655.1 of Nuphar pumila. Classification (NCBI taxonomy): domain Eukaryota; kingdom Viridiplantae; phylum Streptophyta; class Magnoliopsida; order Nymphaeales; family Nymphaeaceae; genus Nuphar; species Nuphar pumila. The sequence continues at coordinate 92,601,649 of NC_143254.1, forward strand.
TTTACCAGTCTCAGAGCAGAGTGATGATCATCACTGTGATTGCTGGGGGTGGTTTGGGCTTGCATGCTTTGTTGACCTGGATTTTTGTGTCAAAACTTCATTATGGGTTGGTTGGAGCAGCAAATGTAGGTAATGTTACATGGTGGATGATAAATTTGGCTCAGATGCTCTATCTAATGTCTGGTAAATTCCCTGATTCGTGGACCGGGTTTTCTTGGGCTGCATTTCACTCTTTGGGTTCTTTTATAAAGCTGTCACTGGCATCAGCCATAATGTTATGGTTAGTCCCCAGATCAAAATTTACTGAAACTTTTGTTAGGCTTTAATTTTTAGGATTGCTTCGTTTCTTATGTCTGAACTTTCTTGTGGCAGCTTGGAACTTTGGTATTTTACCGCAGTTCTGATTTTGGTTGGTTTGTTAAAGAACCCGGAACTTGCAATCGATTCCATTTCTATTTGGTGAGCAGTTTGTCCGTATCAACATAAATAATGTTTCTTCTACCATTGTCATGTCCTTTTTTATCTCCATATACTGGATCAGCCTCTGCTTCCTGGTTTGCATGACAGTTTGATTGATCTGCAAAGCCAGGAAAAGCGGGGTTCAGTTTCTGATTGTGTCTTCATTTATTGCTATTTAATTAGATTTCTGGGATGCTTCCATTTTTTCTATTTATGCTCTCTCCTTGTGCATTATTGCAAATTGAAGTTATTAATGGTCTTAGGACAATTCTATGCGTATTCTAATTTCTCAGTTATTAAAATATGGCAGCATGAACTTGGAGATGTGGACATTGACAGTAGCTTTGGGGTTCAATGCAGCTGTCAGGTCGATTCAATTTTTATGTCTTTAATACTTTTTTCCCATTTAGTTGCTCATAACAATCATCAAGATGTGTTTTCTAGCTTCCATTTCTAACAATCTAATGTTCTTTTGTGTTTGTGCAGTGTGAGGGTCTCCAATGAGCTTGGTGCATTGCATCCCAAAGCTGCTAAGTTTTCTGTAACAGTAGCTACTGCAACATCTCTATCTGTTGGAATTATCTTTATGATTACAGTTTTCATCACAAAGAATATGTTCCCTAAAGTGTTCACCACACAGTCTGATGTCATAAAAGAGGCATCCAAGCTCGCAAACCTCCTTTCTATAACAATGCTTCTCAATAGCGTCCAACCTGTTCTTTCAGGTATCTTTCTTTAGATCCCATTGAAAATGGGCAGTAGAGATTCTCATCGTATTAGTATTTATTTGATGTGATGCTCTCAGTTAATGACTAGTGCTTCTTTTGAGCATGAAGGTGTAGCTGTCGGTGCAGGATGGCAGGCCCTAGTTGCATATATAAATATAGGGTGCTATTATATCTTCGGATTGCCTATTGGTGCCTTACTAGGTTTCAAGTTCAAGTTTGGTGCAGTGGTACGAACAAAGCATAGAAAACAAGCTAAATCATTTATGTCATCTAAATCTGTGGGAATAACACACTGTTCTTCTTGCCATCATTTTGTAGGGTATCTGGTCTGGAGTGCTAGCAGGAATTCTGTTGCAGACAGTAATTCTGGCAATAATCACTATTCGTACTAACTGGCAGAAAGAGGTATGGTTTCACCCTAGCCCCACATTGATCTTTTCATCATTTTATTAAAGAGATTGTAGGACTTCCACTCATGCTTATCTAAGTTCATTAGCATTACACACACACACATGCCTGCTGCTAACTGATATACATAAAACCATTCGCAATTTTGAAGCGAGGAATGAATTGGTTATTTTGGATGACTTGATGCAGGCATTGCTAGCTGAAGAGCGCATTAAAGCATGGGGAGGGATGCCCCAGCCTCAAGGAGAAACTGCAACATGAATATGAACATGCGAGCATAGACGCTATGGCTGCAACATGTGTAAATTACAGAATGCAAGAAAAGAAATCATGGTGGAGAAATTTTTTGACTTTCTACTGACTTTGTCCTCAGATTTTCTGCCATGGGGACAAATTCAAATACATTATTAGCATTCAATACTTCTTGATTCTTTAACGAGACATCAAAGTTAAGGTAGTGTAAGAAAAGGGAAGAAATTAAGTGTTCTGGAAATAAGTTACACATATTTTGCTACCGAGAATGTAAGCCATTTGATTCCCATTAAATGTTTATATTACCTCCAATACAAATCGGGGTGATTCATCGATTTGCTTGTCTTTGTTTTACTAAGCAAGTAATAATTAATCTGCCTATCATCAAACCATTTGATTCCCATTAAAAGTATCTGCTTTGGATAAATGTGGTGGTATGTCTGTACTATCATAACACGACCCTTACACATTTTGTCAGGCTTCTTTTTTCTTTGCCCATCTTTGTGAAAACCTCTCCAAGACAAATGCATGTGGCTCATATTCGGAAAGCCACCTCACTTGTTGGCAAGCTTGATGCAAAAATCTCATGTCCTCTTGCCCATAGAGAATGCATTTAGCTTCGGCCTCACAACCAAGGGCATGCACATGTGAGTTTGGAACCGGTGACATCTCTTCAGCTTGGTGGTGTACATGAGTTGCACCTACCATGGTGCCACCCAATCAAAGGAAATTATATGATTGCTAATAAAACATATAATCTCTTGGCCGGCATTGTTTTTTTTCTTTGGAGGGAGAAGTAAACTTGAGTTTATTAAAGCAATATAAAGAAAAAGCTTAGGACGATGAGGTATCGTCCCCCAACTTTACAAGAAGAGCAGGGCAGGCAGCGAAGACCGTCTCACGTCAGATAGAATAAGAACAAGCAGTGAAGAAGCAAAGCAAGCTTAGCCCGGCCCTCGAAGGTCGTCGCATTATGCTCCCGCCAAACTGCCCGCTAAGCCGTGAACAACCAACACCTCTAAACATAATACCACATACTTCTTGTTCCGGACCGCCATGTTTTTCACCTTTTTGCTCTGATGTGTATACCTCTTTGGCACTCTAGAGTGCCCCACAAGGCCTTACGGCCTAAGCACCCCGTGTATTCGGACCCTCTCTTCCCCTCTTGATGTACTTTGCTTTCAAGTATCTATAAAGAAGCTTTTTGCATCTCTCTCTCTCTTTGTGCTTGTGCATACGCGTACTCTTGCTTCCGCTCGTGCGCGTGTGTTGTGCGTTGCTTGTGCGCTTAAAAGGCCTGCCTTCGGTGTGTGTGATTGCCCGAAGCTATGTCACGGGGGCCTTCGCTTCCCAGCCCGTGACAAGTTGGTATCAAAGCCTTGTCGACATTGAGAGTGACAATGGCGCCAAAGAAGATTGCCATGACTCCTTCAAGCAGTATGGTTCCTGCTGAAGAGGACTTCATGGTCGATGATCGGGTGTCAAGCCATCTCGCGCGATGTGGCGGAGCTGACTGGGTCAGTGACCAACATGGAGAAGTTGGTTAATGGAACTTGTGTCGCTTTTAGAGATCAAGACAACAGTAGAGGGAGTGGAAGACTCAGTGGAAAGTCTTGCCACTAAACTTAACTACTCGTTGGAGGACTTTTCCACCAGATTTGATGATTTGTTGGGTCGGTTCAACATCATGGCTGCTAAATTGGATGTTTTTCGACGAAAGAATGAACAGTTAGAGCGGCAGTTGAGAACTGCTCCGGCTGGCGGTGTTGCGACATATGTGGATAGACCACGTTACAGGCTACCTGAGCCCGCAAAGTATAAAGGCACGCAGGACTCAAAGGATCTCGAGAATTTTATCTACGAGATGGACCAATTTCTAGAAGCTGCGAGGATAGAGGAGGACGCAGATAGGCTGCGCACCACAACAATGTACTTTGTGGATGAAACGACCCTTTGGTGGAGACGTCGCTTATGTGATGTTCGACGGGGATTGGTTGCTATAGTCTCATGGGAAGACCTCCAGAAGGAAATGCGAGACTACTTTCTACCTAAAAATCAAGAGAAAATGACCCACAAAAGGTTATTGGCATTGAAACAGACATGGTCAGTACATGACTATGTCAAAACATTCTTTTCGATAATGTTGGAAGTGGAGAGAATGGATGATGAGGATCAGTTGTTTTACTTTGGCAACGGGTTGCAAGGATGGGCAAACCAAGAACTCATTCGGCATGACCCCGCAACACTAGCTGAGGCGCTTGCGGTTGCAGAGAAACTCGCTGAGCTGGATAGGAATGACCCTGCATTTCAAGGCAGACAGCAGGGAAATGATCGCAACAATCGAAGGAACGACCAAAGACAAAATGCTGGTCGGGGAAACTAGCAGAATCATGGCCGTCAAGATGGCCAAAATAATAATCAGAATTGGAATAACTTTCAAAGTGGTAATTATCGTCGCCGTGACTGCCGCATCTGCCATGGGGATCATTGACAGGATACATGTCCCAATAGAAACCGCGGTCAGAGGAATGGAGATAACCGCGCACCCCGAGTTGCGAATGTTGTTCAGGGTGAGGAAGATGATCAACTTGCAGAGGTGCCAACAGTTGGCGCAATGCAGATGATGAATGCAGTAAAGGTCATAACCAATGTGGAACCGACGATATGCAAAAAATTGATGTATTTAGAACTTTTGCTTAACGAAAGACTTACCAAGGCATTGGTAGACACGGGTGCCACACACAACTTTATCTCGCGTGAAGAAGCAGAACGGTTGGGATTACAATGGGAACAAAAAGAGAGCCACATGAAAGCGGTTAATTCAGAGGCTAAAGCCATCTATGGCGTTGCTCGAGATGTACCAGTGCGGATCCACAACTGGTCAGGAAGGATCGCGTTATCACTCGCACCCATGGATGATTTTAAAGTCATCCTCAGGATGAAATTCTTGAGAAGCAACAGGGCAGTGCCGATGCCCACCTCAACGTTGTCAGCTTTGAGAGTGAGAGTCAGCCCTGCATGGTTATTGCGATGACAGGGAAGCCTTGTGAGCGTTTGGTATCTGCGCTCCAGTTGAAGAGAGGCATGAAAAGTGGTGACGAGACTTTTCTTGTCACAATCCGTGCTACAGATGAGGTAGAAAAAGTCGCGGATGTCCCAGAGGCCTTAGCGCCAGTAGTGAAGGAGTTCGGTGATGTTATGACTGCCGAGATGCCGAAGAAGATACCTCCGAGGCGTGAGGTAGATCATCAGATTGGATTAATACCGGGTGCACGGCCACTCACAATGGCTCCTTATCTTATGGCAATTCCTGAGCTGCAGGAATTACACAGACAATTGGATGGTATGCTCAAAGCAGGAATCATCCAACCGTCAAAAGCTCCCTTTGGAGCGCCCGTGCTCTTTCAAACAAAGCACGATGGGTCAAAGCGGTTGTGCGTCGACTATAAGGCACTGAACAAAATGACGGTGAAAAACAAGTACACGCTTCCTTTGATCGCAGACTTGTTTGATCAACTTGGAAAGGCAAAGGTCTTCTCTAAGTTGGATTTGAGATCGGGCTACTGGCAAGTGAGAGTTGCAGAAGGGGATGAGACAAAGACTACTTGTGTAACGCGATATAGGGCGTTCGAATTCCTTGTCATGCCATTTGGCTTGACGAACGCGCCCACTACCTTTTCGACCCTAATGAATAAGATCTTCTACCCGCACCTCGACAAGTTTGTCGTCGTGTATTTGGATGACATAGTGGTGTATAGCGACTCGATGGAGCAGCATGTTCAGCACCTTCAGATTGTGTTTCAAACTTTGAAGGACCAAAAATTGTATGTCAAGCGAAAGAAGTGCCTATTCGGCCAGAAGGAAGTCCATTTTCTGGGGCATATTGTGGGAGAAGGCACTCTCAAAATGTACCACAAGAAGATTGAAGCTATTCAAGCATGGGAGCTGCCCTCTAAAGTTTCTGAGTTGCGCTCTTTCTTGGGGCTTGCAGATTATTACCGACGCTTCATCAAGGGATACTCACAGATTGCGACTGCGCTCACAGATCTGTTGAAAAAAGACAAACCATGGCTATGGTCTGATGTCTGCCAGAAGGCTTTTGATGGGTTAAAACATGCCTTGACAGAGGATCCAGTGCTGAAGTTGCCTGACTGTCGGCAACCCTTTGAAGTGCACACCGATGCGTCTGACTTTGCTATTGGTGGGGTGTTGCTCCAAGAAGGACATCCCATCGTATTTGAAAGAAGGAAGTTGAACGACGCTGAACGTCGATACACGGTGCACGAGCACGAGATGTTGGCGGTCGTGCATTGTCTCCGCACATGGAGACACTATCTTTTAGGATCACAATTCGTTGTGCGCATTGACAATGTTGCGACAAACTACTTCCAAACTCAGAAGAAGCTGAGTCCAAGGCAAGCACGTTGGCAGAATTTCTTGGCAGAATTTGATATGGTCCTTGAGTATAAACCAGGCAGGACCAATGTTGTGGCTGACGCCTTGAGTCGAAAGGCGGAACTTGCAGCTTTGCTCACCTGGGATGACAGTGTGAGCCAACCGACGAGCAATCTTCTTGAACAAGTGCGCGAAGCTTCAAAAAGTGACCTAATAGCTCAACAATTGATCATATTGGTGAAGGAAGGAAAGACGCGAAGATTCTGGCTAGAGAATGGTTTGCTCTGTGCCGCGGGCGATCGTCTATATATTCCGCGACAAGATACCTTGAGGAGGCGCTTGATGCACGAGTGCCATGATACTACTTGGGCGGGTCACCCAGAACAACAGAGGACCTTGGCATTGTCGGAACATGCATTCTACTGGCCGCAGATGCGCGATGACGTAGATGCCTATGTGCGGACTTGCTTGATTTGCCAACAAGACAAGTCCATCAATTAGAGACCCGGTGGACTACTGGAGCCCCTACCTGTGCCTAGTCGCCTGTGGGAGTGCATAACCATGGACTTCATTGTAAGCTTGCCGAAAGCACAAGGTTGCAGTTCGATTTATGTGGTTGTGGATAGGTTCTCAAAGTATGCTATCTTCGTGCCTGCCCCTGCCACCTGCTCAGCCGCAGATACTGCAAAGTTATTCGTGCAGAACGTAATCAAGCATTGGAGAATTCCAGAGAGCATCGTCAATGATCGTGATGCACGCTTCACTGACAAGTTTTGGCGAGAAGTGTTTCGCTTAATGGGGACGAACTTGCATTTCAGCACAAGTTTTCACCTCCAAACTGACGGACAAACAGAGAGAATAAACAGCATGCTGGAGGAATACCTGTGGCACTTTGTCAGTGCCAATCAAAGGGATTGGGTTGATTTACTTGATGCAGCTCAATTCTGATACAACCTTCAAAAGAGCGAGTCATTCGGCCATAGTCCATTTGAAGTCGCAACTGGACAACAGCCGCAGACTCCGCACTCCCTTGCTGCGCGAGGACGTGGAAAAGCACCTTATGCATACCAGTTTGTCAGGAACTGGCAAGATCAGACAGAGTTGGCGAAGGCATATCTAAACAAGGCAACCAAGCACATGAAGAAATGGGCAGATGAGAAGCGTCGCCCAACAAAATTTCGAGTTGGAGACAAAGTGTTGGTCAAGCTCTTTCCTGACCGCACAACCATCTTTCGGGGCCACCAGCGAGGCCTTATTCGCAAGTATGATGGCCCCTTTCACTATTATCAAACGTGTGGGAAACTTGGCGTACCGGCTGGACTTGCCAGCAAACTTTCAAGTGCACCCGGTATTCCATATATACAACCTGAAGCCATTCCACGAAGATGAAGGAGATCCTCAACGGAGCATGCCTCAACGTGCTCCGATCCCACAACGAGCTCCTTCAACAGTTAGTGTACCAGGCAGAGATCCAGATATCATCCTCAACCATTCCAACAACTATCTAGGGGAAGTCAAAAAGTACTTAGTGCAGTGGAAAGGATTGCCAGAATGTGAAGCCACCTGGGAGAAAGCCAACAACATGTTTCAGCATCGACAACTTGTAGAAGGCTACCATGAACAATTGGCGTCGAGGACGGCGCCAACTTAGGCGGGCGAGCGTGTTCCGGACCGCCATGTTTTTCACCTTTTTGCTCTGATGTGTATACTTCTTTGGCACTCTAGAGTGCCCCACAAGGCCTTACAGCCTAAGCACTCCGTGTATTCGGACCCTCTCATCCCCTCTTGATGTACTTTGCTTTCAAGTATCTATAAAGAAGCTTTTTGCATTTTTCTCGTTTTGTGCTTTTGCATACGCGTACTCTTGCTTCCGCTCATGCGCGTGTGTTGTGCGTTGCTTGTGCGCTTAAAAGGCCTGCCTTCGGTGTGTGTGATTGCCCGAAGCTACGTCACGGGGGCCTTCGCTTCCCAGTCCGTGACACTTCTTTTAGGCCTTGTTAACTACTAGCTGCTGCTGGGTCTAAGTGATATTAGAGATGAGTTTGTTAAATGCCTTTTAAGTTTTTACCTGAGTGGCTGAAACGGCGGAAAAGATCCTGTGATTGGGTACTTGTAGGGTTGTCGATGGGTCGGGTCAGGGTTGACCCGGACCCTCCTATATAAGTATTAACCAGGTTTGGGTTTTATCGGGTCATGAAAATAGAATCTCATAACCGGACTTGCATATTTTAAAATTTTATTTTCATTAAAAATACATATAAAATACTCAGGTTGGGTCAGGTACCCAACAAAAAAACCAAGTCCGATCGAATACCTAGCAAAAATCATGACTTAAACCCAGCCTGCATATTTCTCGGGTCGACCCAAAAATTATTCGGGTCAGTACTTTCTTTGCCCATACCTAGAAAATCGGGTTCAGGTCAGGCTGGGCACCCAGTACAAAGTGGACCCGTTGACAACCCTAGGTACTTGTGGCACACAACAACAACAAACAACAACAACTATGCCTTCATCCCAAAACAATTGGGGTCGGCGATATGAACCAACAAAGAAAATCATTCTGGGTCTTCCACATGAATCCTTCTCCTCCATTCATTTCTATCCAATGCCATGTCCTTGGTGAGGTTCAAAGCATTCATATCCTTTCCTATCACCTCCATCCATGTCTTCCTAGGCCTACCCCGACCTCTTTTAACTAATATATTTTCCCATTTCTCCATCCTTCTAACTGGAGCATCATTAGGCCTTCGTCGAAGATGTCCAAACCACCGTAAACGATTCTCTCTCATCTTATTTTCAATGGGTGCAACGCCTACCTTCTTACGTATCTCCTCGTTCCAAATCTTATCTTTTATTGTATTTCCACACATCCATCTCAGCATACGCATCTCAACTACACTCATTTTTTGAATATGATGTCTCTTGGCAGCCCAACATTCTGTACCATATAGTAAAGCAGGCCTAATAGTCGTCCTATAAAACTTTCCCTTCAACCGCAATGGCATTCTACAATCGCACAACACTCTAGTTGCACTCTTCCATTTCATCCACCCAACCTTTATCCTATGATTTACATCTCCATCAATTTCTCCATACTTTTGAATGATAGATCCCAAATATTTGAAAGAATCATCCACCGGTATTTCTTGCTCACCAAGCTTCAATACGCTCTCATCTCTATTTCATTGCTTACTAAATCGACATTCCATGTATTTTGTCTTACTCTTACTCAACTTAAAACCTCTTGCTTCCAATGTCTGTCTCCATAATTCTAACTTAGCATTAACCCCAGCTCTAGACTCATCAATCAAAACAATATCATCAGTAAACAACATACACCATGGCACATTTTCTTGAATTGATCTCGTAAGTTCATCCATCACTATAGCAAATAGGAAAGGGCTTAAAGCAGATCCTTGATGTAACCCAACCGTTATAGGAAAATTGGTTGTCACCCCTCCACAAGTGCGGACATTGGTTACTACTCCTTCATACATATCTTTAATTATACTAATGTACTTGAGAGAAACACCTTTCTTCATCATTGTCCACCAGAGAACGTCCCTAGGTACTCTATCGTAAGCCTTCTCCAAATCAATAAAACCATATGCAAATCTTTGTTCCTCTCTCTATTTCTCTCAATAAGTTGTCTAAGAAGATGTATAGCTTCCATAGTAGATCTTCCAGGCATAAAACCAAATTGATTCTCCGATATCATGACAACCTTCCTCAACCTAGACTCAATCACCCTCTCCCAAAGTTTCATAGTATGACTCATGAGTTTTATACCACAATAGTTTATGCAATCTTGTATATCACCCTTATTCTTATATAGAGGCACCAAAGTACTCTTCCTCCACTCATTAGGCATCTTATTTGTCAGCCAAATCTTGTTAAAAAGATTT